>NC_047085.1:477538084-477838084 GCF_902459505.1 Geotrypetes seraphini | reverse complement strand
TAAAACCAATAGGAGGAAATATTTTTTCACTCAGAGAATAGTTAAGCCCTGGGACATGTTGTCAGAGGATGTGGTCACAGAGGTTAATGTAGATGGGTTTAAAAATGGTTTGGACACGTTCCTGGAGGAAGAGTCCATAGTCTGCTATTGAGAGAGAAATGGGGGCAGCCACTGCTTGCCTTGGATCAGTAGCATGGAATGTGGCTACTATTTGGGTTTTTGAAAGGTACTTTGTTCTGGACTGGCTATGAAAACAGGATACTGGGCTAAATGGACCATTGGTCTGACCCAGTATGGCTAGTCTTATGTAAGAGGGCCTGTTTAAGGTTTTTCTAAGTGGGAATACTCAAATAATACTAAAAAGGAATATCAAAATTAACTTTAAAGCAAATTAAGCAGTTATATATTAAATAGAAGATCTGCCACTATCATTATATGCCCCCAATTCAAGCACAATGGTTAAAAAAAAAAATTTAAAAAATGCTTATAGGGAAAACCAGGTCCAGGACAAAAACTTTCTAATTCCTGAATATCAATAAAAATATTAATAGTGAAAACGGGGCTCTCAGGGTGAGATAAGCTCTGAAGAGAAAGTACAAAAACTAACTCAAGTGCTTAAAGAAGCCTAAATATCCATGTTTCTAGGTGCACATCATCATCGGATGCCCCTGTTTATGTGCTCATACACTGAATAGCCCTAATAATACTACTAGTGACATAATAATGAATTAATGTAGATCAAATGAGCAAGAAAGTTTCTGCCCCCGTCCTGTAAGCCAAACGGAAAAAAATTCACAGCAACAACATTTTTTCATGAGAGCCCATCAAAAGACATTAAAGAATTTGCTAGCGGGAAAAGCCACTTAGCTGAACGAAGGTCCGATCTCAGAAATATTGTCACTCTGCTGAAGCTGAGAGAGAGCTGTACTTGTTATTCAAAAACTGAAGAATCAATATGCAATGTGAGTCCAACCAAGCTTGGTTCCAAAGGGACCGCCAAACTCCAGCTCTGCAGAGGCTGGCGAGCAGTGGCATCACCACAGTGTTCTCCAGCCTCTGATATTATTCTGGTATTCAAGAGTTTAGAAAGTTTTAGCACCACACCTGTTTTTCCCTATAAGCATTTTTTTTTTATCTTTTAACTACCACTATACGGGCAAGCTGCCTTAGTAGAGATACTAGTACTCCTGAATTTGTTTTACCCCTTCTAAACAATGTCCCTTGGGTCCCACCATACACTTCTCCCTCCGTATTCACGGTTTTGATTATTCACAGTTTTTAGCTTGCTGGTTCCTCCCCACAAATTACATCAGCTTGCATAGAGAAATCGCCGATTCCAAGCATTTACAGAGAAAATCGCCAATTCCCGGCACTTTCTTCACCGTGTTTTGCCTCTCCTTCAGGAACAGGCCAGGTCCCCCACTATGTTATTTGCGGTTTCACCATATTCACGATGGTTTTTAATATGAAAAAGTTATTTGCGGTTCTGTTAATCCCCTTTCACAGCGAATACAGAGGGAGACGTGTACTATGTCTGACCATGCTATGTTTTGTCATACAATGTTTTGTCACACTTTGTCATCTTGTCACCATTTCTGTCATACTGTATTATAAACCGTATGTTCCGTACTATGTCTACCATGTTACAATTTTTCTCATGCTATGTCTGCCACACAATGCTTGCCATTCCATATCTACAATCCAAGCTAGGTTTTATCATGCTACGCTTGCCTTACTATTTTTCCTATGCTTGTAAAACTGTCACTGTGTCATATTATGTTTACTTTGTTAACTATGTTTTGCCATCTTTGTCACACAATGTTCTGCCATGCCATGTTTGCCATCACTTTGCCTAAATACGCTTTATTATGCATGTGAACTTGTAACCCGTTCTGAGCTCTTCTGAGAAGACAGGATATACAGTGGTACCTTGAATTACGAGCATAATCCGTTCCAGGAGCATGCTCGTAATCCAAAATGCTTGTATATCAAAGCAAGTTTCCCCATAGGAAGTAAGGGAAACTTGCTTTGATATGTTCCCACCCCAAACCTTCCCCCCCCCACGAGAACCGGCATTGCTCTCCCCGAAGCCCCCCCCCCATGAACGGGCACCCTCCCCCCCGTGATCCAGCAACCCCCCCCCGCCATCATCGGGCACCCCCCGCCGCCACCTGAGATCCCCCAACCCACCTGAACCCTCTTCTTACTTCCCTCCGCATCGGCATCGCCGGCATCAGCATATCCTGTGCCCGAAAATCTGCTTCCTGTGCCGGGCCTTGAGCATGCGCGCATGCTCAAGGCCTGAGAGTTCACGTTGAATAAATGATACACTGTACAGGATGATTCTGAAGGAATGCTTAGATTGTGATTGCAAATGCAAGGCACTCGGGACTCCCTACATCTCTTCTAAATGGCATGGAGGCAGTGGAGTGATGCAGGGAGTGTACTGTACTCCTATCTGTAATGTAATGTAATTTATTTCTTATATACCGCTACATCCGTTAGGTTCTAAGCGGTTTACAGAAAATATACATTAAGATTAGAAATAAGAAAGGTACTTGAAACATTCCCTTACTGTCCCGAAGGCTCACAATCTAACTAAAGTACCTGGAGGGTAATAGAGAAGTGAAAAGTAGAGTTAGAGGAAAAATAAAAATAAAATAAACATTTTAACAAGACAGCATTGATCTAAATACTTTGGAAGGTAGAAGAGAGGAGAGAAAGGAATAGAAGCAGAAGGGGGAGCCGTTGAACAGTAGAATTCTGCAGCATCCACTATCTCCTCCTCTCCCTATTGGCTAAGGCTCTTAACATTTGCATATCTTCTTCCCATTGGCTAAGGCTCTTTGCCTGCATTGTGATGTCATAGAGCTTTATGGTTATAGAAACCTAGAAACATGATGGCAGATGAAGGCCAAATGGTCCATGTAATGTAATGTAATGTAATTTATTTCTTATATACCGCTACATCCGTTAGGTTCTAAGCGGTTTACAGAAAATATACATTAAGATTAGAAATAAGAAAGGTACTTGAAAAATTCCCTTACTGTCCCAAAGGCTCACAATCTAACTAAAATACCTGGAGGGTAATAGAGAAGTAAAAAGTAGAGTTAGAGGAAAAATAAAAATAAAATAAACATTTTAACAAGACAGCATTGATCTAAATACTTTGGAAGGTAGAAGAGAGGAGAGAAAGGAATAGAAGCAGAAGGGGGAGCCGTTGAACAGTAGAATTCTGGAGAAATTTAAATGATAGAAATAGAACAAAACATAGACAAAAGGCAAAACAATAGATAAGATTAAAGATAAATCATAAGCTGGAAAGAAAAATAAAATAAAACTTTGTCTTCAATCCACGGTTTCAGCGTCAGTGATGAAGTGGAGCAAGTAAGTTTAGGAGGAGCGATTGACGTTTCCAGAAAGGGCTTCTTCAGGGAAGAGACTTGGCAGACAGTCCCAGGATGCCTATGTCTCCTCCCCTGCGATGTTCTCCCATCCATGCATTCCCTCCCAGACACACTGCCCGTGCCCCAGCCGCTCCAAGGAGGCTGCCCCAGATGAGGCCCACGGTGAATGCAGGATTCTCTCCTCTGCGGGAAAGCCGCCCGGAGCCGACAGTCGATCTTCTTAGCGGATTGCATGGGGGGAAGAGTTCACACTCTTGGTAGGATCGGATCTGCAGCTGGTGGAGAACCTGGATTTCACTCCAAGCACGGGGAATACAAAGGCCTCCTTTTACGAAGACGCGTTAGCGGGTTTAACGCGCGCGACTTTTCAGCACGCGCTATCCCCCCCCCCCCCCCCGCGCTAGCCGGAAAACTACCGCCTGCTCAAGAGGAGGCCGTAGCGGCTAGCGCGGCCGGCGGTTTAGCGCACGCTATTATGCGCCTTCGTAAAAGGAGCCCAAAGTTTCAGGAATGGCAGGCAAAGGAGTGTAGGTATGCAGGGCAGTTGATCAAACTATAAACAAGTGTGACTTCCCATCCCTTCATTTTAAGGATAAATGGGACATCCCCAACATACACCTTTTACAATATTTCCAGGCGAGACATTATCAGGGAGCTCTAAAACAGTGTCTCTGAAACTGTGTGCCCCGAAGAGATTCCAGGAGTGCCACGAGAGATTCCAGAATTTTACTTTATTTTAAAAATTCCCTTCATAGGGGAATAGATGCCATGTACGCTGCTTACACGAGAGTCTGTCAATGTTATGAGCATCTGTGTGTGTAAGGATACAATCACCCAGACAAGCATCATTCTTTGACGTGATTGGTCCTTGAGAACCAAACGGCAAGCCATTTATTTTTAATGCAGTAGTTCTCCTAACTTGAGCAACAAAGAAAACAAGGCTTTCTTACCGTTTGGATCTTCTTATCTTTGTAAACTTGGGATTTTCAACATGGACAGAAATTAAATTAAAAAAAAAAAAAAAGAGAACGACTGCAGATGATGGATGATAAAATGCACATTTGCTTGTCAACTATCCAGCCGCATTTTGAGTTTATTTGCACACAAAAACAAGTGCGTCCATTGCATTGATTAACAATTCTATTTTATCTACTTTGGTTTCACCGTTGTTACAATTACTCATTCATAGCTTAAAGAACTTTAAATAACTCTCAAATTTAATTTTTTGTTGGTTTTGCAATTTTATCATTTCAGTTATAATGTGCCGTGAAAAACATTTGTTCATTTCGTGTACCAGAGCTAAAAAAAAATTTGAGAGACACTGCCCTAAAAATCTCAGAAGGGTCTTCAATATATGAGAACATGAAAGGCATTTGCAGAAACATCCCTTACCTTGGTTTGCTGGTACAGAAAGAATAAGGAGAGATTAAGTGACAGATTTATTTTCTCTAGCATTTTTTAACGCAGCAAATTGGCGTAAGGATATGAAGGAGGCATTGGAGATGGCTGTAAAATCTCCATCTAAGCATTAGTTTTGTTGTTTTTAGAATCGATAAAACCGACTTATAGGCAAAGACATTACAGGCTATAGAGGATATGACAAATGCTAAGGCTGAACATGTAGGGGTAGATGGTCAGAATGATTTAACCGGGAAGGAAAGGCTCCTGCAAGTTTGATCTGCTTTGTTAAATAATTTGGAAGTATAATTATGGCAGTATTTTTGTATAAGTGGGGAGGGAGTTTAGGAGTTATGAATTTTAGGTGGGTTAGGTCTACAGTAGGATTTAAAACTAGAAAATTTTAGTCACTCTCTAGTCTGTGCTTTTGCAAACCTGTTTTGCTACATTAAAAACAGTATTATTGCATTGTTTAGTGACTCAATAAAGATATTTTAAAACAAATTGCAGCACGCAAGCTATCTTCAGATTTTCAGCGGCACTTGACCACACAGTGCTGCTGAAACTCCGTTGTGACCGATGCAACACTATCCTAGTAGAGATGGGGAGGTCTGGGGGGGGGGCAGAGTCGAGGCTGCACCGCGATTTTACCTTGTTAATTGGCATGGTCAAACTACTAATCGGGCAAGTGCCCAGTTCAAAATAGTTGGGGGAAATTTCATAGAAACATAGAAGATGACGGCAGATAAGGGGCATAGCCCATCAGGTCTGCCCACTCTACTGACCCACCCCCAAGTCTACTATCCTAGGGATCCCACTCCTGGTGACAGATTCCCTTGGCTTAACCCTCTAAGGCGGGGGTCGGCAACCCGCGGCTCCAGAGCCGCATGCGGCTCTTTTCCACCTTTGCCGCGGCTCCGGTAGTGTGTCACGCAGGCATGCAGCTTACAAGTCCGGCGTCGCGGCGGGAAATAGCCATGCTGAGCAGTGAGCTCAGCATGTACACAGATGAAAGCCTTGCTTGCTGATTGGTCCGGCGGCCCCGCCCCGCCATGCCGCCGGACCAATCAGCAAGCAAGGCTTTCATCTGTGTACGTGCTGAGCTCACTGCTCAGCATGGCTATTTCCCGCCGCGACGCCGGACTTGTAAGCTGCATGCCTGCATCGCCAGAATTTAGGTAGGCTGTTTTCATCCCCGTGGGAGTCCCGTGGGCCAGGGGGCGTCCCCGTGGGTCAGGGGGGCATCCCCGTGGGAGTCCCGTGGGCCAGGGGGAACAGGGAGACAGAAAGAAAAAGTTGGGGGAGAGAATGAGGTCTGGAGGAGAGGAAACATACAGGAGGCTGAAAGAAAGGAAGATATAGTGAGATGGACACAAAGAAGGGTGATGCTGGAAAATAGGTGGAATGGTAATTCTGACAAACACAGAAGGGAAATGCTGGATCAAGGAGAGATGGGGCTCAGGCTGGATGGAATGAGGAGAAATGCCTTGTTGGCCCGGAACTTCCTCTCCTACGTCAGAATTGACGTCAGGGAGCGGAATGCTGGTCAGCGCGACGCTTCTGCAGGGAAAGCTTGGGACGGCGGTGGCTTGGGGGCTATTCCCCGATGGCGGTGGCAGCAAACCGAGTGGCTTGGGGGAGGGCACGGAGAAAGAAAGAAAGGGGGCTGACAGGGAGACAGAAAGAAGGCGGAACAGGGAGACAGAAAGAAAAAGTTGGGGGAGAGAATGAGGTCTGGAGGAAGAAAGATTGGATGCACAGTCAGAAGAAGAAAGTGCAACCAGAGACTCATGAAATCACCAAACAGCAAAGGTAGGAAAAATGATTTTATTTTCAATTTAGTGATCCTGTATATAGCATTAAGATAAGAAACAATATATGCAGTGTTAGATTTGTTTTATAATGGTTTTGCGGCTCCAAGTTTTTTTTTTCTTTTCGAAAACGGGTCCAAGTGGCTCTTTATGTCTTAAAGGTTGCAGACCCCTGCTCTAAGGGATCCCACATGGGCATCCCATTTGCTCTTAAATTCTTGCACGCTGTTTGCCTTGATCACCTGCACCGGGAGCTCATTCCAAGGATCAACCACTCTCTCGGTGAAGAAATATTTCCTGGTGTCGCCATGAAATTTCCCACCCCTGAGTTTGAGCGGATGCCCTCTTGTGGCTGAGGGTCCTTTGAGAAAGAGAATCTCTTCTTCCATCTCGATACGGCCGGTAATATACTTAAATGTCTCGATCATGTCTCCTCTCTCCCTACGTTCCTCGAGTGAGTACAGCCACAAATTTTTCAGCCTTTCCTCGTACGATAGATCCTTGAGCCCTGAGACCATCCTGGTGGCCATCTGTTGCACCGACTCTACTCTCAGCACATCTTTTCGGTAGTGTGGCCTCCAGAATTGCACACAGTATTCTAAATGAGGCCTCACCATGGTTCTGTATAATGGCATTATGACTTCAGGCTTCCGGCTGAAGAAACTCCTGCGGATGCAACCTAACAACTGTCTTGCCTTAGATGAAGCTTTCTCCACATGATCAGCAGTTTTCATGTCTGCACTGATGATCATTCCCAAGTCTCGTTCTGTTGAAGTTCTAGCTAAGGTCTCACCATTCAAGGTGTAAGTTCTGCACAGATTTCTGCTGTCGAGGTGCAGTTATTTGGTAGGTGAGTTAACACTAATTCTTAGATGATTACCTCCAAAGCAGCTAAACTGGACAGACAAATCACCACTCTGTTATCTTCGACTACAGACTACAAAGCCTTCAGGAGAGACATTAAAACCATACTCTTCAAAAACACATAAAAACCTATCCAGCACAACTAATCCCAACCCAATATCCAACACTCTATTTACCCTTAAATCTCTCTAATACTCTTTTATCTACCAAACGTTATCTAAAATCCATAATTTCACCCTATTCTTATCTCCTAAAGACCTCCACTTCCCTTTGGTAAGTCTTTACCCAATTTATATTACCTTAAAAATTCTATGTCATCGCTTATTCTATTCCTTCAAATTTTGAATGTAATTTTGTTTTAGTTTGGATGTAATCCGCCTTGAACCGCAAGGTAATGGCGGAATAGAAATCACTAATGTAATGTAATGTGAGCGTTGCCAGTAGGGAGGGCTGGGAGAGGGGATACAATTCTTTGTGTTATGTATCTGGGGGCTTTTGCCTCTATGGGTTATTGGTTTTCTCTGCTTGTTATTGCAGTTATTAACTGCCTACCTGTATTTGCTGTTGTATGTTCTTTGTTTTTCTTGTTTTTTAATAAAAGCGTTAATTACAAAAAAAAAATACAGGACAGTAAAAAGGCTGTCCTAACTTAATCCAGGCCCTTACCCTTGTACCAATCTGAACATTGCTGTTACCCGGATAAGTTTGGGAAGCCAATCCTAGCCCGGATATTCAATGCAAGGGCCTGGATCAGGCTCTGCACTGAACATCAGGTCCAAATGCAGCAAACGATGATAAATGCCTTTGAAAATGCTGACCACGGCTGCCTGAACGTTGGTGTTATACTCTACGAGGCTAGAAAATGAAGGAAATGTATAGTGGTGGCCTTAAAGCTGATGAGGAGAATGACGATAAGCCCCCTCCTACCCACCTTTTCCAAGAATGGGGTTAATTGAATGTGCAAAATTGTATTTAATTGCTCACAATAAGCACAGAATCAAATGAGAGTGAATGCTATATAAGCAGTTATGAAGCCAAATCAAAATTAAATATGGCAAGGATCCTGTCAGATAAGGTGGCAATAAAATGTGGTTTCTCTCTTCAGACACCTTAGAGAAAAGGATAAGGTAGGTTAGAATGAGTGAACGGGGCTAAAACAGGAAAATACCTGAAGGGTATTTTGAGATGGATCTTAGAAATAAGCTAAAAAAAAATAAAAAAATCAATGGGATGCTGTTGATACTGTTCACAACCATTACAGTAACTTGGTTATGATGTAACTTCCCTTCCCCCCTCCCCAAGTTGTGGTTAATAAAAACAGAATTAAAACCCCCTAAAAGCAGTGGTCACTAATGCACGACCTCCAGCCTGCATGCGGCCCCTGAAGTCCTCCATTGTGGTCTTCAAACAGTTGCTGAAATGCTCTTCAATCCTGTAAATGCATTAATTTAAATCTCGAACAGCAACAAGAAATGCTGTGGAGAGTCGATGTTCCTGATATGGACTTTATTGTAAAATCAACTTGATAATCCACATAAAAACATGTAGTACCCGATCCCTTGGGATGTTTTCATGTGGATTATCAAGTTGATTTTACAATAAAGTCCATATCAGGAACATCAACTCTTGTGGTACGCAGCCCATGCCTGCTAGGTGTGTCCCTAGTGCAGAGCCCAGTTTAAAGGCCAACCCTTCCCCCAGTGTTACAGATAAACCTTTTTTTGATTCTCCTGATGCTATTTCTCCCTTGCTCTCTAGAGGGAGTCAGAGAGCACGAGTGCAGAGCGCCCATCCCCCTGTCAGGCCCAGGGTTGCTGATAGGAAATACTTCCCACCTGAGGGTTGGGGGCGGGGCTGCAAACTAGTTGCTCAGAGAGGAACGCTCCTGGGAAGTCCGTTAAAAGGAGGAGAGCTCAGGGCTGGGAGATACTGATGGTAGTTCTCCACTTGAATGTATTGAGCTGATGGAAGCCGGAGAAGAATCTGCTTTCAAGGAGAATGAAGAATCCCAAGCCATGGAAATTGACCTAGATTCTTCTGCAGCTCCAATGAGTGAAATTCTTCCAATGGAAGTGGGCTTCCTGGAAGGCAAGCCGCTCGAGGAATAAATGTGAGTAGCTGTGACCTTATTATATGAAGGACTTCCATGGTTATGCATTGCCCTGTGGGAGCTTTAGTAATCAAGAGCTCCAGAAGATTGAAAGACTTTTGTGAAGGTTTTTTTTTGTGTTTCTCTTCCATGAGAAAGGACTGTTGCCAGCCCAGGTAGTGGGGGTTCGCCTCATGTATTTTGTGGTGGGATAGTGGGCCTGTTTGGCAGTTTAGCAACACATGAAGCGCACTACCTGCCCAGCATTCTAGCAGCTGGGTAAATCACAGCTGTTACTCTGACTAGTGCTGTGGTAGTCAATTCAAGAACTGTTTGTATTTTTGAATATTTTGGTTTTCATTGCTTGGAAATGAGTAGGGGCTGAAGCCAATAGCCTGAATCTTAGAAAAAGACTTGAACTTTTGAACATTCCCACTTTGGGACAGTTTGCTGTTTTGTATTGTTTGGGGGACTATCTTCTAAAATGCATGAAACATCCTGACCGAGTTTTTGTTTAAGTTCCAGTGAAAGAATAAATTCTGAATTGATTTAAGCGACTACACTTACCTGGTGTGGCAGTATTTTTCTTCCATTAATTTTCCTTGTGCAGCCCTCTGCGGCTCACAAGAGCACAACTCCCTTGTCCCAGCCGCTCAGGGCCCATTGTCCTGAGCCGGTTGGTGACACTCTCCACAGCATTCGTTCAATGTCTCAGAATCTTCTCGTCATACCTTCTTTAAAATGAATCAATACGTTGCGCTCCAATAATTTTGCCGTCACTGCCCCTACTCTCTGGAATTCGCTGCCTAACCATTTGCGCAGTGAATCTGATATAAAACAATTTAAAGCAAAATTAAAAACGTTCTTGTTCCAGGATGCTTTTGGACAACAACTGTCCTCTTAAGGACAAAACATTAAATTAAAATTATTACTTTTTACCCTAACCTATGGTATTTTCCCCTTTTTTGTTGCACTTTTCTTTTACGATTGTAGTTCTTCCCCATTTCCCTTTGGTTTGAAGTAGGTCTATACGTCTTATCAGTGTTTTATTATGTCACTTACATTTTATCCAGTATCCCCAGTTTTAATATGTTTTTATGTAAATTTTATATTGTACACCGCTTAGAAACCTGATTAAGCGGTTTAAAAAATCTTTTAATAAACTTGAAACTTGTTGTTGTTGTTGGACTTTTATTCTGTGGAGACATTAGGGTCAATTTCTTGTTTTGCTTTTTGTTTTAATTTCAATCTCGCCCACTTGATCTACTGTAGTAACTGCAAAAAAAAAAAAAAAATCTCTTAAGCATGCTACTGTATGTTTATTTGTATAAAATTGTTTTATTTTTGTCTCCTATTTTTAAATTGTCATACGTATTGAAGTATTTGACATTGCGTGAACAACAAATTTTTAATAAACTTGAAACTTGTAAACTTGTACTCGGGTGTGTCTCATTTATGGAATTTGCTACAGTTGACAATCAAAAATAAAGTGAGTTTTTAAATATATCCATGAAGGTGTTGTAGAATCAATATTAGGATTATTTTTTACACTGTTTAGATATAGTCTAAAGAAGCAGGTCAAAGCGGTTTACAAAATTAGTAATACGTGCAAGCTTGAAATCTTTTGGTGGCCTTCTGAGCTTTCTCGTAGTCGCACTGTGGCCCTTTACGTGAAAATAGGCTGGAGAGCGCTGCCCTGAAGTATCCATACAAATACTCCCTTCCCCTCCTCCACTTACCCAAGAGAAAACAGAGCGAAAATTGGTATTTCCTCTTATTCATCAGACATAAAAAAGGACAATCGAGTTCAGATGTCGCCTAGGTTAACAGTGACTCCATCACCACACAAAATCCCGAAAAGCTCTGCACAAAATATTCGCACAGTATGCGGATCATATAATAATAATACGAGTAGTGATACAACTATTTAACATTTCTACAATGCTATTATAGATACACATAAGAGACAGGGACAACTAGGTCAAAAAGAAAATTAGGGAGTTTCATTTATTGTGAGAATAATTAAGAACATGGGTTTGAACAGGGCCCACAGCAGGAGCACGATTCACAAAATGAGGCAGAAAAGATTTGAGTTGGCCAAGGAGGAGAAGGGTGCAGATGAGAATGACTTAGCCAAGGAGCAGAGTTTCCAAGGACAGGCGAATGGAGAGAGTTGATGAGGAAATCACCCATTTTGAAGGCAGCAATGGTGGACATGACAATGAAGCCGACGGCACAGTAGCAGTGGCCGCTAAGAGAGTGAATAGAATGCTAGGTATAATCAAGAAGGGTATTACAACCAGAACGAAAGAAGTTATCCTGCCGTTGTATCGGGCAATGGTGCATCCGCATCTGGAGTACTGCGTCCAAAATTGGTCGCCGTACCTTAAGAAGGATATGGCGTTACTCGAGAGGGTTCAGAGGAGAGCGACACGTCTGATAAAGGGGATGGAAAACTTTTCATACGCTGAGAGATTGGAGAAACTGGGTCTCTTTTCCCTGGAGAAGAGGAGACTTAGAGGGGATATGATAGAGACTTACAAGATCATGAAGGGCATAGAGAGAGTAGAGAGGGACAGATTCTTCAAACTTTCAAAAAATATAAGAACAAGAGGGCATTCGGAAAAGTTGAAAGGGGACAGATTCAAAACGAATGCTAGGAAGTTCTTCTTTACCCAACGTGTGGTGGACAACTTGGAATGCGCTTCCAGATGACGTAATAGAACAGATTACGGTACTGGGGTTCAAGAAAGGATTGGACAATTTCCTGCTGGAAAAGGGGATAGAGGGGTATAGATAGAGGATTACTGCACAGGTCCTGGACCTGTTGGGCCGCCGCGTGAGGGGACTGCTGGGCACGATGGACCTCGGGTCTGACCCAGCAGAGGCATTGCTTATGTAATTATGTTCAAGCAGTAATCCTGTGCTAACCAGTTGCTACTACTATTTATAAGAACATAAGAATAGCCTTACTGGGTCAGACCAAAGGTCCATCAAGCCCAGGAGCCTGTTCACACAGTGGTCAATCCAGGTCCCTAGTACCTGGCCAAAACCCAAGGAGTAGCAACATTCCAATCTACCAATTCAGGGCAAGCAGTGGCTTCCCTCATGTCTTTCTCAATAACAGACTATGGACTTTTCCTCCAGGAACTTGTCCAAACCTTTCTTAAACCAGCTATGCTATCCACTCTTGCCACATTTCTATAGCGCTGAAAGGCGTACGCAGCGCTATACATTTAACATACAATAGACAGTCCCTGCTCAGAAGAGCTAACAATCTAATTTGACAGACAGGAAATCTCAGGGTTGGGGAGATTATGGTAGAGGAAATGATACAGTGGGTATAGGTATCTGGCAGCAGTGAGTGGAAGAGCTGAAAGGGTTTCAAAAAAGTGGGCTTTTAGCTTGGATGTGAATACTGCTAGGGATGGAGCATGACGCATCGATTCAGGCAGCCTGTTCCAGGCATACGGTGCCGCAAGAAAGAAGGGACGGAGTCTGGAGTTGGCAGTGGAAGAGAAGGGTACAGATAAGAGGGGCTTGCCTGATGAACGGAGTTCACGGGCAGGAGCATAGGGGGAGATAAGTGAAGAGAGATGTGGGGGGAGGGGGGGCTTCAGAGTGAATGCACTTGTAAGTCAGCAAGCAGAGTTTGAACAGTATTCGGAAATGGATGGGGAGCCAATGAAGTGACTTGAGGAGAGGGGTAACGTGAGAATAGCAGCTCTCATGGAATGAGTCGTGCAGCAGAATTTTGAATGGATTGTATAGCACCCTGTAACGTCGATGCACTAAATGGTTAGCACAGGAGCATCCAATATTTGCTCATAATGCAGACCCTAAAAAATTCAAATATTTTAGTGTGCACACATTTTGGAGTTATTGCGGGATGCCTGAGCACATCTGGAATACTCCATTTTTAGCAGTATTGGGTGCAGCAGCATAGCGAGGGTAGGAGGCGCCTGAGGTGGTGGCAGACCCCCCTCCACCCCTCACACCACACTCGTACCCTCCCTTCCCTCCCCCTACCCATACCACTTTATATCTTTGCCAACGCAAGCAGCTTCTCCGGCCTGCCGCTTGCGCTGCCTTTCCCTCCGACATCACTTCCAGGCTTCGCCACCTGGAAGTGATTTCAGAAGGGAGCCAGGCCGGTACGAGCCGCAAGCAGAAGAATTTGCTTGCTCTGGTGAAGATTTAAAGAGGTACCGGGGGCAGGGGAAGGGCGCGAGTGTGGCATGGAGGGGGGGGGGGCGGAGAGGTCCAGCACCCCCACCAAGATGGTGCCTGGGGCGTCCCCCCCCACCCCCCCTTACTAGGCCACTGGTTAGGTGCAAATTAGCATGCAACACAGCTTAGGTGTTAGTATTTTACCTTCAGCAATAAATATTTTTAAAATTGCTTGCAGTATATGTGGATAAAATATTAACAGCCTCCTATCTTAAAACCACATCAATGGCTTTTAAAAGCTACCCTCAAACTCCACAAGCGTTCCCTTTGTTAATATTTATCTAACACTTAAAAGACTTGAACTTAATATTCTGGTCTATTAAAATTTTGATATTACTTTCTGAAAATACTTTATTGAGGCTTGCTGTGCGAGTGAAGGGCACCACACCCTGACTCACTGCGAGAGAACTCGACCAAGGAACCACATGTCCGACTGTCGTAGGGGGTTTCCATTCATGAACGGCACAAGTCTGAAATCTAGTAACAGCATCACTTTTGGGGTCTGGTCTCACCGAACAGCTACGTCCCACAAGTTTAAAATGCATGCTACTTTGCAGGCATTTACCGTGCATCCAATTCTCTTCCTGCATTAACTGTTATGACATTTGCAAAAACATCACAACAGCAAATCTCGGCCTAGGGCTAGATCCATGCATGGCAACCTCTCCTTCAACAAGTCGCCACCAGTCGGAAGTTGCAATTCTGTGCCAAAAGCCAATAGAAGCAATAAACCGTGGTATTTACGTATTGGGTTAGCATGTGGGAGTTCACCTTTAGCCTCCATAATCTGCATGAGTCACAACTATTTCAATTTATGACTCACATCTGTAAAGAAATGAGAAAGTGATTTTAATTGATAAAAGTGGTATTTAACAGGCGGTGTGGCCTGGGGCCAGGTGCTGGGGTAGGGGGGTGTTAGGGTTTCTTCAACCTGGAGCATTACCACGTAGTTTAACTTTACCTCAGCTGAAGGGCTAAAGGGTTTAATACATGCAACTGTAGGAAAAGGCAGAAGCAGCAGTCACCAGTGCACCCGTCAAACTTGACAGATGGATATGGGTTTGGGTACAGGTCATGCATTTGACATACTGACTTTCTGTGGTACAACCAAAGCAATGGCATTCTCTCTGTCCCGAGTGGGCTCACTACCTAAATTTTTTGGTTATGTACCTGGAGCCATGGGAGGATTAAAATAGTTATGCCTGCAAATAACTACCTTATGTAGCATAAGGCAAGAATTATTCTGTTCAACAGTGATATTTATTTGACTCTACAAACTGATCCAAGATGACAGTCTCTCAGTAATTTATAAAAATACATGCAGAGGTCAGGACAGAATGGAGTGAAAGATGAATAGATCAGCTCTTCTGTGCTCTTCTCTCTTTTGCATAAAAAAACAAACTGCCCCCCCCTTTGATATTTAAAGATTGTAAACAGAGACATTCAGAGCTTGGCATCTGAGATTTGAAAAGAACATAAGATTTGCCGCTGCTGGGACAGAATAGTGGTCCATCGTGCCCAGCAGTCCGCTCACACGGCGGCCCTTAGGTCAAAGATCAGTGCCCTATTTGAGTCTAGCCGTACTTGCACCCAAGGCACCAAGAAAAAAATGTGATAAAAGTGAATCATAGGCAGCGGAACACTTTTTTATTTGTCCCTAGTAGGCTCACAATCTAACTTGTTATATTAATTCTCTATCATGGGAAAGACTCCATTCATATTACAGAATAACAATAAGTTCGAGTCCCCTTCTGCCAACAAGCTTGCCTCTGAATTGCATGCAAGGCTAAATCAAAAGTCCGAGGGGACATACTGAAGCTTACCATGTTAGTTTTGCCAGGAATGCGTTCTAACCAAATGTTAACTTTTTTTTGTTGTGGGGGGAGGGACATGTCAGGGGCAGAGAGTGGGCGATCCTACCAGGGCTGTGGAATCGGAGTAGGAGGAAATTTCGGGTACCTGGAGTCGGAGTCAGAAGTACAAAAAACTGAGGAGTCGGAGTCGGAACATTTATCTACCAACTCCATTTTTGAACTTGGCATACCAATCATGAGCGATTCTTTCAGCTATAGCATCCACTATATACACAGCACAAATGTTGCGAGCAGCTTCTGCGGCCTTAGAACCTTGATTAAAAGCAAAAATAAGGTGGTGTCGAAAATGCTCATTTCTCTCAACTTGACATTCCATTTTAACGATCTGAAAATTAACCAGTGCTGTGGAGTCGGAGTCGGAGGAAATTTCAGGTACCTGGAGTCGGAGTCTGAAGTACAAAAAACTGAGAAGTCGGAGTCGGAACATTTATCTACCGACTCCACAGCCCTGGATCCTACACTTACCAGTTAGTACATCTACATTAATGTGCGTTGTTAGTGCACAGATAACCGAAGCCCTTTCCACCTACAAAATAGGTGGCATTAAGTGCTCTTATGGTATTTTTTTTAACCAAAAACAGAGCTAAATACTGCAAATACCTAGCAGTGCACGGTAGTATTAATAGCCCAGAAATTTGAAAGGACTATGGCCTCAGAATCGGAGCCCACGCATTGCCATAACAGTCACAGACTGGGAGTAATCTGCGCAGTGTACTTGCTCCTGCTCCAATCATCGGCCCACACACCTGCAATTTTTTTAAAGATTTTTTTCAAAGCATTTAAATGAAATTACCACCCCAATGGGGTTATATGTAGATAAGTGCAAGCCAGGATATAAAAGACCAAAAAAGCAACTTAGCTTTATAACTGATTGTACAGAGAAGAACCGTCACTAGTGTTCATATGCATATGAACACTAGTGACGGTTCTTCTCTGTACAATCAGTTATAAAGCTAAGTTGCTTTTTTGGTCTTTTATATCCTGGCTTGCACTTATCTACATATAACCCCATTGGGGTGGTAATTTCATTTAAATGCTTTGAAAAAAATCTTTAAAAAAATTGCAGGTGTGTGGGCCGATGATTGGAGCAGGAGCAAGTACACTGCGCAGATTACTCCCAGTCTGTGACTGTTATGGCAATGCGTGGGCTCCGATTCTGAGGCCATAGTCCTTTCAAATTTCTGGGCTATTAATACTACCGTGCACTGCTAGGTATTTGCAGTATTTAGCTCTGTTTTTCATTATATATTTATATACTGCTGGGTGATTATTTTTTTTAACCAGGCATGTGCTATAGGCAATATTAGCACATGGTTAAAAATGAAATAAATAAATAGAAAAATAGGGTGGGTTTTTATGGCCAAAGGCAAAATGGTCTTAGAATGCAGGAATGACCCATGTAAAGGGACACGGTACTACTCGAAAGGGACCAGAGAAGAGCAACTAAAATGGTTAAGGGGTTGGAGGAGTTGGCGTACAGCGAGAGATTAGAGAAGCTGGGCCTCTTCTCCCTTGAAAAGAGGAGACTGAGAAGGGACAAGATCGAAACGTTCAAGATAATGAAGGAAATAGACTAAGTAGATATAGACAGGTTGTTCACCCTCTCCAAGTTAGAGAGAACGAGAGGGCACTCTCTAAAGTTGAAAGGGGATAGATTCCGTACAAACGTAAAGAAGTTCTTCTTCACCCAGAGAGTGCTAGAAAACTGGAACGCTCTTCTGGAGTCCGTCATAGGGGAAAACACCCTCCAGTGATTCAAGACAAAGTTAGACAAGCTCCTGCTGAACAAGAACGTGCGCTGGTAGGGCTAGTCTCAGTTAGGGTGCTGGTCTTTGACCAGAGGGCCGCTGCATGAGCGGACTGCTGGGCACGATGAACCACTGATCTGACCCAGCAGCGGCAATTCTTAAGTGAGGCCATTTATTACCAAGCTTAGTGAAAAGGACCTCTCACAATGTCAGCCCTTAAGGGACAGGAAAGTGTATCTGAATATAAGTCACCCCGAGCTACTACTGAAAAAAAAAAAAAGGTTCAAGCTAAATCGAATCCAAACATACCGAAAGTCTCAGTTTAGCATTAAACCATTTAAATAGCAGTTTGACCTATGACCTACTTACATAAGGTCACAGGTCTACTAGACTTGAAAGGAAACACAGCATCGCCAGCGAGGGCCTTTTGTGCATATGAAATCGCGTGCATCGGCAATGCACTCATCATGTAACAAAGCAGCTCTTGCTTCGTATATTAAAAAGGAAACAGATCAACCATTTGACTGCCGCGCTCCCTTAATGCCATCTTCCACCACTTGCACCAAAACCTCAAAGCTTGAAAGCCAGACGAGAGATTTTTCTAGCTCAAGTTCTACAATCTGTAGCCTAGTAATTCTTCAACCACCGGTCCATGGACCAGTGCCGGCCCACAGAAATTTCCTGCCGGTCCACAGGGCCAGCACATGCATCAGGCCCAAAACAGTGTTCTTCAACCGCCGGTTCACGGTGCGATCGATGCGGCGTTATCTTCGAGCCAGCTCTCTCTTACTAGCTGATTCAGTGCACAAAGCCACAGGCAGTGGCTCCTACGGGCATCGTTCGCCTGAACCAGATGCCTTCTCTCTGATGTTGCAACGTCAGAGGGAAGGCTTCCAGATGAGGCACGGGACGTGCAAGGTGCAATTAGTACTATTATGGGGGCGGGGTCTGGGGTGGAGATTGGGTAGAGATGGGCGGGATCTGGCCCACGACTTAGCCCAGTGTTCTTCAACCGCCGGTCCACAGAATAATTCTTTTATTTCTGCCGGTCCATAGGTGTAAAAAGGTTGAAAAACACTGTACTAGCAGACATGGGGCGTCTCTGCCTATCAGTGAAGCAGTTGGGATCAATAGCTGCTGGTTTCCAAAAATAAATGAAAACAATTGCAGTCCACACTTCTATTTAGCCCATATGAAAAAAAAAGAAGCTAAAAGCACCCAAATGGAGGTAATAAATTTAAATGGTGAATGAACTACAAAACATGACCTTGCTTCCTGCCTGTAGCTGTTGCTTATCTTTGCGTTCTCCATATACCAGATTTTCTTTAAACTACCAAGCCGGTATTCCATATTGTTCATCGGGGCCCATCAGAGTCCAGGGCCCTGATACGACTGTGTCTGCACTCTTCTCTTGTAGGTGGGTTGGGGGATGGCAACGATTTACTAGTCACTTTTGTTTGAAAATTGATGATACTCTTCAGTTATTTGAGTCAGTTTGGATTTTGTTTTCTGTTGCTGTACGTTGTATAGTTGACCATATTTTTATTTTTTCAATTGTATATTAAGAACATAAGATTTGCCGCTGCTGGGTCAGACCAGTGGTCCATCGTGCCCAGCAGTCCGCTCACCCGGCGGTCCTTAGGTCAAAGACCAGTGCTCTATTTGAGTCTATCCTTACTTGCGTATGTCCTATTCCAGTAGGAACTTATCCAACCTTGTCTTGAATCCCTGAAGGGTGTTTTCCCCTATAACAGCTTCCGGAAGAGGGTTCCAGATTTCTACCACTCTCTGGGTGAAAAACTTCCTTTCGTTTGTATGGAATCTTCTAAATTTAGCGAGAGCCCTCTCATTCTCTTCACCTTGGAGAGGGTGAACAATCTCTCTTTCTCTACTAAATCAATTCCCTTCAATATCTTGAATATTTCGATCATGTCCCCTCTCAGTCTTCTCTTGTCAAGGGAAAAAAGGCCCAGTTTCTCTAGCCTCTCATACAGCAACTTCCCCAGTCCCTTAACCATTTTTGTCGCTCTTCTCTGGACCCTTTCGAGTAGTATTTTTTTACATTATCATCAATAAACATGTTGCAACATTAAAAAAAAAGCCAAAAGCTCCCAATAGATGTAATAAATTCAAATGGTGAATGAACTACAACGTGCCAAGGTTAAAAGCTTCAAGAAGAACTCTGGAACAACCTCACCTCCCCGCTCAGAAATTCAAATTCCCTCCAACTCTTCCGCAAACACCTGAAAACTTGGCGCTTTTCAAAAATCTAACACCTCCCGCTCTTTGGTACCTTGACCCCTCTCTATCCTCTTAGTTCCTTTCCTATTACCCTTCTTCTTCTGGAGTTCCTTTCTATCCTAATTCTGTAAACCGTGCCGAGCTCTACGCTTGCGGAGATGGCACGGTATACAAACCTAAGGTTTAGTTTAGTTTAGAAGTTGAAACCTTTAGAGCAAGCGCTTGTTTATGCTTCTTTACACAGGTACTTTTGGAGCACTGCGTGCTGCAGCGGCTTAGTTAGGGTTACCATATGGCTCCAGGGAAAAAAAAAACCCAGGATGGATTGAGAAACCCACGTTTTACTTTCATTGCTTTCAGTGGAAGTAAAACCCGAATGTCTCAATCCGTACTCTATTTTCTGGAGTCATATGGTAACCCTAGGCTTAGCAAATGGTTACGTTTTCTTGTTTGCTCTGTTTTGGTTTTCTGAAGCGTATCATCAGTCCATTTACAAAGCGTATCATCTTCCGTCCATTTAAAATGCAAAACTGCTCATAGTGCCTAAGATCTATTCTTGAGTCAAACACTGGCCAGGCAGGGTCTGAGTACAGCTGTAAAAGGATGGAGTCGGTCCAGGCGAAGGATACTGAAAAGGTGGGTGGTCCTCGTAATAAGACATATGGGGACAAACTTAAAGATCTCAAAGTCTATACTTTAGAAGAAAGGCGGGAAAGAGGAGATATGGTAGAGACGTTTAAATGCCTATGTGGCATAAATGCACATGAGTCAAGTCTCTCATTTGAAAGGAAGCTCTGAAATGAAAGGGGATAGGATGAAGTTAAGAGGTGAAAGGCTCAGGAGTAATCTAAGGAAATACATTTTGACAGAAAGGGTGGTAAATTTGTGGAACAGTCTCCCGGAAGAAGTGGTGGAGACGGAGACAGTGTCTGAATTCAAGAAAGCATGAGATAGGCATGTAGGATTTCTTAGGGAGCAGAAAAGATAATGGTTACTGTGGATGGGCAGACTGGATGGGCCATTTGGCCTTTATTTGCCATCATGTTTTTACGTTTCTATGTAAGGAAGGAAAGCAAGGCGGCTTCTGGGTCAGCTGCGGGCTGCGTGTAGGAATCGTGGTCACAGGTTTGTGAAGACAAGTGCAGTTGGGAGGCGGGAGCTAGCCAGATGAGGTAAACACATCCATGGGAGGGAAGGGCACAAATTCGGGACACAGCACAGCGGGAGGGAAGGATGACGAGGGGCAAGTGGGACACAGAAGGAAGGGAGGGAACACAAACTTCGGACAAAGGATGGAAGGAAGAAAGGAGGGAGAGAGCATGAAGTTGAGACATAGGATGAAAGAATGGAGGAATGAGGGAAAGAGATGCTGAGGTGGGGGAGGGAATAGAGAAGGATAATTGTTGGGCATGGGAGATGGTGCACATGGGGAAATGAAGAAAAGAGAGAACTGTTAGGCATAGGGAGAGAGAGAAAGAAATATTGGGCATGGTGGTGGGAGAGGCGTGAGGTACAGATGGATGGGGAAGAGAGAGATGAGAGGGAGAAATGCTGAATGTGGTGGTGGAGAGAGAAAAGGGACGGATGAAGAACGAAAGTAAGTGTAAACCTCATATCTTTTCTTTCTATTTAAACAACAGTACTTTATTCTGAGGACTGTTTCTTTAATGTGTACTGTGCAGGATCCAAGTTACATACAAATTCAACTTAAGAATGGTTTAAAAAAATGGAACTGCTTGTAGTACTTTTGACAGTTTGACAAATCACAGGCACCCAGTCTCCCAGCTGCATCTAATTCAGTGCTAGCAGGAGGAATCAGAATTGAGACCGGAGAAGAGTGGCAGATTCCAAGGCCAAAAATCAGTGATGGCCGTATGCTGGAAATACAGAGTCACTGGGTAGAAGAAAGGGCTGAAAAGAACAGTAACTCTCAAAACAGGAAGTGAGCAAGAGTGGCTGGGGGAAACCACTGTTCCTTCTAAGCTGAGTGAGAGTCATCCAACTGCATTGCTGCCAGAGAGTGGTGCTTCAATATTGTGCTTTCAAATTGCTAGAATAGGCAAGTTCCAGGAGTCCTGTAAAGCTTGCCTGTCCCTTACTATTGAAAATAAAACAGCACCTCCTACTGGCCTTCTCAGCTTAGACCAGGGGTGTCAAAGTCCCTCCTCGAGGGCCGCAATCCAGTCGGGTTTTCAGGATTTCCCCAATGAATATGCATGAGATCTATTTGCATGCACTGCTTTCATTGTATGCTAATAGATCTCATGCATATTCATTGGGGAAATCCTGGATTGCGGCCCTCAAGGAGGGACTTTGACACCCCTGGCTTAGAGGGAACAGTGCTGGGGACAGAGAAGGTCGTTTACTAAAGGTCAGTGTATGTTATCTGCCAGAAGACCCTTTTTTTTTTTTTTTTTTTGCAATGGGCTCTGCTGTAAATAACATACACTAATCATTAGTAAAAGACCTTCAAACAAACAACTTTCAAAATGCAGAAGAAAGGAAGTGTGAGAGGCAGAATGGAGGAAGGGGAAAAGTAGAAAGCAGAAAAAGGAACAGTTACAAATGGTCTTTCTCCACTGACCTCTAAGAAATTTGTTTGATGCTTAACTGCTCTTAAAAAAAAACCAACAACTCCCCTATGTGCCTAAGAACTACATCATCTGAATAAGGAAAGCATTAAGTCATCAGACAGGAAAGAGAGAAGCGAGGTCTTTCACACAGCAATGAAACATTAATTAGCATCATGATGTGAATCTTTGAAAAAAAAAAAAGAAATAAAAATTTATACCTAACCTATCAATACAGTTCTACGTAGGGTTCAATAAATATTTCATCACAATTATAAACATAAAAGCGTACTTTCCACCACTTCAGTGTTAAAAAAAATCACAAGCAAACTGAAATACTTAGACCCTTTCTCAAACCCACAAATGTCCATAATTCGGCTGGCTGCTATTAAAAAAAAAAAAAATCCAAACACATAGGCTAATAACTGAGATTTGCACACGAACTATCACTCAGCAAGATAAGTTGAGTGAGGGTACCTCGTATGTATCTCTCTAAAAATGACCGCTATAGCAATCTCAGAAAAGCCCATGAAAAAAGCCATCATTGTATTAATAAAATAATCTTTAAAACAAGACCCTGTGACCACCTTTTAAATATGAGCCTTTCAGCCTTTCAAGTCAACTACAAATTCACCCCCCTTTTACGAAGCCTATGAGTGTCGTAGCAAAAAGCCTAATGCAGTAGTATTGAAAACAATATAAAAAAAGAGGAATTAGATAATATTGAAACTGTTCATCCCCTTCCAGTAATGCATTGTGCCATCACCACAGCAGAACGATCATCATATATGAACCTACATTTGTAAATATTTACTTTAGAACAGGGGTGCTCAGTGTTGGTACTCAACCCAGTCAGTTTTCAGGATTTCCACAATGAATATGCATGAAATCTATCTGCAGACAATGGAGGCAGTACATGCGAATAGACATCACATATGGTCATTGAGGAAATAGAAACATAGAAACATAACGGCAGATAAAGGCCAAATGGCCTATCCAGTCTGCCCATCCACAGAAACCATTATCTCTTCCTCTTTCTAAGAGATCCCATGTGCCTATCCCAGGCCTTCTTGAATTCAGACACAAGTCTCTTTCTCCACCACCTCTTCCGGGAGACTGTTCTAAGCATCCACCAATCCTCTCTGTAAAGAATTTCATTAGATTACTCAGGAGCCTATCACCTCTTAACTTCATTCTATGCCCTCTCATTCCAGAGCTTCCTTTCAAATGAGACTCGACTCATGCACATTTATATTACTTAGGTATTTAAATGTCTCTCAAGAAAAAATTATAGAGTAATAGAAAAATCCCAAAAATCAATCACCAAAATATTATTCACCAGAGATGGGCTACACCCCCCCGATAAACATTTCACAATAAAGTGGAGAAAAAGCCTCAAAATTTCCAACGCAGCAGTGAACAACTCTCAATACTGTTTTAAGATTCCAAGCTGCTTAATTTACTATCACTGGCAAAAAAATACTCCACCACCACTGAAATGTAATTATCAAAAGGGTAATATACCCATCACTGTGCACAGGAAAAGCAAAATCAAAAAGTTTTACTTAGCTTGGGAATATGGGCTGAAACTCCGTGCTGTGTTGATAGACAATGTCTGGCCAGACTATCGATGGAAACGCCACGGCTCCAGTCAGATGTACAGTCCAGAATCCATGCCCAATCCTCCAACAAGTGTCTTGTTTCGCCTCTCAAAGGCTTCCTCAGGGAATATATCAGCTGGAAAACTCCGCTCCTCTTCCGTGCACACAGGCACAATGGCGGGTCAAAGAACGGCATAATTTTGATGATTTTGTGTGTTTTGTATTGGAACACGTTCCTGTTACCCCACGGAGGGGCAATGTGAAGAGGCTCTTGTACCAGCATGAACAGCGCTGGATTTTCTTTTTGGACACTATATGGCCTAATGGCCTTAATCAGCGGGTGGAGTGGGTGGCATTTTTCGGATGAGTGGCAGTTTGAAGGATGAATGGCAGTTTTATGGACGAAAGGCAGCCAGGTTTTTGGCTGCTGTGATGACGTCATAATCTGAAGTGCCACCGGAAGTTGGATCTTGCAGTTCTTTTTAGCAACGGGCGTTTCTTGAGTTGTTCACTGTTGCGTTGGAAATTTTGAGGCTTTTTCTCCACTTTGCTGTGAAATGTTTATCAGGGGGGTGTAGCCCATCTCTGGCGAGTAATATTTTGGTGATTGATTTTTGGGATTTAAACGTCTCTGTCATATATCCCCTCTCCCGCCTTTCCTCCAGAGTATACAGATTGATATCTTTAAGTCTGTCCCTATACGCCTTATGATGAAGACCACGCACCATTTTAGTAGCCTTCCTCTGGACCGACTTCATCCTTTTTATATCTTTTTGAAGGTGAGGTCTCCAGAATTGGGAGTGGTGCAGTGGGAGAGTGTGGTGCAGTGGTTAAAGCTACAGCCTCAGCACCCTGGGGTTATGGGTTCAAACCCACACTGCTCCTTGTGACCCTGGACAAGTCACTTAATCCCCCCATTACCCCAGGTACATTAGATTGTGATCCCACCGGGACAGACAGGGAAAAATACTTGTGTACCTGAATAAACTCATGTAAACCGTTCTGAGCTCTCCTGGGAGAACCGTATAGAAAATTGAATAAATAAATAAAAAGAATTGTACACAATATTCTAAATGAGGTCTCGCCAGAGTCTTATACTGAAAACCTAAGTGGGTTGAGGACCAACGTTGAACACCATTGCTTTAGAACATAAGTGTCCATACTGGGTTAGAGCAAAGGTCCATCTATCCTGCTTCCAACATTGACCAATCTAGATCATGCCTCACCAGAAGTCCAAAGTATTTTACATAGTAAATCGGTCTATTCAGTCTGCCCTGTATTTACATGTATTGCAATGTCATGATTAAATTAAAATGTATTTTTTTCATTGATGGGCCATAGAACTTAGAAGTCCACCCAGTACTTTCCTTAGGCTCCAACTACTGGAGCTGTTAATGAAGTTCACTCCAGCCTATCCAAACCATCTCATTTACAGGATTCAGATTATGAACGTCTGCCCATTCATATTCTAATTAGAGATCCCATGCTTTTTTAGCATTCCGTCACCGTTTTCCTCTCCACCACCTTCCTAGGGATGGCTTTCCAGGCGTCTGCCACCCTCTCCGTGAAAAAGAATGTCCTAACATTATTTATGGCCTCTAGTTTTACCAATTTCCCTTCTCTAGAAAAGATTTGGTTCTATATTAATACCTTTCAAATATGTAAATGTCTGTATCATATCACCCCTGTCCCTCATCTCCTTCAGAGTAGACATGTTGAGATCTTCTAGTCTCTTCTTGTACTTCTTTTGGTGCAAAGCCCCTATCATTTCCTGTGGACCGCTTCAAGTCTTCTTATATACCCCAACGGAAGGAGAAGGAAAATGAAAGGAGGCTTGAAAAAGAAAAATAGCCAAGGCTTCAAAAGCTCTGTTTTTAAGAAAAAAAATGTATACCATGTATGTGTCTGGGTATAAAAATCCATTAGCCTTTTACCAAGAGGACAAGAACTTGCAAGCGCAAAACGGATGAGCTAATGATTGTCACTCAGTCTATAAAGAGGCAGGAGAAACTAACACATGTTCAAATGTACATAGAAAGGGATCACCAGCAAGAAAGAGGAAGTAATATTGACTTTGTACAAGTCCCTAGTGAGATCCCCACTGAGAACTGTGCTCAGTTTGGAAGACTACTATTTAAGGACACCGATGGTAGCCTTTTCCTGAACTGCTTTAATCCTAAGTGTGACAAAAGGGAAGAAGGGGGGGGGGGGTTTAAAACGCACACAAAAAATATACACCTTTGAAGAGAAAAGAAAATAGATAGGATAGGACAGAACCACTCAAGGTGAAGTATGAGGGAGACAGTATTTTCCATAACACAAATTGTAGAACCTGGCTCTTCTCTAACATGTAATTTCTTTTCCCTTACTTTTCCACTCGATTTATAAACTTATGTAAACCTTTTCCTACCCTTTCTCATTTTTAAGTTCTTGTAAACCGTGCCGAGCTCTACTTCCGTGGAGATGATGCGGTATATAAACTTAAGGTTTAGTTTAGAAGAAGTGATTATGAAGTTAGGGTGAGGAAGGAATATCCTACCAGCAGAGGCAACAGCGATACTTATCACAGAATTTAAGCACGCTTGTAGCAAATCAGAATAGACTGGAGAAAATGCCGACTGTAGCAGGTGCCAAGTTTTGGAATGCGCTGCCTGGCATTCTGCGATTTTGTGATGGGAGACTGAATTTTAAGAAAATGTTGAAAGAATTATTTGTTAATGCCTTTATTTGCTGTTGAAGCCTTACCGTCCTGTAAATGTTTTTATGGGATTTTGTCTTTCCATCTTGTAGGATGAATTTGAAAAAAAGGTTTTAATAATGATACTGCGAGTTAACGTTCTATTGTGTTTGTTCTGTCGAAACATGTTTTAGTATTTTTAATGTGTATGCATGCAATTTTGAAAACCGCATAGTTTTTATGTGGTATATATATTTTTTTAAATAAATTAAATAAATATACGGTGAATCAAAGGCAAAAGTAGAGATTTCCCACCACCACCAAAACAAGAAGATAAAGTCAATCTGCAGAGACTGGCAGGGAGACTGCAAGAAAAGGGAAAACCGCACAAATTGGAGCACTTTTACAAAAACGATTAATTTCAAAAATGATGGTGAAGTGGGAGAATTGATCACTTAGGGCTCCTTTTACGAAGCCGCGTTAGCGGTTTAACCCTTTCAGGACCAAGGGACATATTTGTCCCATAACTTTAAAATCCTATAAATTTTGATTGGGATAGTCTACAGTTCTAAATTTGATATGTACGGATTCCATAGGATACTGCCTTTATGTAAACAAACTGGTTCCGACATTCATTCATTAGCGTCGTTGCTAGATTGACGAGAAGATTCACTTGCCACACTGTCCATAAGCCAGAAGTGTGATTTTTTTTTTAAATAAAAATGATATTTCACAAAAAAAATCAATTCTTTGGCATCTGCAAGCCCTTTTTACCATAAAAATGTCGTCAAAACCACAAAAATTGGCCTACGATCCTTATGGTCCTGAAAGGGTTAACGCGTGTAATGGCCGCGCTAATTTGCTGGCCGCGCTAGCCGCTACCGCCTCCCCTTGAGCAGGCGGTAGTTTTTCGGCTAGCGCAGGGGTTAGCGAGCGCTAAAAAGGTGCTTGTGATAAAGCCGCTAACGTGGCTTCGTAAAAGGAACCCTTAAATACAAAGACACAGCTTTGGAAGGCCGAGTCTCTATCCGACGAAAGAAAAAGCCTCAGGTCTCTTGGTTGAGCTTACCTAGGCTCTTAGGCTTTGGTAGTTTTGCAATCCGTTAGCCCCTTTAGACAGAGCTTAAATATTTTCATCGTTTTATTAACAACTCAGGCCATGGACGAAAGTGCTCCAGAATTTCTATAGGCCAATGAAATAATTTCAGCCATGAACTCGGGAGCCTGCGCAGGAGAAGGAAATTGATGGGCTCTAAAGTTCACGCGCTTCAACAGATCTCTGCGCTGCAGAACAACGCGGCAAAAAAAAAAAAACAGCCTACACAGAAGGCGTGTCGCTTTAGACTGAAAAGGAATGTGGCCGAAGAATTCAGCAGGTCAGACTTTTTTTGCTGCATATGCACACGTTTAGACTAGAGGGCTGCAGCATGCGGACACGGGGAAAGACCCAGCAGGAAAAGGCTCCAGGCGCAGATGCTTCCCTTACTTTGTACAGTCCAGGACTACTGACACAACGCAATGTCCCTCTGGGGAAAGGAGAACAAAATCATGCTTGCCCTTCACTGGGGTTATCTGCCAAGTTCCACAGAAAGACAGCTCCATCCAGCTCGGCTTTCTCTATTAATCCGGGGGCTGGTGAAATAATAATGCAGCATACTGGAAGCTACTCATGAAACACAGTGGGGTGGGGGTGGGGGTGTATAAGTTTTTATGAGGTCCTAAATGCAGGAGTGGATTTAAATTCCCAGCTTAGCAGCTTTTCCCCCAACATGTAACCTACACCAATCCAGGGGTCTCAAAGTCCCTCCTTGAGGGCCGCAATCCGGTCGGGTTTTCAGGATTTCCCCAATGAATATGCATGAGATCTATGTGCATGCACTGCTTTCAACGCATATTCATTGGGGAAATCCTGAAAACCCGACTGGATTACGGCCCTCAAGGAGGGACTTTGAGATCCCTGAATTACACCTAGCCATATACATTTTGTCCAGTCTAAAACCAAAAATTAGTTTGTGCTGAAGTCGTGACCACCTCCATTAGTAAAACGTTTGCTTCTCTTATGACTGTGCTTTGCAGTCCCCCCTGTGGGATTCACCAATTTATATACACTGTACTTACATCTCTCTCCTCCACATCAAAACCTTTAAGCGTCATTCCTCTCCCATCCAAAGAAAAAGTGTGAGCCAAATTTAAGGAAATATTTTTCTTCACTAGATTTACTTTTACTTGAGATGTCCACTATTCCTCAGCCCCCCACCACCATCTGCCCGAGACTGCAGCAGGCACTCATTCATTCTCAAGGGGTGCAAAACGCCGCAATCTGACTCCTAAAAAACCTGGGCTTCCGCGACCACATCACCCCTGCACTAATTTCCATGCACTGGCTGCCTATCCAAAAATAATGCGCCTTCAAAGCCTTGGTATTAGCCTTAAAGACTTTCCACAAGATGACACCAAACCACATAGCATCAAAACTACAAACTTATGTCCCCAACCGATCACTGAGATCTCAAACAGAAAAACAGCCGATCCTGCCACGTGGCCGTTTGCTCATGTCTGAGACAGCCCGAAGACGCTCTTATTCTCATTACATACCCAGATTATGGCACCTCATCCCCCCATCCATTAGATCACTAGAGGATCTTGGGAATGTCAGGAAAGCTGTGAAACCTTTCTCTTTACAAACCCAGCTCCATAACAATCCACGTCTACCCAAGGAGTAGCAATATTCCATACTACCAATACTGGGCAAGCAGTAGCTTCCCTCATGTCGGACTTTTCCTCCAGGAACTTGTCCAAACCTTTCTTAAAACCAGCTACACTATCCACTCTTACCATATCCTCTGGCAACGCGTTCCACAGCTTAACTATTCTCTGAGTGAAAAAAAATGTCCTCCTATTGGTTTTAAAAGTATTTCCCTGAAACAGAAACAGAATATGACGGCAGAAAAGGGCCTACGGCCCAACAAGTCTGCCCACTCAAATAACCCTCCCCTCTAAGTTCCTCTTTGAAGTGAGCCCACGTGTTGATCCCATTTGATCTTAAAATCAGTCACGTTACTGGCCTCAACTACCTGAAGTGGAAGATTATTCCAACGGTCGACCACTCTTTCAGTGAAGAAGTACTTCCTAGTGTCGCCATGGAATCTCCCGCCTCTGATTTTCAGCGGATGCCCCCTTGTCGCCGTAGGGCCTGTAAGGAAGAAGATATCTTCTTCCACCTCAATGCGGCCAGTAACGTATTTGAACGTCTCTATCATGTCACCCCTCTCTCTGCGTTCCTCGAGAGAGTAAAGGTGCAACTTACCTAGTCGTTCTTCATAAGGGACATCCTTGAGCCCTGAGACCATCTTGGTGGCCAATCGTTGAACCGATTCCATTCGTAGCACATCGTAACTTCATTGAGTGTCCCCTAGTCTTTGTCATTTCTGATTCAAAGTGACCCCATTTCAAAATGAGTGAAGACCACTGGCTTAGAGAGAACGGTACCCTCCCCACTTGATATTGCAGCCAACAGGAGAGAACATTTCAGAATACAGGCACGTGGGGGGGGGGGAAATCCTGAAATGTATAGGGGGGCTCATGCATTTAAGTATTTGTCACACAAATTCTTTTCACCAGACTATAAAGATGAAAAACCTTGAAGGCATTAAGAAGCCAGAGAGCAATAAAATCACCCACCTCAAATGTTTAATCCAGAATGTGGCATTACGAGTAAATTAAAATGGATGACTCAGTAAATTTTTGGAAACGGAGATGGAAAAAAATCTTAAATAGATTTATTTTCTAACCTCATTTATGAAGGAATGAACCCGAGGCAGTGTGCTGCTAACATAAAGAGTACAATCTTGTTAACAGCATAGCAATAATAAAGGGGTCTTTTTACTAAGGAGTGCTAGCCATTTTTAGCCCGCGCTTAAGCGCTAACATGTCCATCGACTAAAATGGTCATGTTAGCATTTAGCGGCACGCTAAAACAGCTCACGCACCTTAGTAAAAAGACCCCAAAACGACCAAAGCTAAAAATAGTCAATAAGGTACACTTGGAAATGGCAAACTTAAATCTAATAAATCAGACTAAAATGAAAATGTCAGAAATAAACATTTAACAGCATTGTCAAACAAGCTTATAACAGAAATATGAAGTGCTCACTACAATACAAATGATACCGTGATAGTAGGGGTAGATTTTCCCCCCCCCCCCAAACCGCCGGCTGCGCTAGCCGCTACCGCCTCCTCTTGAGCAGGCGGCAGTCTTTGGCCAGCGCGGGGGACAGCGTGATGAAACGTCGCACGCATTAACCCCGCTAGCGCGGCTTGATAAAAGGAGCCCTTTATAAACCGCTATTGACAAATTATGGCATTTGGCGTGCTGAAGCTTCAGAAAGTGAGTCTTACCCACATCAGATCACAGCTGAAATAGTAGAAAGGAAGTAATATTTATTTGAACGTACAAATAGTCTGAACTGCATCTGCAGCCAAATAATTGTCTTTAAAGTATCCTTTATGCAGTTAATTTAATGTTATTTAACAAAATCCAGCCAAGAGGTCATATCTTATTTGCTTCTGTTTCGGCTCATGAGCTCCCTGCTGACCATCTGACCCCTACTACAATATTCCCTCCTTGTCATTTTTACACACCTTTCTATGGACTGGTTGTGTGCTGGCCAGTCTGGAACCACCATGGACTTGCTCAGAAATGCTTTGATCTCTGCTTCTGTCATGGTTCAGGCTCACGATGAAGCTCAAAGACAAGTCCAGTCAAGTGCTCCAGCCAAGTAATTGGGTGAGTGTAGTTGCTTAAAGTGAAATAAACTTATTTGTGAAATCTCAAAATTTAAACACAAGATACCGTATGTTTTGCACTATAAGATGCACCTGACCATAAGATGCACCTAGGTTTAGAGGAGGAAAACAAGAAAAAAACATTCTGAACCAAATTGTTTCTAATATATTTAATATAATATACCAGGCTCTGCACCCAGCTTCCCTCACTTCCTACCAGGCTCTACACTGAGCCCCCTTCCCTGTCAGGCTCTGCATCCAGCCTCCATCCCTCCCTGCCTTATCAGGCTATGGGGCCAGCCCCTCTCTCTGCCAGGCTATGCACCCTGTTCCCCCTCTGATGGTCTAGTTGTAGGCCAGGACAGGGTACAGGGCAGGTATACGTGGTGCTTTAAATTCTGGTAGTCCAAAGGTGTATTGGAAGGGAGCAAGCTTTCCACGCTCCTGCCCCTCCCTCGCTGGTCAGCTGCCTCCTCATATGTTTATTAATATCTTGCGGCCAGCGATGCACAAGGTAGGAGCGAGCTTATCGCACTCTAGCCTGGCCCTGCACCACTCCCTGAATGGCTGCTGTCAGTTCTCGTGAGTCCCGCAAGAAGTGACGGCAGTCATTCAGGGAGCGTCGTGGAAAGCTTGCTCCTGCTGATACACCGCTGGACCATCAGAATTTAAAAAGGGACGGGGAGGGGGGTAAAAAAATTGTTATATTCGCTCCATAAGACTCACAGACATTTCCACCCACTTTTATTTTTTGGGGGGGGAAGTGCATCTTATGGAATGAAAAATACAGTAAATGCTTCTTTAAAAATTGGCACTATCTTGTGTTTAAATTTTGAGATTTCACAAATAAGTTTATTTCACTTTAAGCACCCAGGGGTTTTTTGACCTATGATTGAGCCAATGACCTACCATACTAGCTAAGCCGTCGTGCTCCCTGAATTAAGGTCTCCAAGGTCTTTCCCCTTACAAACTAAAATCACTTGAGTTTGTGCTTTTGAAGCTGAAGTTATTGGCTTTTGCTGTTCATTCAGAACATCAGTTTATTGTTTTTGTTTGGGGGGAGTGGAGTTGCCTCAGTGTTGATGGGTGGCGTTTTCCTGGGTTTCACTCTGCGTCTTCTCATCTCCTTCACCTCCGATCTTCAATATCTTCTCCATTGCATCTCTTCTCTCCTGCTCCTCTTCACTGGACATCGTCACTTGCAGAACAGACCCCGCTGTAACCACACCAAGCTAACTTTTTCAATGTAGGCATGACTATCTTCCTTATCCTTTTACTATTGCGCACTAAATGCCAAGGCGCCCATAGAATATAATGGGCACCTTAACATTTAGCGCAGTGGTCTCAAACTCAAACCCTTTGCAGGGCCACATTTTGGATTTGTAGGTAATTGGAGGGCCGCAGAAAAAAAAGTTAATGTCTTATTAAAGAAATGACAATTTTGCATGAGGTAAAACTCTTTTTAGTTTATAAATCTTTCCTTTTGGCTATGTTTTAATAATAATATTGTCATTTATAGCTAAAGAGATAAGATCAAGAAACTGTTTTATTTTACTTTTGTGATTATGATAAACATACCGAGGGCCTCAAAATAGGCTGCGGCGGCCTTCCTCACCCGGCTCTCATGGTGCGCCTGAGCGCCGGCGGCCGGCGAAACCCTAATGCTGACCGAGGCTGCCTAAAGGAACAACGCAAACAGACGCCGGCTCTCCCGTTCAGAGCCTTCTCTTCCCCCCCCCACTCCGCCCTTATGACTTCCGGCGTTCCCCGCTGCACCCCCCCACAAGGAGGACCAAGCGTGGGTGTGGCGGGTGGGGAGCGGTACCACCGGCATCCGGGCAGGATATTTCAGAGAAGTACCAAACTGACGACTGTGGGCTAGGGAGAGGAAGAAGGAGGTAGAGAGAGATGCCGGATCTGCAAGGTAGAAGGAAGGGAATAGGTGAAGGGAAGAAAATAGAGAGACTAGACTGGATAGACAGGGGAGGGCTGCAGGGAATGAGAAATCAAGTTTCAAGTATTTACCATGCATCCATCACATAAAGATGTACCATTCAGTGTCTCAGTGCTCCAGAGCAGGGGGGGAAAGGAAGGGAGGCCTACTACAGGACAGGGTAGGTAAAAAGAAGGGAAAATGGACAGGGGGAGCAGGCAAGGGGTGGTGGTGGACAGCCAAGGAAAAAGAAAGACAGAAAGTGCAAAGGAGAGACAGAAAGAATTAAAGACAGACACACATACATATATTCTAGCACCCGTTAAAGTAACGGGCTATAAGACTAGTTTTATATAAAGTGCTTTAGTGCTTCTATACTTCAGTGCTCGAGTAAATAAATAATCTTTCAACTTAGCTTTTTTTCTGCATTTTCTGAGTTTTCCCTTTGTCAATAGTTATCGGGGAGGGACCTGTCATTCCGACATGTTTCGCCGGAAGGCTGTATCAAGAAAAAGTCCCCCCTTTTGCTTTAGCTCCACACCATCCCGATCACTGGAAATTTCCGGGATGGTGTAGAGCTAAAGCACTGAAGTATAGAAGCACTAATGCACTAAAGCACTTTATATAAAACATAACGGTCTGATGAGGAGGCTGGTGCCACATAATATTTGGCCTCTCAAACCAATTGGCTGATACTGGCACTTCTGAAGACCAATGAATAAGTAAAAGTTATAAATGAATATGTTATGAAGTACTGTTTGTGGAGAACGCGAGTGATATTCAAAATTGAAACACTCTCCTATGTCAGCCTGGAAGTTGTCTTCCTTGTTTACTGGTACTAGGCCCTATACACATTTATATATTAAAGATACATTATCTTAAGTCAATAAGGGCCCCTTTTACAAAAGCCACAGTAGCGATTCCTGCGCTGTAAATACGACACGGCCCATTCAGTTCCTATGGACTGCATTGCATTTGCTATGCCGGGACTCGCTAATATGGCTTTTGTAAAAGCCCCCTCCCTAAATCAAATTCAATCAAATTTCCAAGACGCATTTCAACCCTCAAAACAGCCAAGGTGTTTGAATGCAATCACAAAAGGAGAGGGGGGTTTAAAGTGTCCAAACGCCACAATCCCTAAAAAGGAGAAAACTATTTGAAAAGTTGATTTCCTCTGAAAGCACGCTTTGATTTCTGGGCACTTCATACTTTGTGAATCCTGACAAGAGAAAGATGTAATGTAATGTAATGTATTTCTTATATACCGCTACATCCGTTAGGTTCTAAGCGGTTTACAGAAAATATACATTAAGATTAGAAATAAGAAAGGTACTTGAAAAATTCCCTAACTGTCCCGAAGGCTCACAATCAGTACAAAGGTCCAAGAGAACATAAGAAATGCCTTCACCGGATCAGACCGAGGTCCATCTTGTCCGGCGATCCGCGCACGCGGTGTCCCATTTAAGTACACCTTTTAGGAGACCCGGATTTCCCGTATCCCTCAATATGATTTTCAAGAAGATGTGCATCCAACTTGCTCTTGAAACTCTGAACAGTAGTCTACGCCACAACCTCCTTCTGGGCTTTGAGCTTCTACAGAAAGGGTCTCTATTTTAAATTTCTCACACCAAACCTCAGTCTGCTCGATATAACATCTTTTCTTTTTCTTGGCCTCTCAGCTTTATTATGCATAACAAAAAACACTTCCCTCTAGAGATGATAATGAAACTTGTTGTAATACCAGCTTTACATAGGATAGGAATAGTTCCAAGACATGAAGGGCCACAACAGAGGGCATGAATCCCCAGCCATCTCACCACCCAATCATTGCTTAATCCTTCATACTTATAAGCTTATTTTTCAAAAATTATTAATGGTAAAACTCTCAATTTCTACCAAAAAAAAAACATGCAATAAGTGAAAAGCACTTAGCTAACCAAGAAAGCAAGCTTTAGCTAAGTGCTTTTCACCTATTAAACATTTTGGGGGGAAAATTGAGAGTTTTACCATTAATAATTTTTGAAAAATAAAAAATAGGCTTAAAAGTATGAAGGATTAAGCAATGACTGGGTGGTGAGGTGGCTGGAGGTTCATACCCTCTGTTGTGGCCCTCCATGTCTCGGAGCTATTCCTATCCTATGTAAAGCTGGTATTACAACAAGTTTCATTATCATCTATAGAGGGAAGTGTATTTTGCTATACTGCCTCTTGTTGGCTTCCATTGGGTATTTCCTTTTTCCCCTGTTGTTTTTTTGACTCTCAGCTTTATTGTCATACAATTTTAAATCAAAGACATGTACTTTTTATTTTACCATCCCCACCCTGTCCAAAGTTTCTACTGCACCTGTTTGCGCTGTTCTGCCCCAAGAACATTCATTCGATAGATTGCGAGCTCACTGGGGAAGATAGGGGGGAAATGCTTGAACTACCTGTATGGAAACAGCTTTGAGTGAGGTTGTATAACTACAAAAAGGCTGTGTACAAGTCTCAGCGCCTTTCTCTCCACTATTCAGTGCAAAGAGAGGAGCACAGCAGCTTCTGAAATGGAACTGCACTGTCTAGCACCCCCTCACCCCCAATGTCAACGCCACTGAATGCACATTTTAAGAAAAAGAATTTAACAGTAGACTGGTTTTAAAGAACATAAGAATTGCCTCTGTCGGGTCAGACCGGAGGTCCATCGTGCCCGGCAGTCCGCTCACGCGGCGGCCCCTCAGGTCCAGGACCTGATAGTGCTCCTACCCTAAAACTCACATACGCTTTTCGCTTTTGTCCTGAGAGTAACCTTCTACCTATACCCTGCAATCCCCTTCGCTTCCAGGAAGTCATCCAGTCCCTTTTTGAAACCCAGTATTGTACTCTGTCCTATTACCTCACTTGGAAGCGTGTTCCAGGTGTCCACCACCCTCTGAGTGAAGAAAAACTTCCTTGCGTTCGTTTTGAATCTGTCCCCTCTCAGTTTTTCTGAATGACTGACCCAAATCGAATAGTTATTCGTTTGAAAGCAAAACACACTCAATACTGCCGGCACTGCAGCTTCAAAAACGAGAGAAGTTCATACAAGACACAGTAAGGCTGAAACAGTCTGGTTTACTGAACTTTACTTTTCAGCAATTCTGTAACACAGTCTCAGGCCTGAATGTAAAAGTTTAGCTCGGCATTTGCTTCTGCATGACAAACAATTGGTTTTGTATACTCTCAGCTCCCTGAGCAATCAATTTCACAGCCTCGATATTTTGCAAGCTATGAAACCAGCCTGCCTAAGAGAGGACCTTTTGCACGAGCATTACGTACAGGCTCGTGCAGTGCGGCATCTCGGCGCGCACAGTATATTTGAAGCCAGTACTGCCGTCCTACAGGCAAGGGGGTACTGTGAGCAACGACAATGTGAATGTCATCAGTCAAAAAGAAGAGAAGGGGATTTGCTGGGCTCACATATCCAAGGTTTCTATGTACACCAGAAATAAAAAGGACTAAGGAGATACTGTCTCTTCAACACTGGATGAGAAAGGGAGCACATGCAGGCTCTTTGTAGACAAATGGCAGTTACACAGCATATACTACGAGGTATTATGAGCAACAACAAAAAGCTGAGAAAACAGTATATTGCCTGTGTATAAGGATTGTAAAGCTTTAGATCAGAAAAGAAAGAATTGGGGGGAAGGAAAAAGGTCTGTAGACTAGAACTACGAATAGAATTTCTCGTTTAGCGTATGTGGCGAAAAAGATATATTTTGACCCTAACTTTGGTGAAATCGGTCCTGCTTATTGCGTCCACGCCCAGAGTGACAACGTAAAATGCGCACTAATACGATTTAGCCGTTACCCCCCCCTAAGCTAGAAACGCACGAATCGGTAAGCTAAGCCACCGCGCGATGTACTAACCATTTGCCCGTCGGTCTCCATCTCACGCTTTAACGGTAAACACTCATTTTGCCCCCACCATCTCCAAAATCTACCCTTTGGCGAGCATCTTCCCCCTGACCGCTTCCTTTCCAAAATGCTAACTTCTAGAGATCAAGCTGCAGATTTTCTTTTCAGTCCTTTCCTATCCCCTTTGCTAGTTAGACAGCGATTACACATCACACCCTTAACCCCCCCCCTCCCTCAGATCTTCATTATTAGAAACAATAATTAAAAAAAAATCTTTATTGACTTTCAAACTTTGACAGTGCAATACAATTAATTGAACATAAACACTGCATAAAACGCACTATTAAATACACAATGAATACATAAAACAATCATTTTCTCCCCCCTCCCAATTATTAATAGAAGAAGCCATATTCTGTTATATTACAATATTATAATTAAGTAATTTTAATAATCAAAATACATTTCCCTCCCCCCTGGATGTGTAAAGAAATTTGATAAAAAGAGAGAGAATACATGATAATTATTAGATGCAACAAATGCAGTCAATGGGCTCCACACCTAAAAGCACTGCTAAACCCTAAACATTCCGCATAGAAACAATAATTTAAATTAAAAAAAAAAAAATGAAGGGGAGAAGTATTAGAAAACGGAAGTCCTTAGACAATTCTCTCTCATAACTCAGGAACAATTGTCTTTATTTAAATGTTTATGAATCTTTTGTCATGTGACCACTTAAAATTTAATAAATAGTGTGAAATCGGCAAAAACGGGGAGAACGCACTTTTCCAATTGCGCGACCATTAACGCGCGCACACGGCAGAAAATCAGACTACACCTTGATCCGACAGAAGTGGGTTGGGTTGGTTTTAAACAACGAACCTAGAAAACTGCAAACTATCGCAGAGCCGAGAAAAGTTGTTAAAAGATTCCCCCGCCCCCCTTTACTAGGATAGCTCCCGACCCCGTAGCCCGAGCAGCGCAACAGGAAGTCCCGTGCCAAGTGCAGCGAAAGTTTTCTGCTTACCGAGCCGGGGACCGGCGATCAGCGGCAGCGCCGACGCATCTTCGGGCACCCCCCGCCCCGCTCCGTTCCCGTGTGCCCGGGGGAGGGGGCGAGCTGCGGCCCCCTCCGCTGCCTCTCACCGAGCCTGCATGACCAGCTTCGGCGCGCGCAGTCGGGGGGGCTCCAGCCCTGCAAAGGCTCAAAAAGTTCACGATCCCTCTCGGTGGCGGCAACGCTAGCGGCGGCAACGGCTCCTCGGTGGCGGCGGCGGCGGTGGCAGTAGCAGGAAACTGATGACCTCAAACTCGCACAGGGAGGAAGGAAGGAGGAGGAGGAAAGAGTCCGGGCAGCAGCTGAGACGAAACGCCCGCGTTGGCCGCCAGGGGGCGCGCCGGCACCGCCGGGCTCCGAGGCAGCCTGGGACCTGTAGTTTTGGTTTTTCCTGCCTGACGATCTCCGCGCAGACGGCTTCTCTTCTCCATGGTGGCGGCAGCCGCCGTACCACCCGACCTTAGCCTGCCCGCGGAGGAACGACCTGCTTCTGCGCCAGAACGAAGTACCAGCTCGGGCGGCGCAGGGGCCCGGCGCACGCGTCCATTCGAAGCCTGGTTTTCCTCAAGGGACAACCGAGGGGGCGTTGTGAGCAACGACTAAACGAGATTGTCATCGGTCAAAAAGAAGGGGATGCTTGCTGAAATCACATAGCCTGATTTTATAACAGGGAATCTATCTGAAAAGGCCAAAAAGGTGTCTTTTTAAAACCTTTCCTTCTAATATTTCAGCAATGCCACAGACAAATATATTTTTATAATTTTTTATTTTCTTATTTTTTTCTTCTATTTCTATTTCTTACTTTTATTACTCAACTAATTGTTAATTTTCCAGGTACTTCAGTTAGATTGTGAGCCTTTAGGACAGTAAGGGAAGTTCTAAGTACCTATTCTTTCTTTATTTATTTATCTTTATTTATCTTATTTTTATTGTATCCTTTAATGTATATTTTCTCTGTAAACCTATATTACTTATAATTTTAATGCATACTATTGTCTATTTTCTGTAAACCGCTTAGAATCCTAACGGAGTTTAGCGGAAAAAACTAAATTCCTACTACTAGAGAAGGAAAAAAAACCATCTCTCACAGAACTAGAATTAAATACAATCAAGTACCCAACGCAAAGTACACTCAAGATCCTGGGAATACAACTAGACAGAAACTGCACAATGCAGTCTCAAATCCACAAAATCATCCAAAGAGCTTTCTTCACAATGCGTAACCTAAGAAAAATAAGAAAATTCTTCAACAAAGATCAATACAAAATATTAGTACAATCCCTAGTACTAAGTATTGTAGATTACTGCAACAGCCTCTACCTATCATGCCCAAACTACATGATAAAACAACTACAGACTGTTCAGAACACGGCCCTCAGACTCATCTACTCCCTCGGCAAATATGACCACATCACCAACGCATACCTAGACTCACACTGGCTACCAATAAAAGCAAGATCCCAGTTCAAATTCTACTGTCTACTATACAAAGTAATACACGGAACAGCACCCAGCTACATAAACAACAGACCACACCGTAACCTCTCACACAGATTAAGGAGAACTCGGAGCCTATTCATTTACCCCCCTCTCAATGGAACACGACAAAAGAAACTATACGACAGCCTTTTAGTGACACAGGCAGCAAAGATCGATGCTACCATCTCCAATCTACTGACCAAATCAATAGACATTAAAGTATTCCGAAATCAAAACTCATCTCTTCAAAAAACACTTCCCATCATCATAACCTCACAATAGTATTAGAAAATACTCTCATGACCACCACCACCACCACAGCAACACTTCTGAATCCTGACTGTATTATTTCTATTCATCAAAACAACCTATCACTATCTACTATTTGCTTTCAATTTCTCCTGGAAATGTCCAGACTAACAATTGTAACTTGACACATTCTTGATTCTATGTACTGCAATGCTACTGGAAATGTCCAGTCTTCTAATTTGTAATCCGCTTAGAACTGCAAGGCACAAGCGGAATAGAAATCACTAATGTAATGTAATGTAATGTATATAAGAAATAAATTACATTACATATCCATAATCTCTATTGTCCACAAAAATAAATAAATAATAAACATGACAAAAAGGACTAAGGAGCCTGTATATATAGAGAACGAAAGCTTTTCTTCCACTTTGGAGAAATTGGAGAAAGGAACTTCAGGAAACCCCTTTGTTATTGTAGGAACAAGGTAAAATCAGGATTCTCATTTAATAGTATTGAAATCCTGGTAAAAAGGCAGGATTTTCAGGGTTTTCCAGGATCCCCATGGATGACAAAGTATTGTGAGCAACGACAAAAGCTAAGGAAAGTATTGCCCCTGTGTATGAGAGTCGAATAAATGTTTTAAAACTAAACTAAACCTTAGGTTTGTATACCGCACCATCTCCACAAGCGTAGAGCTTGGCACAGTTTACAGGGTTAGATTGAAAAGGAGCTACAATGAAGGGTTATAGGAAAGGAGCTAGGAAGATAAAGAGGGACAGGGTACCAAAGAGCGGGAGGTGTTAGATTTTTGAAAAGAGCCAAGTTTTCAGGTGTTTGCGGAAGGATTGGAGGGAACTTGAAACTCTGAGCGGGGATATGAGGTTATTCCAGAGTTCTGTGGTTCTAAAGGGGAGGGATGTTCCTAGTTTTCCTACGCGGGATATACCTTTTGCAGAGGGGAATGATAGTTTCAGTTTTTGGGAGGATCTAGTGGAATTAGGGTTAGAAGAATTCCAGAAGAGTGGGATAACGGGAGGGAGGATGCCATGTAGGATCTTGAAAGCTAAACAGGCACATTTAAGTAAAAAAAGATTTAGAACAGTCAAGAAAATGGAAGGGGGGGTTCAAGGACTCTAGAACAGAAATAGTTTGAAAAGAATAGGGAAATCAGGATTTATTCATCCAAAGTTGCTGCAGAATACAACAAAAACGTAAGATATATGGTATCTTAGTGTACACACATTCTGAAATCCCTGTAGAAGAGGAGTGGCAGCAAAGGTGAAATTCTTTGTATTAAAGACAAATGTCACTGCTAGGTGGTGAAAGGACACAAGGTTCCCAGCTGACAGTGGGTAATCTTATGGCCTTGGCCTCGTTTCTAATCTAATCTAATCCTTAGGTTTGTATACCGCATCATCTCCACGTTCGTAGAGCTCGACGCGGTTTACAGTAGGAGAACTAGGAAGGAACTACAACAGAGGGTTAGATGTAGAAGTGTGAAGAAAATTTAGAGGACTTGGGATGCCAAGATATAAGAGTTTCCTTGATTCCTAAGTTGGAGGGAGACTTACATTTTTTGAGAAAAGCCAGGTTTTCAGATGTTTGCGGAAAACTTAGGAGAGAGCTCAAGTTCCGAAGAGGGGAGGTAAGGTTGTTCCAGAGCTCAGTGATTTTGAAGTGGAGGGAGGTCCCTAGCTTTCCTGTGTGGGAAATGCCTTTTAGCGAGGGGAAGGATAGTTTTAATTTGTGGGAGGATCTGGTGGTATTAGGGTTTGAGGAATTCCAAGAAAGAGGGATAAAGTGAGGGAGGATACCCTATAGGATTTTGAAAGTTAAACAGGCACATTTATAGTGGACCCTGGCGATTATCGGAAGCCAGTGGAGCTTGGCCAGGAGCGGGGAGACATGGTCAAATTTACTTTTAGCGAAGATGAGCTTGGCCGCGGCATTCTGAATCCGTTGGAGTCTGTGGAGGTTTTTCTTAGTTAGGCTTAAATAGATAGAGTTGCAATAGTCCAATCTGGAGAGAATGATGGATTGGACAAGGAGGGTAAAATGTTTTTGATGGAAGCAGGATCTAACTTTCCTCAGCATGTGAAGGCTGAAAAAGCATTTTTTTTTACTAAGGATTGGAGGTGGTCATTGAAGGACAATGTGGAATCAATGATGATGCCCAAGACTTTGCTCGAGAACTCAAGCTGCAGAGAGGAGCCAGAGGGTAGTGGGATGGAGGTGGGTAGGTGATCTAGTTTTGGACCGAGCCAAAGAAGTCTTGTTTTGGACTCATTCAATTTCATTTGCACAGTGTGGGCCCAGGATTGTAGGTTCATTATACAAGAGGAATATGTTCTCCCCGTGTTTAAGGCTTTCTAGCAAGTTGGACTGGATGCCTGATGCCTGGTTTGCCTATTTGACCAATTCATAGGAATAGTTGTCCAGCTGGCATACATCGGGGTTCACGGACTTGACCTTCTTCCAGGCTGTGGCAATGGAAGTATTTAGACGCTGACATGAGCAATCTCGTACGTGAATTTTTTGCAGCAGTTGCAGCCACAACATTTGATCCTTTGTCGGTCGTGCGAGGTGTATCATCTAAATTCAGTCCAAGTTCTGTGAGAGTAGTGTCAATGAAGTTCTCTATGTTCTTTGCTGTGTGTTTCTCTGGAAAATACTCGTGTTTTTACACTGCATGATGCAGGACCCAGGTATTCACCCAAAACACACTGAAATTGCTGTAAGAATTCTTGTTGACATAGTCAGTCGCCATTTATGTAAAGAACGACACAGCTTTAAGGACAGAACTAGTTGTAGCTTGTTCCTTGCTTCATTTTTTCGAAGAACAATTCCCTTACTGTTAGATGTCCATATAATACATCATCAACACTTATGTTTTCATAATTGCAAATGATTTCAAGCCCAAACTCTCAACAGAAAATGATAGTCCAGCCTCAACAACTAGACACAGTTTAGCACTCTTCAAAGCAGCTCTGTCCCTGGTGAAACCTTTGTACCAGGAGCCTTTCTCACAAACCGATCAATAAGAGTCTGGTGACAGCACATGACTTCATATGATCTGTCATGTTTTTTTTCCCATACTGTATAAGATAGAAACATGATGGCAGATAAAGGCCAAATGGCCCATCCAGTCTGCCCATCTGCAGTAACCACAGTAACCATTATCTTCCTCTCGCTAAAAGATCCCACATGCCTTTCTTGAATTCAGATGCAGTCTCTGTTTCCACCACCTTTTCCGGATTTTCCGTTTGGAAAATCTGGTAACCCTATCCCTACTTATTCCTTGCATTTTTATGGAGGGGGACCACATCTACCCTTCCCCAGTTCTCCAGTACCACTCCCAACTCTAGAGAAGCATTGAAATGGTCAGGAGAACCACCAGAACTTCCCCAAGTTCCTTCAGCAACCTCGGATGTACACCATCCGGCCCCATCACTTTGCCTACCTTTAATTTAGCTAGCTCTTCGCGAACACAGCCCTCTGAAAATTGATCAGGGTCTATCACTCCTCCATCCCTATTCAAATTTGTCTTCTGCGGTCCCACTCCTGGTGCCTCAGCCGTGAACACAGAACTGAAATATTTGTTAAGCAAGTCAGCCTTTTCTTTATCAGCTTCTACATATTTCTCCTCTTCGCCTTTGAGTCTCACAATGACACTTTTGCACTTCTTCCTATCACTGATATAGCTAAAAAAGTCTTGCTTCCCCGTTGTACCATGTCAGCTATTTTTCCTTCCATTTGCATCTTTGCTTTCCTGACTTCTCAACCAAACTCTCTTAACTTTTTCAGATATTTTTGCCTGTCTTCTTCTTTCTGCCATCTTTTGTAGCTTATGAAAGCTAATTTCTGATTCCTTACCTTCTCAGCTACTACTTTTGAGAACCAAAGCGGCCTTCTTTTCCTCTTACTTTTACTTACTTGCCTCACAAGAAGGTCTGTCGCCCTTACAATAACTCCTTTCAGTTTTGCCCACTGCATTTCTACTCCTTCGAGACATTCCCATTCAGACAATTCCGTGACGTAATCCCCCATCCGACCAAAGTTAGTTAAAAAAAAAAAATTAAACCTTTACTTTTGAATGAGCCCTCTCTATATCCATCTTAGACCGTACCATGCAGTGAACACTGGATGCCAGATGATCACCCACTGTAACATCAGAAACACTTCACCCGTTTGTAAGCACTAAATCCAGTATGACCTCATCCCGCATGGGTTCCATTACCAACTGCTGGAACAGTTCTCCTTGTAGAGAATCCAGGATCTCCCTAGTTCTAGAAGACCCCTCAATAGGGATACCCCAATCAACATACTTACACCTGAAAGGAGAAGAAAAACAGAGAGCTATGATAGAGACATTTAAAATACACGAAAGGTATTGATGCACAAAGAACAAACCTTTTCTAAAGGAGGGGAAGCTGTAGAACTGGGGGATCATAGGAACTAGTCCCATAGATAACAGGGTGTCAGGTCAAAAGCGCGCCGGGACAAAGGCGCGCCCAGACAATTGAGCGCAGCGCAGAGGCGCGCGCCGCTCAAAATTACTGTTTTTAGGGCTCCGAAGGGGGGGTGTGTGTGTGGGGGGGAACCCCCCCACTTTACTTAATAGACATTGCGCCGCGTTGTGGGGGGTTTGGGGGGTTGTAACCCCCCACATTTTACTGAAAACTTCACTTTTTCCCTGTTTTTAGGGAAAAAGTTAAGTTTACAGTAAAATGTGGAGGGTTACAACCCCCAAAACCCCCCATAACGCCGGCGCGATGTCTATTAAGTAAAGTGGGGGGGGGGGTTCCCCAACAAAACCCCCCCGTCGGAGCCCCTAAGAACAGTAATTTTGAGCGGCGCGTGCCTCCGCGCTGCGCTCAATTGTCCGGGCGCGCCTTTGTCTTTCTCGCCGCTGTCTATGAACCAGATAACAGAGTACCTCCAGTATTGAACAAGCTCTCTTTCACTGTGCCTAAGGAGGGATAGTTTGTACTGTGTTTGGTACTCCCACTCATTTTGAAATGACTTAGAGAATGACACGGGGTCAGAATTTGTCCCCATTCCTGCGGATAACCGTGGGAAACCATTCTGTGTCATTCTTTAGTGTCTATCGCAACCTCAGTCCTGCTACACCAGCATTCTTCAATGCAAAGCTTGAGGGTTAGTGGCTGTACATAAAAACATAAGAATCGCCATACTGGGACAGACTGATGGTCCGTCAAGCCCAGTATCCTGTTTCCAACAGTGGCCAAGCCAAGTCCCAAGTACCTAGCTAGATCCCAAGTAAGTAGTACAACAGATTTTATGCTGCTTATCCTAGAAATAAGCAGTGGATTTCCTCAAGCCATCTCAATAATGGCCTATGGACTTTTTAGGAAATTATCCAAACCTTTTTTAAACCCCGCTAAGCTAACTGATTTACCACATTCTCCATAAATGAATTCTAGAGTTTAATTACATGTTCTGTGAAGAAATGTTTTCTCTGGTTTGTTTTAAATCTACTACTTAGTAGCTTCATCGCATGCTCCCTAGTCCTAGTATTTTGGGAAAGAGTGAGCAAGCAATTCATATCTACCCTTTACACTCCACTCATTATTTTATAGACTTCCATCATATCACTCCTGAGCCATCTCTTCTCCAAGCTGAAGAGCCCTTGCCACTTTTGCCTTTCCTCATAGGGAAGTCATCCCATCCCTTTTATAATTTTTGTCACCCTTCTCTATACATTTTCTAATTCCGCTATATCTTTTTTTTTAGATATGGTGACCAGAACTGCACACGGTATTTGAGGTGCGACCGTACCATAGAGTGATACAAGGGCATTATAACATTTTCATCTTTGTTTTCCATTCCTTTCCTGATAATTCCTAACATTCTATTTGCTTTCTTAGCAGCTACCACACATTGAGCTGAGGGTTTCAACGTATCCTCAACGATGACACCTAGATTTTTTTTTTTCCTGGGCAGGGATTCTTAACGCAGAACCCTGCATCACGTAGCTATAGTTCGGGTTCCTCTTCCCCACATGCATTACTTTGCACTTGCTCACATTAAACGCCATCTGCCATTTTGACGAACAGTCTTCCAGTGTCGCAAGGCTGTGCCCATTCATACTTCGATTCTTTCTTCTCTCCTTAAAGAATGAATTGTGGATGGTTTCCCATGGTTAACCGTTGTGACGAGGACACTGGGGACATGATTGAGGTTGAAAAGAGGAACAATGTCAGAAAATACTTTTTTTGTCCCCACAGAACGGCTGGTGCTGTCCTAGAGAAGGTGGTAGAGAGTAGAGACAAAACAGGTGATGGTATTCAAAAGGAAATAGGATGGACACAAAGGATGAAAGCAAAGCACTGAGCGTGTCAACTTAAAAATGTGAAATGATTTGTGCACTTCGTAAGAACGCACTGGGAGGGTGCTAGCCTGTACAGAGTGACAGTTACAACCCTAAACATCTTACTGGGCCAGACCAAATGGGTATTTTGGTCTTTATAAGTCATTTATTACTATGTTACTGTGAAAACCAAGTTTACACACATCTTTTCTATCTCTTTTCAACTTTATTCTTAGCAGGTCAAAGTCATTTTTAGTTATACGACATTTTTTTTTTTTCAGAATTTTCAAATAAACAACCAATCTGAAACATAACAAGCTTAAGAGAACATATAACCCAGCTTTCATATTTAACATTCAAATTTGTGGCCAACGGATTTTCCTGCCAAAATTCAAATTCGTGACCAACGGACTTTCCTGCCTCCGTCACCTCAAGCCTCAGCCAATCTGATTTGAGGACCCACTATATAGGAAGGCAAATTGCAGGCCTCACAGCACACTCTGAGGAAAGCCACAGCGTGATGGCTGAAACATTGGTCCTACATTGCCAAACGTGGCGAGACCCAGACAACTGCAACAATCATAGGTTTCATTTTATCACCTCCCATCCAAATCTCTTCCCTTTGTCCTAGAACAGAAAGAATCAAAGTGCTTTTCTCTCCACCCAGTGGCATAGTGAGGGAGGTTGGCGTCCGGAGTGGTGGCACCCGGCATGGCTGCGCCATGCACCCCTTCACTCTTCCCCACTGTTTGAGTGTTGTTCCCACCCCACCTGGGTACCTCTTGAAATGTCCACCCGCTGCTCATGCCTGCCTTGGCTCCCTTGTAACGTCACATCCTGGTCCCATGGCCAGGAAGTGGCATCAGAAGGGAGCTGACATCGGCGTGAGCAGCAAGTGAAAGATGCTCGTACCAGTGAACATTTACTTGTGGGGGCTGAGAGGAGGAGAGGTGCTAGTGCCCCCTGCGAAGATGATGCCCAGGGCGGTTCGCCCCCCATCCCCACTGTCTCTACCTGCCCACCTCCGTTGACCCCCCTTCAAGTTAGAGCTGATTGGTGAATTTTTGTGGTTCCACCATGGTCCCAGGCAGACAAGTGGATGGATTGAATCACTGCTATAACGCTTGTAGCCTAATTGAAATATATTAAAGGGTGCAACAGAAGGTATTACTGAATAATCGATACACAAACTGGTGCCTAGAGCATACAGGAAGGGCAGCAGTTTTCAGGAAGAGAGAGAGATGAAAATTCTGTTTGGGGGGAAGAAAGATAAATTAGTTTGATTTTTTTTTTTTATCATCAAGGAAAAGGGAAGAGCAGAATCTGAAGAAGAGTTATGAAAACTTGTTGACCAATTTTGCTGGAACAGAAAGGTTTCAGAATCGATGCTTTAAAAAAAGCATCGAGATAGTTTTATACACACACAGACTTGCCTAAATATGAATAATCCACAATCTATAATGGAAATGAAAGATATTATCATAGTACACATTTTTCCTGCCTCTTCCTCCCTATCTTACTTGGATGCAAATGTTCTTTACAAATGTGCAGAGATTTGCCGAATGCAGAGGAAATGGGACAGATTTACAGGAAGTGTGCAGAGCTCTTTAGGAAACAAAAGGTCTGTTGGAGAATGAGATGTGAGTTTCAGAGGAGCCATACTGGCTTATGGCACGCGCTGATCTCTTTTGGGGTTTTTTTTTTTTTTCTTTGATATCTGCCTCAAAAGCAACAGCGCAAACACAGTTCTTGTAGAAAATGAAGTCACGTGGCATTCATTTGTTAACCACTGTGATTGGTTACGCTGAAAGGCAGTCCTATTAAGCCTCAGTTAAACATAAAAAAATATAACCTGGAGAATGTTTTGTTTCTTTCAATGCCATAATAACACATCCAGTAAAACCTTTAATGATGTTGCAGATGGAGTAAAGTGACACACCGCTTGTACATGGACCATTACTGCGTGGGTCCAAATTATGCACGACAGCAAGGCCGTAGCAAACTATAATTACACCCTGTCCAACTTGCCCACCATGGCACTCCCACCCAGCCTTTCTTGTGCTGCCCCCAACCTCCTCCCATGATAGATCAAACTCTCAGGTGTGATTTTTGTTCTTTATTCAGATAGCAATTCCATCTTCACATAGGCCTATTAGCTAATACAACGATGTGGATAGTAACCTGCAAAGAGTGTAAGTTACATAAGTGTCATCTTAATACAAATTTCGATCGCCTTAATTTTCCTTTTTGGTGGGTGAGTTTATGTTTATGCTACAGATATGAGAAGATGAATGCTGATATGTTGGGGCATAGCAATTTATTCAAACTGGTTTGGGGCCTGTTGACATCCTTTGTAATTTCATTATAGGTATCTTTTTGTTTTTAATTTTTGTTTATTTCCATGCACATCCAGGACAGGGTGGGGGGAGGGAGATAGCTTGGTTTATTCTTTGATTAAATGTATTGGATGGGAGGGGAGGGATATTTTTCTTCTGCGTTGTTATTGATTGAATATAAGTGCTTGTTTTGATTATTAATGTCTGTATAATTCCTGGCACTTTGTATTAGTTATGAAAAATTAATAAAGATAAAAAACAAACAAACAAATTTCTAGCCACTGTTTAATTTTGTAAAATGTAACCTCTCCATCCGTGTAAGTAAAGATAAATTCACCGACCAAACTAGTAAGAAAGGAACAAGAGCACAAATACAACAATTTATTTCAAAGTTGCTTTTCATGTTTTCTACACAGCAAAATTATCAGTTATGCCATCATAATTGAGAGCGTCAGCTATTTCATTCTCAATGGACAAAATTGCCAAGTTGGACAAACGTTCTTGACCCATTGGGGACCTGAGAGAATTCTTTATAAGCTTCTTCTAGCTAAAACTAAGTTCACAAGAAGCAAGGGTGACTGGAATTGTAAGAAAAACTAAAAGAGCAATCTCTAAGTTGGGATATGCATTATTTTTTTTTTTTTTTTTTTTAATAATATTTCTTTATTGAGCAAAATCAGCAATATGCAGAACAAGAAAAAGTAGACATACAGCCGCAACTCCCATTGAGGTGCTAAAATAAAACAACCGGGGAACTCAGGAACAATACAACAGGAGAGCGCCCAGGCAAGAATGCTAGAGAGTGCCCAATACAGGATTTTACCATAATAATGCCCAAACCCCCCCCAACACCTAAACCCCCAACCCCCCCTTCCCCAAAGACCCCCCCCCCTCCCCAAACCCAGACCCGTGTGGTCAGATGGGAAAACAAGAAGAAACTAAGCAGAAAGAAAGAAAGAGAGAAAGGTGGAACAAGACAACGAGAAGAGGGGGACTAGAGCAGACAACAGAGTAAGAAAAGCAGCACCCAACTCCTGCTAAAGATACCGCAGCTGGCAAGGTTAGCAGTTCAGCAACAAACTCCGCTCCCGGTGCGGAAGAGACAACCAATACCTCTCCCACACATCCTGAAATTTGGTCCATCTGCCCTCCTCATTTCTCCCCACCATCCTACGCTCCAGCAACGCTAAGTCATATAGGGATAAATGCCACTGGGAAAAAGAGGGAGCATGGGGAGTCCGCCAAGAGATTAAAATGGCCTTCTTAGCCAGAAGGAGAGCCTTAAACACCAACATCCGCTGCCCAGCAGAGCAGTGAGACAGAGGCGCTCCATCATAAAAAAGAACTATAGGAGGGGTGCATGCGGGCAACGAGGGAGAGAGAGAGGACAAAAAGGTCCACACTTTCAGCCAGAAAGCCCGTATCCTGGGACAGTCCCAGAACATATGTCCCAGGGTAGCAGAACTCGCAGGGCACTTGGGACAACAGGCGTGAGTGGCAAAGCCGGCTCGATACGCCCTCTGTGGAGAGATATACACTCTGTGAAGAAATTTATATTCCTGCTCCCTATGGAGCATATTGCAGGAGAGAGCACGCAGGAAGACAAAACAATGAGAAATCAAGGAGGGCAAAATAGGACACCCCAGTTCAGCGCTCCACGCCCCAGCCAACAGATCCGCTCTCTCGGTCGACAACGGAGACAGCAACGCGGCAACAAAGTAGCGCAGACGCGGGGCCGGATCCTCCCACAAACCCAAACTCAAGCCAAGGCTCCGCGCCACCGAGGGACGCCTGGACGACTCTCTGAGACTATGGACATAATGTCCAAGCTGTAGATAACCAAATGTATCCACTCGATCCAAACCATAGAGAGACGCCAATTCAGCGGGAGTAAGGAGAGTCCCCCTCTCCGTGAGCACATCCCCCACTCTACGTATCCCATGTGTATGCCAAAGCCGGAAGACTCGGCTGTCACTACCGGGACAAAATTGCGCGTTGCCCACTAAGGGCAACATGGGGGTTTCGCTAAAATTAACCCCCAAGCGGTTGCAAAGCTGTTTCCAGATACATCTCATATAGGACCACACCACATGGCCCCTCTGAAAAGAGTCCAACCGAGCCGAAGGAGCATGCAACAAGAACAATCCCGAGACAGGAGACAGGAAGTCCCTGTCCACAGAGAAGGTCAGAGAGGAGGAACTCTCCAGGCACCAATCCCGAATCTGGCGCAAACCACAAGCCAAGTTGTAAGCTCGAAGATCTAGAAGACCGAACCCCCCCTGCACCTCCGGCAACATCAGAACGCGAAGGGGTATGCGAGGGCGCCCTCCCCGCCACAGAAAAATCCACAAAGCACGGTACAGTTCCTCCAAATCCCTCTGCCTCAACCAAATCGGTAAAGTCTGCAACAAGTAGAGCCACCGTGGCACAATCATCATATTATATAAAAAGACGCGACCCGCAAGGGAAACCGGCAGAGCACCCCATAAACGCAGACTCTCAACAGAGGACCGAAGCATGGGTCGAACATTAATCTCATAAAGGCGCTGCAAGGTAGAGGGAATAAGAACCCCCAAGTATTTCACCTGAGCCGAAGCCTCCCTCAGAGGAAAGTCCGACCACAGCTGAGAAATACTCAAATGGAGAGGGAGCGCTTCCGACTTAGATACATTGAGTTTGAGGCCTGAAAGCTCCCCAAACTGCCGAAACAACTCCAGCAGTAAGGAGAGTTGTGAAACAGGGTCAGTCAAAAGAATCATGATATCATCAGCAAAGGCCAAACTACGCAGGGAGGAATCCCCCACCTCCACTCCCTCAAGCAACGGATGCGTGCGGATACAAAGCAATAAAGGTTCCAGGAATAAAATATAAAGCAAAGGAGACAGGGGGCAACCCTGCCGAGTACCCCGCCGCAGAGAAAAAACCGGGGAAGCTATCCCGTTGACAATCACAGCAGCCTCGGGATTAGAGTAGAGAGCACGGAGAGCGTTCAGATAAAAGCCATTCACCCCATAACGAAGGAGCAGCGGAAAAAGGAAGGCCCACTCAACCCGATCAAAGGCCTTTTCAGAGTCAAAACTAATGGCCAATGTGGGCTGTCGCCTAGAGTCACAATGAGCTAAAGCCAGTAGAAGCTTCCGAACATTATGACCTGCCTGACGACCCTTCACAAAGCCCACCTGGTCCAGTCCCACCAGGGAAGGGAAGGGATAAGTGGGGCCAACCGGTTAGCCAATATCCGGGCTAGAATTTTAAGATCTACGTTGATAAGTGAAATGGGCCTATAAGACCCCACCAAGAGAGGGTCCTTACCCGGTTTGGGCAGTACCGTTATCAGCGCCCGATTCGAGCCAGGCAGGAAGGAACCTCCCTCCACCGCCCGCTCATAATACCGCCTCAACGGATCGACCACAAACCCCTTCAAGAGGCGATAAAATTCCCCGCCAAAGCCATCCGGACCCGGGGATTTACAGAGAGGCAAGGTTTTAATAACCCCCAAGACCTCCTCCCCGGAAATAGGGGAGACCAAGCTCGCACTATCAGTTTCCGAGAGCCGAGGCAAGGGCAGCGAATCAAAGTACGCTTAGAACCGCAAGGCACAAGCGGAATAGAAATCACTAATGTAATGTAATGTAATGAATTGAAGAGTCCCTGTCCACCACCTCCGCTGAGTAAAGAGAGCTGTAAAAAGAGACAAAAAGCTGTTCAAGTTGAGGCTGGGCTGTAACCAGCTGCTCCCCAGCGCCTTTAAGTGAGGTGATGGAGGAGGACCCCCTCCGCGCCCTAGTCAACTGTGCCAGCATTCTACCCGGGCGATTACCAAACCTATGGAGGCGATATTTAAAATAAAAGAGCGACTTGTAGGCTCGTTCATGTAAGAGGGCATGGAGCGCTGTCTGGGCCGCCTGAAACTCATGTTTGTGGGATGGAGTAGGGGAATGTAACACTAAGAGCCTGCTCTGCCGGACTTTACGCTCGAGAGCCAAAATCTTGGTCGCCAACAGTTTCTTCCGTCGGGCACAGTACGCTATCACCGCCCCCCGGAGCACCACCTTGGCTGCCTCCCAAAAAAGAGCTCCGTCATCCGCATGCACCCCATTGAACTCAACATACTCCTTCCACTGCACCTCCAGATACTGTTTAAAATCAGGGTCAGAATAGAGCGCTACCGGAAAACGCCAGCGCCCACCCCCAGCGGGTGGCCCAGCAGCAAAGCTAATATCCATCCAAACCATAGTATGATCAGAAATAGCCAGCACCCCAATCTCAGCCTGATGTACTGCATAGAAGGAGGAACGGGAGAGGAACACATAGTCTATTCTAGAGGAGGAATCATGCACTTTGGAAGTATGAGTAAAATCCCGCTCACCAGGATGAAGGGTTCTCCACACATCCACCACATCCATAGCCTGCATCCAAGCACCCAGCCCATTATCCGATCTTCCCGAGGACCCAGAAATCCCCCTAGAAGAATCCAGAACGGGATCCAGAATAGAGTTGAAATCCCCCAGGAAAATCATATGGGTCCCAGGTAACAAGGTCACCGACAGGATGACCCCCAAAAGTTTCTTATAAAAGGATCGTTGGGCAGTATTGGGAGCATACACTGACATCAAGAGAACCGGGCACTGGCACAGCGTACCCTGAACCAGGACATAGTGACCCTCCGGATCGGAAAGGACCCGAGATTGAACAAAAGGAATGGACTTATGCAGCAGGAGAGCCACCCCGGCCCTGGCCTTAGAAGAAGAAGCAGAAAAACATTGTCCTACCCAGGACTGCCTCAGCTTACCATGTTCATTCTCGGAAAGCTTAGTCTCCTGCAGGCCCACTATATCAGCCCTATGTCTGGCCAAATGCTGCAGAATCTTGGTTCTCTTTATCGGAGAGTTAATACCCGATACATTCCACGTCACACAACGCACTCCCCGCTTAGGCGGCATTCAGAGGAAAACTAACAGGGTCACCAAACAAGGGAGAAGAGAACTCCTGCCGAGAGTCCCAGCCCTCCTCCCGGCAGCCACCCTTCCGTCACACACACACAGACCACCCACCAATAACCACACTGATCCTGTCCCCCCACCCCACCATCCACTATCCCTCTTCAACCCCAACTCCCCCCTCCCAGACCCCCCCCACCCCACCCAAACCCACCTCCCCCGCCCTCCCCCCCAAACCCAACATCCCCCTCCCAATCCCCCTCTGAAACCCCATTCCACCACTCCAGGAGAGGGTACGCCAAGGGCCCAAAGACCCTCCCCCCCTCAGCCTCCCATACAAAGACCAAGCAATAACAAAGCAAAGTTGTAAAAAGGCAAGTGTCAGGAGTCAGATACCATCATCAAAAGCAGGACCCCAGTGGAAGAGAGCAGCGAAGGAAAGTGGAAGGAAAAACACAAAGTCCCGCCTCGGCAAGACTGAACAACAATCCAGCTCACAGGGCCAGAAACCAGCATCCAAAACAAACAAGAGTGACCCCCACTAAGGGGCCACAAAACGAAGGTAGCCATCATAATATGCTTCATCAGGTCCCGAAGGGGACACCTCCGGTGTCTCACGGGTGCTCCCCCTTATTTAGCTGAAAGGAACCACAAGTCACTGTCAGGGTCCATCAAGTGCTCGGCTCCAGATCAGGATACCACAGAAGAACCTGAGCCCGGGCGGCCTCGCTGGTTTCAAAGAGAAAGGGTTGGCCCCCATGAAGCACTCGAAGCTTGGCAGGATATTGCAGGGTGAAGCGTAGCTTTTTCTCAGTGAGTTGCTTGCAGACGGTTGAATAACCTCGACGGAGAGATGCCACCTGTGCAGAATAGTCCTGGAACATCAGGATACGCTGGTTCTGGAACCGTAAATCCTTTTTCTGGCGATAGGTGCGCAGCAAGAGATCTTTGATAGCAAAATTGAGGATGCGTAGGATCACCACGCACGGCCTGGTCGAGCCCTCCTGCCTCCTGCCCAACCGATGCGCCCGTTCAATACGCAAGGGACCCAGTCCCCGCGTGGCCAACAGTTCAGTCGTCAACCATGCTTCCAGGGTAGGCAGGAGATCTCCATCCGAAATTGATTCTGGGACCCCCACCAGGCGCAGATTATTCCATCTGGAGCGATTCTCCAGATCCTCCATCTTCTCTTCACATTGCCCCACTTGGCGCTGAAGTCGTTGTATCTCTGCCTGCATGAAAGTAAGGGAGTCCTCCGCAGTGCTGATCCGTTGCTCAGCTTCAGACACACGAGTGTTAAACTCTGCCACTGAGGCAGAGAGAGTTGTTATGGACTCCTGCACCTTGTCCAAGCGCGTCCCCAGCGCCAGCACGACTGCCTCCGTTAGCCGCGTGATCATGTCCGCCCCCGCTGAGTCCGCGGCATCTCCCGGGCCGGCCATTTTGCATTCTGTGCCGGGCCCCGACTTCGTGCGTTCACGCTCCTTTTTCCCAGCCTTCGCCGCCATGTCTCCGCTTCCTTTTTGTAAATATCTGTCCATAGAGCCCCGAAGAATCGGGGGAAAGCGCTTGGTGAAAATATAGGCGCTGAATCTAGGTCCGGGAGGCCGAAGCAGGGGAAGAGCAGCGGAGCTCAAGGAAAACGCGTCTTCCCTGCTCTCGGCACGGCCACGCCCCCCCCGGGATATGCATTTTTAAGAAATGTGTGTGCATAACTACTACTGTTACTAATAATTATTTCTATAACTTGCAAAAGTATTTGCTTTGCCTAAATCAGCAATCAGTGAATTTGCCTGAAACATGGAAGGGCATTTTCAATAAGACATCTAAGTTTGGACATTTTGAAACAGACGTCCAGAAATCCAGTAGAGAAAATGTTAATTTTTAAAAATGCAAGATGTTTATTTATTTTTTTTTAAATGACTTAAGGAAACGCTTTGGCCCTTAGTAGTACGTACTGGTATATCTTTTTTGGCCATTCTCGAATATAAAGACGTCCACATGAAAAATGCACAGAAGCAAGCTTTTCAGATGTTAAAGTAGCCAGTATTCTTAGCAAACTGTTCGCAGACAGCTGAGCACGGCAGAAGGGCATTCTAAGCGGTATTGTACTGAATGTCACTTTAAAAGTCCAAGGTACACGTGTCACTATAACCTGCTTATATTGTATGGTGAGCCCTCCAAAAGCCACTCATAACTTACTGTACCCACCTGTACACCATAGCAATAGCCCTTATGTCTGTAGGTGTCATCTTTATGTAGGTACAGTAGGTTTTGGAAGGCTCACCATACAATATAAGCAAGTTATAGTGACATCTGACCTGGGACTTTTAATGTGACATTCACTGCACCCTTAAAGTGCCCTAACCCCACCTGGACACCCCTCGGGCCCCCCTCTAACCTTTTCCTAATGGCCGGTCGGATGGGTCCTCCCTCCAACTGGCTGGCAGGCCTTCCTTCTGAATGGCAGGCCTGCTCCTTCCCAGTGCATTGTGGGATGCACCGGGGAAAGGCCTAGGGCCTGATTGGCCCAGGCGTCTAGGGCTTGATTGGCCCAGGTGCCTAAAGCCCTGACCATAGGAGGGGCCTTAGGCACATGGGCCCACTGCAATTTTAGGTTGGTCCATGTGCCTAAGGCCCCTCCTATTGGCCATCAGGAGAAGGTTAGAGGTGGTATTAGGGGACCTGGGGGGGGGGGGCAGAGGGGGGTTCACGAGGTGGGCTGGGTGATTTTGCTGCTTCAGAGGGGTGTCCAGCAGGAGGGACTGGGCATCCCTCCTGCCAGGGAACATTAGGGGACGGTTCAGGGGATTGCGGCAGGAGAGATTGGGCATCTCTCCTGCCGGGGAACATTCAGGAGGGGTCGTGGTGGCTTTGGGCAGGAGGGACTGGACATCCCTCCTGTCATGATCGTTGCGGGAGTGGGGGACAGTTCCAGGATTCTCTAACCGGCATTGTTTATGACAGATGCTGGTTAGATAATCGTACTTTTAGCCGAAGGACAGGCCCATCCTTTGCCTAAAAGGTCTTGTTTTGGGTGTTTGGACTTGGGCGATTTTTTTGGTCGGGAATGTGTTCTAAACATACACGTAGTGGCGGTCTGGGCGATTAAACTGCTGAACCTACAAGTTAGCCATTCTTGAAAAAGAAAAAAAAACATTTTGGACAGGTTTTTTTTGAGAATGGGCATTTCCCTGCTGCCTACTTTGTGCGCCTAGGGACTTAGGCCAAAAGGGGACTTAGATGTTTTATTATATTATGCCCCTACACATGATTTGGCTCCAGCTTGAATTTATGCGAGCTGTCCATCCCCTCCTTTCTCAACTTAAAAAAAAAAAAAGATACTCGGGCTGGTGGGGATCCCAAGTCTCACCAGCTGAAAACCTTTCCCTTATTGGCACCAAAAATGCTGCTGTCCATCTTGGTAGTCTGCAGCATGTCACAGTTCAACATCAGCATTTGCTTAGGGTCAAAATGGATTACAGCAATGTAACTAGGCATGCCTCTGACATACAGTCAAATATAAAATATTAAAATCACATTTTTTTCAACCCATGTTCTTAAAAATACACTATTATAGTTTTAGGAATGTATGAAATTAAACTGAACCTCCAAGGAGCCAGACTCTACATACAATACAACACTAGAGAAAGAGAAAACAGTGGTGTGTGGCCCCTGTATCATAGAAAAAAGGTGTAAAATTTAAAAAACGGACATATTCCAATCACATTTCAAATTATCAAATAAAAAGAAAAATAAGGCGATACCCACACATTTTCCAATTAGCTTTCAGAAGCTGAAACCTCCTTCCTCAGATCGGGACAGTATGCTGCTGTTGTGATATACAGTCCCGATCTGTGGAAGGAGGTTTTGGTCTCTGAAAACTGTAAAAAAAAAAAAAAAAAAAGGTATATAAACGTAGAAACATAGAGTTATTCTCTTGCACAAAGCATGCTTTTACAAAGTACCTTTACAAAATTATGCTTCATGGAAGTAAAATTCTTATGCTTATCTTATAAATCACAGTACCTTTATATGCCATAGAATAACAGGTGTCAAATCTGCAAAGCAAGCACTCAGCTTCCTAGTCTTCTCAAAGCACAGGCATTTGACCTCATTTCCTCTGTAAAATAACACGCTAGGCATTTTATTCTATTCTCCAATGAGTCACAGATTAGTATGACGCTGCCTTCTCCTTCCTTTCAATTTCTGTCTTTCTTGAATGAAAGAAGTGTACACAAAAACAAAACAATGTGAACCAGATATTTTAGTGATAATCATTTTTCCAAACCCAAGCTCAAGGCAATTTTCATATTCAAGTACAAACTGAAATGGGCTAAAAAAAAAAAAAAAAAAAAAGGTAACAGTGCTCTATGTAAAAGTAAACAAAAGCAAGAGAAAAAGGGAACCAATATGGTTCTCTAACTAAGTAGCTGAAAAAAATAAAGGCAAAAGTGGTAGCATTCAAGCACTATAGAAGAATGCGAGAAGAGGTACACAAAGGGCTCCTTTTACTAAGGTGCGCTAGCATTTTTAGCGCACGCAGGAAATTACCGCGTGCTACGCGGCTAGAACTAACGCCAGCTCAATGCTGGCGTTAAGGTCTGCCACTGTTGGGTCAGATCAGTGGTCCATCGTGCCCAGCAGTCTGCTCAAAGACCAGCGCTCTAAATGAGTCCAGCCTCGCCTGCGTACGTTCTGGTTTAGCAGGAACTTGTCCAATTTTGTCTTGAATCCCTATGACAGACTCCGGAAGAGCGTTCCAGTTTTCCACCACTCTCTGGGTGAAGAAGAACTTCCTTACGTTTGTACGGAATCTATCCCTTTTTAACTTTAGAGAGTGCCCTCTCATTCTCCCTGTCTTGGAGAGTGTGAACAGTCTGCCTTTATCTACTTCACTATTTTTAATGTTTCGATCATGTCTCCTCTTTTCAAGGGAGAAGAGGCCCAATTTTTACAATCTCTCACTGTTCAGCAACTCCTCCAGCCCCTTAACCATTTTAGTCACTTCTCTCTGGACCCTTTCGAGTAGTACCGTGTCTTTATTCATGTACGGCGACCAGTGCTGGACACAGTATTCCAGGTGAGGGTGCACCATGGCCCGGAACAGCGGCATGACAACCCTCTCCAATCTGTTTGTGATCCCCTTCTTTATCATTCCTAGCATTCTGTTCGCCCTTTTTCCTGCTGCAGCGCATTGTGTAGATGGCTTTATCGACTTGTTGACTGAGGTTATCGTATTCTGCTCGCAATTCTCGGACCATTCGGATATCTAACTTATTATTTTTCGCAGAAAGCAGTAAGATTTTTGCCCTGGGAGTCATAGTAACATAGTAACATAGTAGATGACGGCAGATAAAGACTCGAATGGTCCATCCAGTCTGCCCAACCTGATTCAATTTAAATTTTTAAATTTTCTTCTTATCTATTTCTGGGCAAGAATCCAAAGCTTTACCCAATACTGTGCTTGGGTTCCAACTGCCAAAATCTCTCTTAAGACTTACTCCAGCCCATCTACACCCTCCCAGCCATTGAAGCCCTCCCCAGCTCATCCTCCACCAAACGGCCATATACAGACACAGACTGTGCAAGTCTGCCCAGTACTGGCCTTAGTTCAATATTTAATATTATTTTCTGATTCTAAATCTTCTGTGTTCATCCCACGCTTCTTTGAACTCAGTCACAGTTTTACTCTCCACCACCTCTCTCGGGAGCGCATTCCAGGCATCCACCATCCTCTCCGTAAAGTAGAAATTCCTAACATTGCCCCTGAATCTACCACCCCTCAACCTCAAATTATGTCCTCTGGTTTTACCATTTTCCTTTCTCTGGAAAAGATTTTGTTCTATGTTAATACCCTTCAAGTATTTGAACGTCTGAATCATATCTCCCCTGTCTCTTCTTTCCTCTAGGGCAGTGTTTTTCAACCTTTTTTGGGCAAAGGCACACTTGTTTCATGAAAAAAATCACGAGGCACACCACCATTAGAAAATGTTAAAAAATTTAACTCTGTGCCTATATTGACTATATATAAAGTAATTCTCTTGAATAGGAATCAAATAAACACAAAGAAAGTATTTTATAATTACTTTATTATATAATATTAAGTAAACAGAATAGTGAAAAATTATAAAATACTTTATTCAGTGCGAAACCTGGGCCTGTTTGGCTGAACACAAAGCTGATATTCTGGCTGGAATCGAAGAAAGACACACACGTAGCTCTTCGTCAACAGCTCTCAGTCTCTCTCTGTATTTGGTTTTTATAGCAATCATGCTTGAAAAGCTAATCTCACACAGATATGTAGTGGAAAATGGGAGAAATGTCAAAATAGCTTTGTTTGCCAGAAGGGGGAACTCCTTGGCGGTATCCAACCAAAAACTGTCCAAAGGTAGATCAGCAAATCTTAGCTTGAAACCACGATTTTGTCTCAGTTCACTTAGTTCCTCCTGCTCCTGTAAAGTCATGTCCTTTCCACCAACTGATGCTGAGCTATAAGGGTCTCTAACCCAGTCAAGGCATTCAGTGGAGACTGAAGAGAAATAAAATGACAACTTCTCAAGAGTTTTTAAATGTTTAACTATTATCTCACACAGTGCAGCAGTGTGAACACCTTGCCATTGCTTGGTGAGTGTGAACATTTCAAGATTGCCACTTTCCACGTGTTGATGCCAGAGCTGCACCTTTGAACGGAATCCATTTATTTTATCTGTACTTGTAAGCAGGTTTTCACTTCGGCCTTGCATTCGTGTGTTCAGTTCATTCAGATGATAAAATATATCTGCCAGGTATGCCAGCCTTGCACACCACTCATCACTTGCAAGCTGCTTTGCGTAATCTGACCTCTCATTTGTCAGAAACACTTTAAGTTCCTCCCGCAGCTCATACACACGAACCAAGACCTTGCCACGCGACAACCACCGGACCTCCGTATGAAACAGCAAGGTTTTATGCTTCGCTCCCATCTCCTCACACAAAGCTGCAAATATGCGACTTTTCACGGGTCGTGACTTTACAAAGTTTACCATGCACACAACATCATCCAACACATGAACTAGGACTGCTGGTAAAGTCTTGGCTACGAGGGCCTCGCGGTGTAAAAAACAATGCGTAACAATCACATCTGGATTTCTTTCCTTCACTCTGCTTATAAAGCCTTTGGTGCGCCCGATCATGGCTGCAGCTCCATCGGTGCAGACACTTGTGCAGTTTTCCCACTTAAGTCCTCCTTGTTCAAGGTATTCTGATGTGACCCGAAAAATTTTTTCTCCTGTTGTTTTTTCTTTCAATGCCTTGCAAAAAAAGAAGTTTTCTCTAATTGCATCACCATCAACAAAACGCACATTGGCCAAGAGTTGAGCATGTCCACTGATATCAGTAGACTCGTCAAGTTGCAATGCAAATTTCTCACTGATACGGATCTTTTCCAAAACCACACTTTCGATGTCTGCAGACATGTCATTAATACGTCTGGAAATTGTGTTGTCTGAGAGAGGGACTTTGGCTATTTCCTTAGCTGCTTCAGGTCCGAGCATCTCCTCTACAATAGCTTTGCAGGCAGGAAGTATTAATGTCTCTGCCACAGTGTGCGACTTTTTTGACTTGGCTATAAGTTCAGCAACTTGATAGCTAGCTTTAAGAACTCTTTCATTTACCTTTGTGGTTTTTCTCATGAAAGTTGCCTGTTTCTCCGTGTTGTCATGCAGGCGAACAAAATAGTCCGCATTCTTGTTTTGAAGCGAAGGGTGTTTCGTTTGGAAATGGCGTTTAAGTTTGCTTGGGACCATAGCACTGTTAGCTAGCTTTTCACCACACACCACGCACAGTGGAGTTGGTTTGTTTGCATCTCCAGTGAAAGTAAATCCAACTGAAATATAGCTTTCGCTATATTGCCTTGCGCCAGAGAATTTGCTTGCGCTAACCATCTTTGCTTTCTTTTGACCCCCACTCATACTTGGGCTCTCATCTGGCTCCAAATTTTGTTCAGAGTCTAGTTCTTTCCTTTTCAAAAACTTGTCCATCACTGCAGTATCTCACTGTCACTCAGGACTTACTGCGCTTGTCTCCTCCAGATAGCCGCTGTCCGTCACACTCAGCACTCTTCTGATCAATCCCCGATGAGCCGGCGGATGACAGCTCCAGATGACAGCTCTGTCTCCACACTGTGCTAGGCCTGGAAGGAAGTCGGAAGATGATGTCCTACCTACCACAGTCATACTAACAACCATGTGTAAATTTTATTGTAAAAAATATAGGCTTTTTCAATCTCACCACTAGATGGCGATGTGGCAGCGCTGTACACCTACGAACATAACTCGCCTGTGTCTCAGTGCAGCACTCCATTGAGCCGTCCGCCGGGACTCCCGCCCGCACTACGTAGCGGCCTGCCGCTGTCCTGTAGGATGTGGAAGTGGAAGGTGTCGCAGAGGGGACCGGGGGAGTCTCATGGGAGAGCGTGCGGGACCCGGCCTGAGGCCTAATTAGTGTCTGCACCGTACGGCACACCAGGCAACATCTCACGGCACAAACACTGCTCTAGGGTATACATATTCAGGGCTTCCAGTCTCTCCTCATACGTCTTCTGGCGCAAGCCTCCCATCATTTTCATCGTCCTCCACCATTCCTTTCATGTACTTGACAGAATAGCACTTTCTTTTTACACACATCTTGTCTGGGGGGGGGGGGGGAAGTGTCAAAATATTATTTCTGCAGAGTGGTGGGACTGTGCTTCAAAGGATGCCTCCCATGATTATGAGACACCACTTTAAGTGGTTCAATACAGTGGAGACTATAGAGCCCAAGTCCTCCTGGGGAGTCTTCCTTGGGGGGGGGGGAGGATGCAGAGTTTATTGCTCTCTGATGCCTTATATCTGAAGGTGCTGAGGTGGAGATGACAGACTGAGAGCAAGTTGTCAACACTTCACTGGAAGTGGACTCTAGGACCCTGAGGCAGCCACCAGAAGCCCCAGTTTCAGGCCATGCTGCAGCTGCTGTAAGCAGCTGATAAATTATTTGTTCCGCTCCCCACCGGTAGTGGAGACCACCGGGACATGTGCATGTTGGAGGGATGTTCCAGCAGCCGCAAGGAAACTTCTATGTAGCTTCTGTAATTACTTTTCCTGCTCACTGGCGGTGGAGATGGAAACAACATTGTAGGTTGGAGGGGGCCGAGTCGCGCTTCTAGGGCTTGTTTTTGGGGTAGGGCTTATATTAAGACCTACCCCGAAAATCATGCTAGGGCTTATTTTTGGGGTAGGTCTTATTTTCGGGGAAACACTGTAGTTGCAATGTATATGCATAACTGTCGCATCTATGCCCTCAAAGAGCGTAACGGGCAGTCAGGTAGCAACAGTTTACTCCAATCCGGCGTGGTCCCCCTGGAACTAGGGGAGCCTTTCAGGATTTTTACCCTTAGGCAACGGCCTAGAATTGCTCTTTCAACAGGTCTTGTAAAAAAAAAAAAAAAAAAAAATACCCTTTAGTCAGAATGGCCTTAATGAAAAATATGTACTTTACTTGGCCACTGGCCTCAAAATCAGAGTCCATCACAGGTTTCAATGTGAGCATGAAAATATAACCAAAAGAAAAAGGTTCCTCAAAACAAACTTCAACTCAATTGCCAGCTCTGGGCTTTAGTAGGCAAATTATATACAGTTCTCTTCACCAGAGTCTAAGGCAGGGGTGCCCAATACGTTGATTGCGATCAACCATTCGATCGGGAAGGCAACACGAGTCAATCGCAGAGCCCATCCCATCCCGGCCAATCAGCCTTCCTCTCCCCGAGGTTCCCCACCGGTCATCACTTCACGCACACCCATTCTCGCTGTACCCTTCCTTGCCTGACTGCCAGAACCCGTCTTCCCTCTCTCGCTTTCTCCCATAGACACTCTTTGATAGACTGGGTGGATGATGTCACTTCCTTCGGGAGAAGGCGGGAGGGAGGTCTAGGGAAGTCACGACCCTGGAGAGCTGAGCGCCGACTGCCCTTGGCGGAATCGACAGAGCCACCAGACTGGAGAAAGGCGGTCGGGAGCAGGAGGTGCTCTGCCCAAAAATGCAAGAACTGCTGCTGCTGCTCTGATGTCTTGAGCCTGAAAATGGGAAGTTGAGGTGGTTCCTATGAGGGGGGCTACACAGTGGCATACCATGGGGGGTGGGGGGCCGTCTGCCCCGGGTGCACGCCTTGGGGGGTGCACAGCTGTCCCGGTTTTGAAGGCATCATTGGACGCTTAGCTGTCCTGTTCTCACTGCCTCTAACGCTGGCCCTGCAACTCCGGACTTCCCCCCCCCCCTTCGGATCACTATTATTTTAAATGTTATGGCAGCCGCGGCGCTGTATCCGTCGGAGGAGATTTCTAACCTCGGCCTGCCCCGGAACTCTTCCTGCAACAGCGACTTCCTGTTCCCACCTAGGCGGGCGGCGGCTGCAGGAAGAGTTCCGGTGCAGGCCGAGGTTAGAAGTCTCCTCCGATGGATACAACGCCGTGGCTGCCATAACATTTAAAATATTGGCGATCGGGGGGGGGCAGGTGTGGGGAAGTCTGGAGCTGCAGGGCTGGCGTTAGAGGGACTAAGAGCTGATGGTGCCGCAGGGTCCTGCATGGGGGGGAGGGAGGAAGAAACAAGAGTAATCGAAGCATTGGCAATTTGGGGGGGAGCAGGTGTGGGGAAGTCCAGAGCTGCAGGGGAGAGTGTTGTTGTACCCAGCTGGAGGAAGAAGGAAGATGAGGGAGGGAATGAAAGGAGATGCCAGGGCTTGGAGGGAAGGAGGAAGGTATGCCAGACTAAGGGAAAAGGAAGGGGGAGATGTAACAGCATGGAGGGTGAGGGAAAGATGGAAGAAAAGGAGAGAGATGCCAGAGAATCAGGGAATGGAAGATAGCAGACTGTGGGGTGCGAAGGAAAGAAAGGAGAAGAGAGAGATGGCAGAGCATAGGGGATGGGTTGGTGACAGAGAGAAAAAAATGGAGAGGTGGCAGAGCTGAAATCAATCATGTACAAAGGAGAGAAGGGGCACAGGATAGATAGTTATGAAAGGAGCATATAAATAAGAAAGATGTTGTATGGAAGAGAGAGAAGGCAGACATTGGATGGAAAGGGCAGAGAGGGCAGTGACTGGAAGGGGCGAGACAGAAGGTGAACAGTAGATGGAAGGGGTAGAGAGAGGGACAGACACTGAATGGAAGTGTGGGGGAGAGGAGGGACAGCCACTGAATGGAAGTGTGAGGGAGAGGGGGAGCAGACGCTGGAAGGAAGTGAGGAGGAGAAAGAAAAAAGGGCACATGCTGGATTGATGGACGAGGATAGAGTTAGATACTGGAAGGGGTGAGGGAAAGAGGTGGCAAGCTTTAGGTAGACAGTAAAAAAGGACATTGATGAGAGGGTAGTAAGAACGTAATCTAGACAGATGCAGAAAATAAATTGAAAAGGAAAATGAGGGAAAAAAGGGAAAGGGATTGCAGAGGAGAGGTGTGGGAGAGGGAAGGAGAGGAGAGAGATGCCAGACCAATGGGGGTAAAAAGAGAGATGGAAGGGGGGAGGCATACAGTTTCTGGAAGGGGCATAGAAGAAGAGAAGATGCCATATAGGGGAAGAGAGACGGCAGACAGTGGATGGAAGGAAGAGAGTTACAAGAAGATGAGGAAAGCAGAAACCACAGAAGACAAAGATAAAAAAAATGTTCTATTTATTTATTGCTTTAGGAGACATGTGTCACTGTTTCTGTGGTATTGCATTGTATGCAGAGTCCAGCTTCTTGCTGGTTCAATTTAACCTTTGTCTATGTATTTCTATTTTATCCCCCCTTTTACAAAACTGTGGCGCGTTTTTTAGTGCCAGCCGTGGTGGTAGCAGCTCTGATGCTCAGAATTCTATGAACGTCAGAGCTGTTATCTCCGTAGCTAAAATCCACACTACACTTTTGTAAAAGACGGAGGGGTTAGTTTGTGATGACATATTCCATATTAGATGAAGGTGTTTTCTGTGTTCTATGTGCTCAAAAGACATGGTTTTCTGTTAGGATTGACTGCAGGATTGATCTGTACTAGTCTGGCTTGTTTAGTTTTACAATGGGTGTATTGATGTTGTACTGCTCACTGCATATGTAAGATGTTGCCTTTTCCTAGGTACTCATGTGTGACGTGTGGATTGTTACTAAAAATCATGTTTTCCATACAGATGGGGGGGGGCTGTGTCAAAAAATGATGGGCCCCGGGTGTCACATATGCTAGGTGTACCGATCAGCGAAGATAAGTGGACAAATTTCCTCTATCCTTATATTTATATTTTTATTGGCAAAGCACAGCACAGCATAAGGCATTAACATGTAATGAAGGTTTTTTGCTGGTGAGGTGAGGTGACCGCTCGACCGCCTCTTTGAGCCATTTTGGTGAGGTGGGAGGGCCCTTTCTGAGGCTTTTTCCTTCATTTTTGAATGAGTCAGCTGTGCCTGTTTTACATTATTGGACATTACCACACTTTACATTGAAAGTGTTTATCTTAGTACATATGCTAGGTATGCCACTGGGGCTATGCATTCTTGTAAGTGCTGTGCTGAAAGGAGACTGGAACGGCTCTCATGGAAGGACTTATAGACTGGCTTTTTCTTCTCCTCGGCCCTGGGTGTCTGGAGATTTGGGCCTGCAGAAGCGTCGCGCTGACCAGCATTCCTCTCCCCGACGTCAATTCTGACATTGGAGAGGAATTTCTGGGCCAGCCAATTGCTGCCTGGCTGGCCCAGAACTTCCTCTCCGACATCAGAATTGAAGGGGAGCGGAACGCTGGTCAGCGCAAGGCTTCTGCAGGTAGAGCTTGGGTCAGCGGTGGCTTGGAGGCCTGTTCCCTGGAGGCAGCGGCAAACCTAGTGGCTTGGGGGAGGGCAGGGAGAAAGAAACAAAGGGGGCAGGCAGGGAGACAAAGAAAGAAGGGAAACAGAAAGAAAGAGGGAACAGGGAGACAGAAAGAAAGTGGGCATGGAGAGAGAGAGAAAGAAAGAACAGGAGTCAGGTAGAAAGAAAGAAGGGGGCAGGGAGAAAAAAAAGAAAAAGTTGGGGGAGAGAATGAGGTCTGGAGGAGAGAAAGCATATAGGAGGCTGAAAGAAGGGAAGAAATATTGGATGCAGGAGTGGGCTGAAGTCAGAAGAAGAAGTGCAGCCAGAGTGAAGTGAGAAGTCAGAAGAAGAAAGTGCAACCAGAGACTCATGAAATCACCAGACAACAAAAGTAGGAAAAATGATTTTATTTTCAATTTAGTGATCAAAATGTGTCCGTTTTGAGAATTTATATCTGCTGTCTATATTTTGCACTATGGCTCCCTTTTACTAAACCGCAATAGCAGTTTTTAGCGCAGGGAGCCTATGAGCGTCAAGAGCAGCATGGGGCATTCAGCGCAGCTCCCTGCGCTAAAAACTGCTATGTGGTTTAGTAAAAAGGGAGGGGGTATATTTGTCTATTTTTGCATGGTTGTTATTGAGGTGACATTGCATATTTCAAAGTCATCTGCCTTGACCTCTTTGAAAAAAACCCGGAACATGAATGATAATTAACATTTTCTCTGCCTTTCAGTGTGCTTTGTGGGTGTTTTGTTTTTGTTTTGTTTTTTTATTGTTGGTAGATCATTTTGACTTGGTCATTTTAAAAGTCGCTTGCAAGCCCAAAAGGTGTGGGCACCCCTGGTCTAAGGCTAGGCATACTTTATGCAGGAAAAGAATACAATCATATAGTTTAACTGCTTCACTGCTTTACAACAGTTAGAATAAGCAGCTCCCTATTCCTGAGCGGCAGGATGGAAGTCTACGGCAGTGGTTAATGAGCTGATGGCACAGGTAACCCTGAGGTTAAGACAGAACAATTTACACTTTTTGTGCAGCAAGTCCTTTAGCAAGGTACACAGACAGTTTTACAGCATTAGGCAGGAAACAGTAAATACTGGTTCTCAAAGATGAATTCAATCCAGACTGAGCTGGTGTTTAACAGAGAAAACTTAGCAGTTTTAAACCTAGAGATTTCAATAGGTTTCTGAGAAGCAGGCAGGCTGAATGCAATGAACAGGTTGCTATAATAGCCACTACCAGCTGGTCTTCTCCCAGGAAGATCTGTGCACAGTGAATCAGAGAAACAAACAGGCCGAGTTTCCTGTTCAGCATTTGGCTTAATTTAGTCACTGTTTTGTACAGTGAAGGATACTGTCCCTTTGCTTAAAGCATAGAGAAAAAAATGCAGAAAGCTTTACAGTCCAAAATTACCCTCTCTGCTAGCCCACACACAGTCTGCTTACCAGAGAGAAAAAAACAGCCATGGAAAATATCCAAAAGACTCACGTTTATTTCAAGCCACTTCCATTTGCTCTGGCCAAATCTCAGCTGTAGCATTGCTGTCTTCCCATATCATATCCTCACTCAGCTCTGAGGAACAGATTCCTGAAGAAAGGTTTCCTTCACTTTGCTCATCTTTCATTTCCCAGTCAGGGCTGCCTGCCTGGTCTGGGGTAAACTCAGTCCCCTTCTGAGCTTCCTGTCTCTCCTCCTGTCCTGCCTTCCTTTGCTCTGTGCTGAGCCTTGCTTTAAGCCAGGGGTCTCCAAAGTCCCTCCTTGAGGGCTGAATCCAGTCAGGTTTTTCAGGATTTCCCCAATGAATATGCATTGAAAGCAGTGCATGCACATAGATCTCATGCATATTCATTGGGGAAATCCTGAAAACCCGACTGGATTGTGGCCCTCAAGGAGGGACTTTGGGGACCCCTGCTTTAAGCTGAAGGAAAAAAACACACATCCTTGGATTCAGTTGGGGGAAGGGCTTTCCTTCCTCAGCCTGGACGTTTCTCTGAGGGACAACTGTCTGTTTTCTGCCTTACAGGAACTGTATAATAGTAGGGCAGAGATTTCTTACTTTGCTATGGCACTGCCTCAGGTAAGGCAAACCTTTCTTGTTCTGTCTCAGTTTCATCTTCACTGCACATAAAGTAGTCAGTTAAATTACTGTCATGGGCTCTGATCTGCTCTGCCCTTCTGCACCAGGGTTTGTATGTTTTCCTATATTTTCCTGTGATAAACCTCGGTCTGCAGTAGGTTTATCACAATATTTCTATAAGGAGAAACCAACACTCACTGGGGAAGTGAATTACTCAATAATCACCAAGGAAAAGTTGATACTAGGTAACAAAATAAACAACTCCAGAATGTCAAAGAGTTATATACACTGTATCATCTTCATAAGGGCTCAGAAAAAAAGTGTTTTAAAGAGACCAGACTTTAGTGTCCGGCTCCAGCTGTCTATTTCTCTTCTTTTTTCAATCACAGCACTTTTTATAATTTCATATTGTAAGCATAAACATCATCTGTTGACAAAGCATTTATCAAGATTTTTTTAAAAAAGAAGAAATGTATTAGAGAATGACACAGAGAAAAAATAAATCACTGTCCCCGCCCCATCCCCGCGAGCTTAGTCCCCATCCCTGCCCCGTTCCTGTGAGCTCGGTCCCCATCCCTGCCCCGTCCCTGTGAGCTCGGTCCCCGTCCCTGCCCCGTCCCTGTGAGCTCGGTCCCCGTCCGTTCCCCATCCCCACGAGCTCAATCCCCATCCCCGCCTTGCAAACTGTCAGATCCCATCTGCACAAGCCTCGAATAGTTATGATTTTATACTGAACTTATTTTATTAAAGTATAAAAAGAGACAATATTCTGTACAATTGTCATTTTATAAACAAAAATAATACAGAGCAAGGATCAACAAAACCCCTGTCTCCCCTTCCTTTCACAAATATGCCCTCCACTATTGTGAAAACTGAACAAACCAAATTACTACAGAATGCTACATAGAAAAACAAAGCTACCTTTTGTTGTCTGGTAACTCTTCAAATCACATTGGTCTCAGGCTTTGGTTTGGGGGTTTCTTCTGCCTTCATCGTGGCATGGCTGGCTCCTGAAGGTATGTTCAAATATTTTTTATTGTTTCAACTATAAACAAGCAAATACAATAAGCAGAATCATCTAATAAACAACAGAGCAATCACATCTCCCCCACCCCAAGAGTCCAGTGCTGGAAGTAAATCTGAGAGTCTGAGATGAACTTAAAGATTCAAGAGTCTACTGCGAGCATGTGGAGTGAGATCCTGCTAGAAACATTCCCAAGTCTGAGAAAAGCCACGACCCGGTCCACGAACCAAGTCTCCTACCAGTCGCCTTTCCAGCGTGGCAAGAATTATCATCAGCGATCTCCATTGTGCATAAGTCGGGGGCTCACGGGACAGCCAGTTAATAAGTATGGCTTTCTTCCCCATCAGGATCACTCTGGTTACGAAAGCTGACATTCCCTTGGGCTTAGGCGTGGCTAAGTTGTAATATCCAAATATCGCTCTCTGTTGTGGGAGCCAGCGCCTCCCCCAAAGCGTCGTAATATAATGCCCCAGATGTCTCCAAAACTGCAGAATTTTAGGGCAGGTCCAAAGCATGTGGCCCAAAGAGGCATGAGTCTGGTTGCATTTCGGGCAAGAATAAGACGCGGTGATCCCCATCCGGGCTGCTCTTTCCAGCGAAATATAGAGTCGCAGAACAATTTTCAGTTGCATTTCCCAGTGAGTGATATTAGGAGACACCTTTTGAATATGCTTCAGTACTCGCTGTAGCTGCTGAGCTGTCAATGTGCAGTGCAAGTCCTCTGCCCATGCTGTGGCCAAAATGTTCAAATTGGGGCCAGTTTGGCAATCCTGGATCCCCACAATGTGAAAATGAAGAGGAATCCTCTGTTGTGCAGATAAACTAAAGAGTTCTGAAATGACATCCTGAGTGTCCTCGGTAAGATGATCCCCTGGTAGAGACTGAACATAATGTCGGATCTGGCTCCTGAAGGTAAAATAGGCACAAGAAGAGCTGGGGAGGAGCAAGACTTTTCACCGCTCCCATGGGGCAGTGAAAGGTCTTGTTCCCATTCCTGCGGTAAACAAGTTGCAAATGTCTCCATTTCTGCGGATTTACTGCGGTGACCACAGTTTACTGCGGTAAACGGTCCCCGTGTCATTCTCTAAAACGTATCTTATGCTGAAGCCGGGCAGCTGTATGGGTTTTGACGCGTTTCATGACAAGGCTGCTTCAGAAAAACCAGACATAGATTTTACATGCGCTGGTCTCACTGTAAATTTGTGCTGTTTAGTGCCCTTTTTTTAAAAAAATCTTGATACATGCTTTGTCAACAGCTGACGTTTTTGCTTATAATATGAAGTTACAAAAAGTGCTACGATGGGGCTGATGCCTAAAGTCTGGTCTCTTTTAAACACTTTTTTTCTGAGCCCTTATGAAGATGATGCAATGTATATAACTCTTTGCCAATCAGGGACTGTCTATTTTGTTTCCTACTTCTATAAGGAACACGTATACATGCTATTAGGTATTATACTAGGAGCTTTTTTTTATAACAGCAGACAGGCGCCAAAACAAAATACTAGTGTATCACCTTGGATTAGTAGTTATGGTGTTCTTCTACTTCGAACCACTAGATGGAGCACTGTCTCTTGGGATTTTTACAACTTTTGCTGCTTCTTATTTTATGCTGAAACTGTGTGGCATCCTATAAACTGGCATGTAATCCCTTAACAGGCACAGATAACTCGACTAAATTTGCATCATTCTGTCCATCAGAAATGCATTTTTATTAAAAAAAAAAAAACAAACCTCAAAATAAAACAGGATCTATGTGTACAGTGTGACCCCCCTGAAAAATGGCTCTACTATAAAAGCAGTGGTGAAGGATTTTTCAGGTGGTCGCTGAATCTTGACTATGGTTAGAGAAGCTTTGTGGGGGGAAATGGAGATCCCTTTTCCCCGGGCGGGGGGAGGGAGATTATGGTCAAATATATTTTATTGAGCAATCAAGAAAACAGCAAGGTAACACAATAATACAAAACCAGCTCAAAATTTTGGAATATCCCCCCAATGAACCTCCCCCCCCCCCAAAACCCCAACCAAAACACCCTCCCCCCCATGCCCATCCCTGGGTCCTCCTTCCAAACACAGAGTAACAAAAATCAGAAGATCAAACTATACAGAAAAAGTCACAAAAAGGTAAGTACAAACAAAAGCTTCAATTAAGTATCCGGCTACGAGCCAGAGGGGTCAAAGTAGTCCAAAAAGGCTCCCAAGTGGTCTGGAAAAGACGGCCCTGGCGAGAAGACAAATCATTCTCATCCCGTCGCTCCCACATCAAGAGAGCAATCATGTGGCTCCTCTAAAGGGAATAGTCCGGAGCCTCTGCTTCAAGCCATTTCAGAAGGATGCATTTCAGAGCAATCAGAATAGACCTCTTGAGGAAAGCTGCAACTCCCTTGGAACGTGGAAAGTAGTGAGGAATAGCCCCAAATAAAACCAAAGGGGAACTGCGAATAGTGACATGCCAAAGAGTCTCCACGAAAGCAAATACAGCAGTCCAAAAAAGCTGTATCTGAGGACAAGTCCAAAACATATGTCCCAAGCTGGCTTCCGGAGACGAAAGTGAGCCAAATGAGCCCTTTTGGGAGAAATATACAAACGAAAAATCAATTTAAATGTTGCTCCCAAAAGGTAATGTAGTTACGAAAAGCAGGCAGTCTACGGACAGCCTGAAGGAGTATATCAGAAGGCAAGTCAACAGCAAGATCACCTGACCAAGCATCACGCAACCGAGAGTGGTCAAACAAAGGGCATTCATCCTTCAAGTGGCGGTGATGAAACGTGAGAGGGACCGGTTGTTGAGAACCAAGGGTAAAAGCCGTAGACAAAGTCTCATGACAGGAGGCCTGCAAGGAGCTAGAAGGTAAGGAAGAAATGTAATGATGGATTTGCTTGTAAGCAAAATAGTCAGTAGGAGGGAGACCAAATTCTGTTTGCAACTGAGCAAAAGATTTAGGGATGCCTTCATCAGTAACCAAGTGAAATAGATATTGAATGCCCTTCGTTTCCCACCGAGCAAAACTCAGCCCATCAATCCCAGGCAAGAAAGAACCATTAAAACGAATAGGCAGGAAGGGAGAGACAGAAGGAGAAAGAGAGTGAAATTTGCAGACCCAACGCCAAACCTTCTGCAAGGGTCTATGTAAAGCTTTCATAGAAAGAGACTCAGGTTCAAGAGAAGGGATAGAATGGAGATAGGCACTAAAGTGGGTAGATCGAAAACAGGAAAGTTCCAGAGAGGAGTTAGTAAACGCCGAAGTACCCCTAAAGAGATCATTAATATGCCTCATTCCACAACCAACGGTCAAATATCGGAGATTCAATAAGCCCAAGCCACCTCTGTACCAGGGAGTCGCCGCCCGCTTATAAGGCAAACGAGGTCGCTTACCAGCCCAAAGAAATTTCTGGACCAGTCGCTCCAACCTGCGCTCATCGCGAAACGTCAAATAAAGGGGAAGGACCTGAAAAACATAAAGCCAACAGGGGACCAAAAGCATATTATACAGGTGCACTCGACCCAAAAGTGAGAAAGGAAGAGTCTCCCAAAGGTGCAACCTATTCTGTAAAGCCTGAAACAACGGTGTTACATTTAACCGGTACAAGCTAGATAAATCCATCGGAATGTGAACCCCCAGGTACCGCAAAGTAGAATCAGCCCAACAAAGAGGGAAAACACCCCTCCACGAAGTTCGTAAATCAGCTGGAAAAGGTAAAGCCAAAGATTTATCAAAATTGAGAGACAGCCCCGAATAGAAACCAAATTCAGAGATGAGATCCAGAGCTGCCGGGAGAGAAACTTCAGGTCGGGTAAGAATCAAAAACATGTCATCCGCGTACGCCAGAGTCTTAAGTGTAAAGTCACCAACAGAGAGACCTCTGACCTCCTCGAACCCCCGAAGCGTACATAACAACGGTTCCAAAGAAAGCAGGAACAAAAGAGGGGAAAGAGGGCAACCCTGTCGGGTACCACGAAGAATAGGAAAAGAGTCAGAGCGAGTCCCATTAACAAGCAAGGAAGCCATGGGATTAGAATAGGGAGCGCACAGCATCTAGAAAGAACCCTCCGAGCCCCACATACTCAGTGGGGACCATAGGACCAGTGAATGCTATCAAACGCCTTAGAAGCATCTAGGCTAACAAACAAAGTCGGAATTCGGCGAGATTGGCACTGAGCAAGAAGTACCTTGTGGACATTGTGTACAGACTGGCGGCCTCGAACAAAACCTACCTGATCCTCGTGTATAAGCCGTGGTAAATGAGGAGCAAGACGATCAGCCAGCATACGAGCAAAGAGTTTGAGGTCCACATTAATTAACGAAATGGGGCGATAAGATTCCGGCAAATCAGCAGCCTTGCCAGGCTTCAAAAGTAAAGTAATAAGGGCCTCGTTCGCAAAATGCGGAAAAGAACCACGAACAGTAGCTGCATCAAAATACGCCAATAAAGGTCCATAAAGAGTAGGACAAAGGAGCCGATAAAAATCACCCGAGAACCCATCCGGGCCCAGAGCCCGGTCAGAGCGGAGCGATTTAATAGCAGACTCCAACTCAACCGCCCGAAACGGACTATTGAGAGAGGAAATCGCAGCCGCAGACAAACGAGGCAACCCGGAAGAGTGAAGATAGTCTGATATCATTTCCAAAGAAGCATCATCCGGAGCTTCATATAGTCGACGAAAGAAATCAAATAAGACCCCGGAGATCTCAGAAGTCTGAGACACCATCCCACCGCCCCGGGTCCGCAATGATAAAATCGGCTTCCTACCAGTCGTAGCGTTAACCAAACGAGCCATAAGGCGTAACGAAGAAAACGATGGTGATAAAAGGCTTTGCATTTTTGGGAACGAGAATGAAGAAGTGAGTTCAAGGCCACCTGAGTAGACAGATAACAGTCTCGAGTCTCCTGAGAAGGGTGAAGAGAAAAGGACCGCTTCGCCAAACATAAGGCCCGTTCTAGAGTAACGATCACTTGGTTAATACGCTTGTTACGAGCACACAAAAAGGAAATGATATGACCTCGAATAACCGTCTTCCCAGCCTCCCAAAACAAGATAGGATCGTCCATATGGGAAGCATTATTTGTAGAATAGTCATCCCATTGGGTCTGCAAAAAGGCACAAAATTCCGCATCCTGAGCAAGATAGAAGGGAAATCGCCAGGACGATGCGCGAAGGTACGTAGAATCCAAGAAAACATCAACCCAAATCGGGGCATGATCCGATATGGACAGAGGTCCAATCTCAGCCGAGTGAACGGAAGGAAACATAGAGGAGGACAAGAAAATATAATCTAGACGAGACCAGGTACCATGGGCACGAGAGAGATGGGTAAAGTCACGAACTTCAGGGTGTAGAAGACGCCACGGGTCCACAACCGAAAGAGAGTCACAGAAGTTGGAGAGGAGATGACTCTTAGAACCCAAAGAAGAGGCAGGAGAGCCAGACTTATCCTGAGCGGGGTGCATTACCAAGTTGAAATCTCCCAGAAGAAGCAGAGGATCATCAGGAAAGCGAGAGCGAAGATGAAGCAACCGTTGTAAGAAAGCCGATTCTCCAGAGTTAGGGCCATAAACCACTAGGAAAAGATAGGAGCGACCACCCAAAGTAAGGCGAAGAAGCAAGAAGCGACCATCAGACGACTTATCAAGAACCTGGACGCCTACAGGCGAAGATTTGCGGACCAACACAGCAATGCCCCCATGACGACCCGAAGAGGAAGCAAAATACACCTCCCCCACACAAGAACGACGTAACTTAAGATGTTCTGCATCAGTCAATCTAGTTTCCTGTAGACAAGCAATATCAGACCGGTAGCGGTGTAGGGCAGCAAGTATTTTAGATCTCTTGAAAGGCGACGTAATCCCCCCAACATTCCAAGAAGTAATTCTAAAAGGGGTACTCATGGCAGAAAAGCAGGAAGAAAGCAGTGCCAGAAAAAGAAAAACAGGTAAAAACTATCCCAAGGGCCCGGCCTCCCCCAGAGCAGTAGGAATCACCAGATAATCTGATTAAACAAAAGTGACCAACAATGAAACATATCAAACTTATTAAGCAAATATACAGAAGGAGGACCCCCCACCCCCAGGAACCCACCCCACCAATTCCCAACCCATCCACCCCAACCCACCCCGTTCCCCCCAAACCCCCCCACCCTCCCTTCCCAAGCCCCCCAAAATCCCCAACAATCCCCCCACAAGCATACACCCCAGTCAGCCGACGTGGAGTGAGAGGGGAGTCACAAAGATGTTAACAGGGCCCCTGGTCCCCCCCACCCCACTAAGTAGTACACAACAAACACCCCTTATACATACAAGCAGAAACCCAGTAGGACAGCCAAAATAATACTCTGAGTCCCCACTCTCCCCCCCCCATCAATCACACTCACTCCGAAAAATCCATCAATCTACACGAGCCCCAGATTGAGGACTCAAAACCAACGCACCTAAAATACAGGACTCACACAGAAAGAATTACCCCAGACAAACCCCCAACCACAAACAAACCCCCGCATTCAAGTCACAAACATCCAAAACAAGTGGCAGGAGCCTCCAAGGGTCGGGTCACCCAAGCATAGCATCAGAGACTCACGAGTCCGGGGAACAGTGCGAAGGAGGCAACGCAGACATCACACCTGCACCCCACAGCCACAGAAAAGAAATAATAAGGATAAGGCACACAAACAGGGTGCAAGCATCAAACAACCTGCAAAGTATCAAGAGGAGGTGTAGAGTGTCCAAAATACAGTGCCAACCAAACCACCCTCAGCAAACCCCCCAAGCTTGTCACAAACCCCCTCAAGGGAGTCCACTGGAGGTAAACTGTGCAAAGGAGGTATACAAAGTCCTCAGGCTGGCCCAAGGGATCCAAAAACATCAGGACAGCATCCAAGGTGGCCATGATCACAGAGTCACAGGCCCTCCACTCTGAACCTCCATAGATGGAAAGGATGGAACAGGAGAGCCGGAGGCCAAACCACAGGCAAACTCCCACGAGGGCCCCAGCCAGGAGACGATCCCTCACCAAACCACAGAAAAGGAACTAGGGCAACTGAAAACCAAGATCCTCAAGGGGCCGATGAAGCATCCAGGATGGCTCAAAACACAGGCTCACCGCCCCAGCTCTCCAGGGAAGGGAGACACAGTACAGGAATGGCCAAGGCCAAACCACAGGCAGGACTGCGACCAAGGTCCCATCCAGGAAACAAGCCCCAAAGAATCCAAAACCTCAAGGGGCCGATGATGGACCAGATTCCCCGGGCAGGGCATCCAAGTAGGCCTGCGCTTCCTCTGCGGTTGCATAGTTCTTCCAGCCGGCGGTCGTCCAGATCCTCAGGGTGGCAGGATAGGAAAGTTGGAACCGGTGTTTTCTTTCATAAAGGGCCGAGCAGACCCTGGAAAACCGACGACGCCGGTCCTGCAGCGCAGGGGAGTAGTCCTGGAACAAGCGGACTGGTGCCCCGTCAAATGCAAGCGTGTTTCTCTTTTTTTCTGTAGTGGCGCATTAGTTCAGCTTTATGCGCAGAATTTAGAACTTTACAGATAGTAACCCGCGCCCGGGTATGGTCATCGGTCCGCCGACCCAGGCGGTGTGCACGCTCCAATCGGAGGGGCCCCATCCCAGTAGGGAGCGGTAACTCAGTCTGGAGCCAGGACTCTAAGCTAGTAAGTAAGCTGGCATCAGAGACCGTCTCAGGCAGCCCAATGAGACGCAAATTGTCACGTCTGGAGCGGTTTTCTAAATCTTCAATCTTTTCTTCCTGGCGTCGAAGTACACTTTTTAAGGAAGAGAGCTCCGCTGCCGAGGCATCGTGGGAGTCCTCCACGCGGGCAACGCGGTGCTCCAGCTCCCCGGTGCATCTGGTGGTGTCTGTAATAGTTGACTCGAGCGAGGCTAGCCGGGAGGAAAGCTGATCGAATCGGGCATCCAACGCCCGCACCACGGAAGCCGACAATGCCTCTAAATGAGCCGCAGAAAGTGGGAGCGTGGAGCCCGTCTCAGCCACCGCCGCCATCTTGTTGTCAGCACGTGAGGCTCTCACCTCCCGATCCTTGGCAACGCGGCTAGATTTTCCGCTCATAGTAGGGCTGCCCGATGGTAGAAAACGTTCCATGCACTGCAAAAAGGGTAAGTCGCATCCAAAAAGGATTGAATCCTGTAGCAAAGAGGTGCAGGGGGACCCAGGGCCCCGGAGCTCGAGCAAAACGCGTCCTGCCCGGCTCAGCACATCACGTGACCCCCCCGGGGAGGGAGATTATAAAAGGGAAGGAAGGAGTATAAGTTTTAAGTTTTTTTAAAGTTTTATTAGGATTTTATATACCGCCTATCAAGGTTATCTAAGCGGTTCTACAATCAGGTACTCAAGCATTTTCCCTATCTGTCCCGGTGGGCTCACAATCTATCTAACGTACCTGGGGCTATGGAGGACTGAGTGACTTGCCCAGGGTCACAAGGAGTGGCGCGGGGTTTGAACCCACAACCCCAGGGTGCTGAGGCTGTAGCTTCAACCACTGCGCCACACACTCCTCTCCTGGCTTTATGATGTTCCTCTCTCCCGCCAAAGCCCAAGACTAAGGGTGACTCTCAGAGCAATTTGGGAGGGAACTGACAACACTATGGGCTAGATTCACTAAGCCCACCAATCGCATCCCGACCACTTTGCGACCCCGACCCGATTCACTAACCTTCTGGCCGATCCTGTCCGCACCCGATCCGATCCGCGCATGGGAATGAGGGGAAATGGAATGCAAAGTATGAAGGGCCTCGATTCACTAGACAAATTCAGGAACACCAATTGGGCTGGCCGATCAAAAAAGAAGCGACTGCTGAGGACCAGTTGCTCACATCCTTTCCTGCTCTCTGCCGCCCTGCAGCCCTGAAATATTAAACATCTCCCTTGTGCAAAAACCCTGCTCTCTGCGAGCCTGTGGTTTAAACCCGCGGTTTTAACCCACGGGTTTAAAGTGGGGCTGCACTACGGTGGCGTGTTCTGTCCCTGTGTCTTTTGACATAAATGCCAATGCATTGTGATGTCATAGAGCTTTATGAAACATCCAGTCAACCCATCTACAGCATACACTATCTCCTCCACTCCCTATTGGCTAAGGCTCTTTACACCTGCATTGTGATGTCATAGAGCATTATGAAACATAGAAACATGACGGCAGATAAAGGCCAAATGACCCATCCAGTCAACCCAGCCGCAGCATCCACTATCTCCTCCTCTCTCTAAGAGATCCCACGTGCCTGTCCTCTCTCTCAAGCCTTCCCCTTATGTTGGACCAGGTGAGGCACTGGCTTAGAGCACTGATGATAAAGGGTACTAAAATCCCAGTTTGGCATCTATCCCTCTGGAACAATATATTGCAAACTGTATGCCAGCAAGATTCCAGCAAGGAGGAGAGTTGCTGGCTGACCGCCTACAGCAGGGGGTTTCAAAGTCCCTCCTCGAGGGCTGCAATCCAGTCGGGTTATCCGGATTTCCCCAATGAATATGCATGAGATCTATGTGCATGCACTGCTTTCAATGCATATTCATTGGGGAAATCCTGAAAACCCAACTGGATTGTGGCCCTCAAAGAGGGACTTTGAGATCCCTGGCCTACAGGATGTGCCTGTTGTGGCAAGAGGCACGTCCTGTAGGCAGTCAGCCGGCACTGGCTCCTCTTCTCCTCGCCAGCGCCTTTCCTCTCTCTTGTGTCTCTCCTGCTCCAGCACCCCCCACTGGCCGCCAAGGGCCCTGTCTGGAGGGGCTTCCCGCGTGTCAGATGTCTCTCTTGTGCATCGGATGTCCGCACATATCCGGCTACCCTCCAGCCGCGGCCTGGAGTTTACTGTGCCGCCGAGTAAAAAAAAAAGTTTGCATTAGAAGTTTGAAGGTAGATCAGCCTGGGATTTTGGCACCCTACATCACTGGTGCCCTGGGCCAGGGCCTCACTCGGTTCCATAGGTTGAGCCGACCTTGCCAACAATCAGTGGATAGTGCCCCTGGTTATTGGCTCCAACTGGCCATTGTGAATCTGGGTAGCTTAGGGACGGTCGGTGGTCAGAATTTGGGCAAAGCCACTAGTTAATCAGTTAGTAGTGATAGTTAGTCTGCTAATGGGTTAAGTAAGCTTAGAACAGCAACTCGGCAGTCTTAACTTTATCTGATGAGTTAGCCAAGCAGTGGTCTGAAGTCATCTGGTGCATGATTAACCTCTGGGTTGCCCTCCACCATTGGATATCCAGGGTTAATTCAGCCTATAGCTGTGAGCTATTTACATTACATTACTTTAATGATTTTTATTCCGCCATTACCTTGCGGTTCAAGGCGGATTACCGAAGAGGATTTCTGGACATGTCCAGAGGTGTTACAGAGTCGAGCGGGTTGCTTCAGAGGATTGAAATGTTTCATACGGTGTTAGTCTTCATGGATTTCTTGAATAGCAGTTTTGGATTTCTTTTCTGAAAGTTTTGTAGTCTGGGGTCACGATTAGTAGATTGGAGAGTTGGCGGTCTAGTTTTGCTGCCTGTGTGGCTAGAAGGCCATCGTATAGTTTTTTCCGTTTGATGTCTCTGATTGGAGGGTATGGGAATGGTGTCTGGGTTCTCTTGTGTCTGGTTGTAGTAGTTTGGATTAGGCGGTTGTTCAAGTAGGCTGGGCTGTCACCAATTATGCTTATAATAATAATAACAGTTTATATACCGCAGGACCGTGAAGTTCTATGCGATTTACATTGATTAAAAATGTTAGGGATTGAGTAGAACTAACAGAGTTAAAGTCTACAGATCAGTTATTTTGGGAAAGATTGTGCAGATCAGCTACCTAAGTACTTTAGGAACAGATGTGTTTTTAGGTGTCTCCTAAATTTCCCCATAAGTATTCGCAAGCATGAGTAATTGTTTCAGATCTCTACCCCATAAAGCTGCCTGATATAAGAAAAGATGTTGATGATGTCTTTTAAATTTACATCCTCTAACCAGAGGAGAAACAAAATTCAAGTTTGAGCTTCTCTTATGTCTATTGGTTGAAAAAGAGAAAAGGTCAGTCATATATTTGGGGGCTAGACCGAATAGTATCTTGAATCAAAAACATCCAAACTTAAACTTCACACGTGCCTCCATCGGTAGCCAGTGCAGGAGTCGGCTCCATATTGGCCCCTCTGTCTCTGCTAGAGCAGTGGTTCCCATCCCTGTCCTGGAGGACCTCTAGGCCAGTCGGATTTTCAGGATAGCCCTAATGAATATGCATGAGAGAGATCTGCATATAACGGAGGTGCCAGGCATGCAAATCTACTCCATGCATATTCATTAGGGCTATCCTGAAAACCCGACTGGCCTAGAGGTCCTCCAGGACAGGGTTGGGAACCACTGTGCTAGATAACCTCATATTTTAATGCAGTGGTTCCCAAACCTGTCCTTGGGGGGCCCCCAGCCAGTCAGGTTTTCAAGATATCCCTAATGAATATGCATGAGAGAGATTTGCATATAATGGAAGTGACAGATATGCAAATCTCTCTCATGCATATTCATTAGGGATATCTTGAAAACCTAACTGGCTGGGGGTCCCCCAGGACAGGGTTTGGGAACCACTGCATTAAAATATGAGGTTATCTAGCACAGTGGTTCCCATTGCTTCTATTTAACCTCCATCCGATAAAATTTAAGTCACATAGGTAGGGTTACCAGATGTCCAGGAAAATCTGGCCATGTCAACATCACATACTCCTCCGGGGGGGGGGGGGAGGGGGTGAAAGCCTCACATTGCACTGAGGGCCCCCTTCCCATACCCTTCATGCTTCCACATTTTGAGGGCCTTCTTCCTGCCACCAGTGCTTGACCTACTCCACAGTGCAGTTTTTCACCCCCAGGACATTGACATCTGCAGCAATTTGGGCCCACAGTTGGTTTTTCTGACCATTTGAGAGCCACAAAATTAAAAAAAAAAAGTCATGCAAACTTGCTGCTGATACGAAGCACCAGAAACACCCCCCCAGCTCCTCATCGTTTGGGTGGCACTTTGGGACAGCACGTCCTCTTCCTTGTGAGGAAAACCCGCTGCATGTGCCTTTCCATGTCCCTTGCAAAAGAAAGAAAAAAAACATTGGTTAGATGGTAATGTTGTACAAGGGAGGGAAAACAAAGATCCCCAGACAGAGATAAACCAAGCCACCTGCCCATCTACCCACTTTCACACTCAAAACACAATCAAAATGATACAAAAAAAAGGGTGACAAACTACCCAAATCTCTGATATGTGCTGGAAGTGCGAGGGGTGCACAAAACAATACACCTCTGCAAACAATTCATGCACAAAGGTGCACACCTCCATCAGAAGATCACGCATGTTCTATTGTCCCTTAATACTCAATTTTTGGAAATCTATATGGGGGAAAATTACTATGGTACTAGGCCTTTCCATAACCATTATCATATGACGTGATCCTTTTTGGGACATTGCTAAAACCTAAAAGTCCAATCGATATAAATAAAAATAGACTTTTTCTTGTCATGACAGGAGTGGCCATCCAGCCAATATTGAGTAACTGGAAGAATTGGGACAGACTAAACCTTGTGTATTGGTGGGAAACCCTTTGGCTAAGTTACAGGTATGAAAGGATGTTATCAGAGCAATTGGGGACTAGTAAAATATTTAAATCCATTTGGAGTCCATTAGAGGTTTATGTTAGACAATAGATTGCTCTTTATTTAGGGTTTCTGATTCCTACACACATCCAGGGAGGGGGGTGGAAAATGAAAGGGGTGGGGTGGGGTGGAATTAAGTGATTTTCTAATATATTTATGTACAAACATAACTGCTATGTTTTTATGATATTTATATGTATGTATACTTGGCACTTTTTTCAGTTTTAAAAATGAATACAGAATTTTTTTTAAAAAAATCATGCACAGTCGATGTGAACAGCAACGAGATCAATATAATAAAGTGCCAACTTTTTAAAGTGCTTTTGTGACACTTTTCTACTCGAGTGCCTTATGACAATTTTAAAATGGACACACATGGAGTGTGCCTATGAGGCGTGCGAACCCTTTCGTGAGCTGCTTTTCCTAACGAGCTGCTTGTTGAATTTCCGGGCACCTCATTTGCAAACGATTTTTTTCTCTCTGCATCGCTCGCTGTGTCGAGATTGGTAAATTAAGCTGGGACTACAAATGTACGCGGGATTTAACGGGGACATGAGAACCTGAAGGCTAGATGCTCAAAAGTTCCCGTTTAAATCCTCTGTGTCATTGTAGTGCCGGTAAATATTCCGATTGTGATGCTCAAAAAACTTTGCATGCAAATGAGGTTTGCAGAAATTCCATTAGATCAGTCATTGGAGAAAGTGACTGATGACGTGCATGTATCAGGAAAAGCTACGTCGTAGGCACGCATGAGCGTCAATCATAGGTGTGCCTGCTTGTAGCGCATCACATGTACTTGTGTCGTCGCAAAAGCGATTTACAAAATAGCGTTTTCTGTTTTTACTTGTGTAATAGTACAGGCACAAGATCTTTTATCCAAAATCTTTGGGAATTTGGGGTTTTTTTTGGAATGATAATGTTAAGTCAACTTGCGGGGAACCCGGGCACGTGTTGTGCTTCAAACACATTTCGTGGACTTTTTGTTGACAGGGACAGGAGGACACAGGACACGGAGTTAATATTTTACTGCGAATCTGTGCCAATCGCATCACATCACCGATTAGGAAATTTTACAAAAAAAAAAGAGAAAAAGAAACAGCAAGACCCCTTCCGTGAAGTATGACTGCAATTTGCTGATCGACAGTTCATAAAACAAAAAGTATAAGCCAGCCTCAGCCATGAGCTGTTTGGATGTTATGTGCCAAGTGTATGGTCCTCTCCAATCTTACTTTGTAGCTGCTTATAGCCCATACCATCAGACATGTGATTACACGTAGGGCTCCTTTTATCAAGGCGCGCTACGGAGGTGCCTTTGTAAAAGGACCCCTTAGTATAAGGGAGAAGACAAGCTGAAGAGCTCTAGTCCGTTGCAATATTATAGCAGGATAACTAATATCAGAGGTTAAAGAATTAAGTCTCCTTCCAAGGCTGAATTTCTAAAAAAAAAAAATAATGTTTTTTTCTTTCTTTTGCAAGGGACATGGAAAGGCACATGCATAGGAAACTTGCTGAGGTTCAATTTTGTTTTAAATTTTCCTAATACAAAAAAAAGTACCTGGAAACATTATTTTATTTATTTATATATATATATATATAGGAAAATATATATATAGGAAAATTTAAAACAAAATTGAACCTCAGCAAGTTTCCTATGCCTGTGCCTTTCCATGTCCCTTGCAAAAGAAAGAAAAAAACATTGGTTAGATGGTAATGTTGTAATAGATTTAGGCCTTTTCCCTCTTTAAGAAGGCAGGGCTGCTACTGGGCAGCAGAGAGCATTGGACAATTGGGAAAAGACTACAGGTCCCAGAATGCCTTAGAGCTAATCTAATCTTTAGCTTTATATACCAGGTCATTCCCTTGAGGGACTCGAACCGGTTAACAAAACTTGACTTAAGGATACATTAATGAATAATAGTAAAACAGGAAAAGTCAATAAATGTTAGCATTCAGTCGTCAACTAGAAAATTCTTAATGGATTACTAAAATTCAGTGCATTTGGGTCTCTCAAAGGTCAGTCTGCAGAGACTTCAATTAATACAGAACACTACAGCTAAACTTATTTGATCATGTAACCCCCTCTGCTCAAGGAATTACATTGGCTTCCAGTATGCCAAGCCTTGGTTTCCTGCTTTCGTTTCAGCGTGTGTCACATCGGGGAAATTAACTACTTCCGGTTTGTGTCAGATTTTGGTTTTCGGAATTCAGGATAAAGGATCTTGTACCTGTAGTCACCAACAGTGATTTACAAGTCCAGCATTTTCACTTTTCGCTCGTGTAGTAGTAATGTATTTGCAAAAATGATTTAAAATCCGGCAGCGTTTTCACTGTTCAGAGACTTTTTTTAGTTGTGGGTTTTCACTTGTTTGGGATTTTTTTTTAATTTTTTTATTAAGTTTGTATTTGTGAGCCTGATAGCTGATTGGTCAGTGGGGGGTGGGGCGGATTCCTTTAGTTTTTCTGTTGTGATTGTTTACACTCCCTTTTGCAACATTACCAAGCAGATGCATACAAGGGGGGGGGGGGGAGCAAAGGCTTTGGCATATCTCTATTAGGATTGTTTCTTTGCTTGCTCTCCCTTTGTAACATGGTGAGCAAATGCATGTAGTGGAGGGAGGAGTGTTCTTTGGTATACCTCTATTGGGATTGTTTATTTGCTTGCTCTCCCTTTTGCAACACAATCATGTAACAAAGATTTTTATTTCCCTTTATTAGGCATGCGAAAGCACTTGCAGCAGCAGGCCCACATGGTGGGGGAGGAAGTGCAGTCCCAGTTACATTGGAAGGAAGAAGGCTCTGGAACAGCCCTGCGTCAGATGCTTCTAAGAGTCTGGTGGGCCCCGCCCCAGGAGGCGCAAAGGGGCCGACCCAGGGGAGTCGCAGGTTTGTGGGGGGTTTTTGCTGGCAGCCGTGATCAGGAGTGAGGGAGAGGGGCTGTTGGACCAACGATAAGCAGGGGGGGCTGTTGGACCACCCACGATAGGGAAGGAGGCTGCTGAACTTGCGAGGAGGGGCTGCTGGAACTGTGATCGCGAGGGGGGAGGGGGCTGCTGGCCAGGAGGGGTGGGGAGGCAGCTCGTGGTACATCCTTTACTACAGAGACAAGACCATTCACCGTTCCACAGGGGCAGCCACCAGTCGATTTCTCCCCCCCTCCCCCGTTCCTGCGGCTAGCTGTGGGAAACAGTCACCGTGTCATTCTCTAATAAAAAAAAAAAAACAACCCTCCATTCATAATGTCCTTTGTAGCACAAAGCACATGTGGATCACAAATGCATATAATGCACAGGCCTTTACAGCATGAAAACAACCTTGGCACGCTTAGCGTTTTTTTCCCCTGCCATACAGCGAGTCACTGCCAACGAACGTCATACACACGTGTCCTGTTGATGTCCAGGGGGAGGGGACAGAGATCTACCAGCAAACCGTGCAGATGTGAAAACGCAAGATATATGTGCTTTTTCTACACTGCTTCAGCAGGACATATATGGTGCCCTCCAACGACCCTATAAAAAGTATGATGAATTAATCCAGTATTTTTTTTTTTTAACTTCCACCTCTCATGCAGTCGGCAGCCCCAGACCTGCAGGTATACCCTTTTAACGGACTCATGACTTGCACCTGAGACACGCTTTTAATGTGATACCAGGCATCTGCAAGACTGCTGGTAATTTTGAAGTGTTAAAGATTGGGCGCTTCATTTTGTGCATCACCCGGCAATGTCTGGGCATCACCAGGAGCGTTCATTTTAATATTAATGAGCTTGCAATACATTTCCATAGCATTCTCGGAGGCTGCTACGAGGTACAGAAAAAAACTGTACGGAGCCATTTTGTGCATCGGAAGCTAAAATGCTTGTACGCTAAACCAGTTAGAACTGGTTTAGCATGAAATCTTACATAGGGTTTCCCTCTTTATGAGGGCATGTCTGGGGGACCGGATGGCTTTTCAAAACCCAGCACTTTGTCCACTTTTTCCTGACATAATCGCACGTGTGCATGATGTCATTGCGTAGTGTCCGCGCCTGCGCAGATGCCATCTGGGGGCGGGGCTGGAGGGCGGGAAAGAGGCAGAATTGGGCGGTCCTAGGGGGCATGGCCATGGGTCTGCATTTTCCCCCTGAAGGAAAATCTGGTAACCCTAATCTTACAGGCACTGTAAGTTTTGAGCCTCAGGGCTGGCAGCTTTGGTGTCATGTGCTTGCTGAGGAGATCTGTGTAAATGCATCTTTCTTCCTTCCTTCTCTCCCCTTTACTGTTACTGAAGGAGCTGCAGGCAGTGGAACTTTAGGACCTGTTCAATTCTTGCTCAGACAGAGCTCTTTGCCGAACGGGTTTCGGGCTCCTAACACAGCCTTTTCTTGAGTTTATTTCCTGGTTGTGCAACGAAGGGAGGAGGTGGGAGGAGGTAGCAGGAACAGCGGCAGACTTTACCGGAAGAAGAGAGGGTGAGGAGGGAGAAGGTTTTGAGAAGACTCTCTTGCTATTAATATGTGGGGGGCTAAGTGATTTCCCATCGCACGCATCTGCCGTAGTTGCTGCCTATTTAAATTAATTCTTTTCCTGGTGTTGACTGGGAAAAGTCAGACTGGGGCCGAGGAGTGAAGTTGGGAGTTTACCCAGCGACCGGCTGGATCATCCGACGGCTGCTCAAAGTAAGTAACCTCAGAGCTAGCAGAGTGGAAAGAGGGAGGCATGAGGCTGAAACCCAGCGAGTTATAAAAAGGGGCAACGATAGTTTGTGGAATTGAAAGTAAGGGCACAGAAATTATGCAAGAAAACACACAAAGCGACTGTTGGACGTAATAGTTTCACAGCAAGGATTGTGGGGGTGTGGAATCGGAATGATTGAAAAACACGAGGCGAAAGTACAGGAAAACCTTGGATTGCGAGTAACTTAGGGCTCCTTTTACGAAGGCGCGTTAACGGTTTAACTCGCGTAACTGCCGGCCGCGCTAGCCACTACTGCCTCCTCTTGAGCAGGTGGTAGTTTTTTTGGCTAGTGTGGGGGGTTAGCGCGTGATTAAAAGTTGCGCGCGCTAAAGCCGCTAACGTGGCTTCGTAAAAGGAGCCCTTGGTTTGCAAGTGTTTTACAAGACAAGCAAAACATTTTATTAAATTTTAATTTGATATACCAGCAAGGTCTTGCAATACAAGTACATACAGTATACACACATCACAACTGAGCCGATGGTTCTTCTCTCTCTCTGACGCTCCAGGAGTGTAGTGACTGTTCTAAACAAGCGAGGTCTTGCAGTACGAGTACATACAGTATTTTGTATTAAAGTTTTGGGGTTGTGGAGTTTCCATTATTTCTTAGGGGGAAATTTGTTTTGATATACTAGTGTTTTGGATTACAAACCTGTTTTCGGGAACAAATTAAGCTCGCAAACCAAGGTTTTACTGTACTGGAAAAGTATAGCGAGAACACCCAAAAAAAATGCTAGTGAAAAAAAAAATTGCCTAATACTATAATAAATTTAAGTAAAAGTAGGATAATATAATTAATACAATTACTGCCTGGACAAGGAGGTAGGATAAATGTGGGGGGAGGTGAGGTTGGAAGTAGAGAATGACACGGTGACAAAATTCATCACCGTTTCCGTCCCTGCGGATAACAGCGGGAAATAATCCCATGTCATTTTCTAGTGTCTATTTCAACCTCGGTCCTTCTACACCAGCATTCTTCAAAGCAAAGCTTGCGGGTCAGTGGCTGTGCTTATGTGAGCCAAGGATAATGAAGCCATTGTGACATCACTGATGTGATTGGCTCTTAGGCACTGGTGGAATGAGGCATTATGACATCACAATATCTGCTCTGGATACCAGAGACTGTCATTCTGTAGTGTCTGTTTCAACTTCGGTCCTTCTACACCAGCATTCTTCAACGCAAAGCTTGAGGGTCAGTGGTTGTGGCCATTCATATTCTGATTCTTCCCTCTCTCCTTAAAGAATGACATGAAGATGCAGTGGCGTACCTAGGGTATGTGGCACCCGGGGCCCATCATTTTTTGACACCCCCCCCCCCCCTCATGTAAAATTTTTTTTTTTTTTTTTTTTGCAATAACCATGAAATGGAATAAATGGTCAGAATAGAAACAGGCAGTGAAAATTTTCTTTTTTTTTTTTTTTTTTTTTTTCCAAAGTATTTTTATTGAGAATGGCAAAAGGTCCAGACAAGCAACCATGGTCTGTACAGAAACTTATACATTATCAAAAAGAACACAGAATGAGAGTAACAGCAACAACAAGCATGAACAAGCCTCTCCCAAGAGAAAATTGCCAATGAGAGGCATAGCAATACACAACAAAAGGCCAAAACTTGGGGCAAGCAAACAAATCCCACCCCAGAACCCACAAGAATAATAAGCCGGACTAGACCCTCAGCCATATTTTATAATGAAAAAAACCCCCACAAGCAACAACACCCAGACCGCTCACCAGACACACCAATCCGCACAACAAGCACCCAAGAAACACCCAGCCACCACCCAGACAAAACTACCAGACACACCTACCCCACCAAGCCCAGACCCAACCCCCCCTCCCCAGAGAGTGCAAGCGCAAAGTGGACCGTGAAAAGGGCAGCTGCAGAAGTGGAAAGCCCCAGATAAGTAGGTTAGCTAAAGAAAGCCCACAGATAGAAGAAATCAGGATAACAGAAGTTCCAACAAATGCTCCCACAGAAAATTTTCTTTTATTGAACCTCATTTATGTAACCATTATTCCAAACATAACATAACATAAATTATGTCTGAATTGTCATGACATCAGAAGTACATATGGAGTAGTTGCAGGTGATGCTTGGGACAGTTCTGATTATGTTAGTTTGGTTTTATGTGTTTTTTTAATAGAAGGGTTTTTATTTCTTTTTTTAAGGTTTTGTAGTTTGTGGTCGAGGTCAATAGGTTGTAGAGTTGGGGGTCAAGTGTTGCAGCTCGAATGGCTAGGAGGTTGTCGAACAGTTTTTTTCTTTTGACGTTTTTGGTTGGAGGGTGTGTGAATGGTGCGTGAGTTCTCCTATGTCTGTTTGAAGTGGATTGAATTATTTAGCTGAAGAAATTAGTTACCCCCCCCCATTCCACACACATTAATTCTCTTCCATTTTTGTTCCCATTATAAAAAAACACTGATAAGTTCCCAGGAAAAAAATACATTAAAATAAGAAGTGAAAACAAAGGCCCCTACAGATGAGAACATAACATAAGAATAGCCTAACTGGGTCACACCAATGGTCCATCATGCCCAGTAGCCCATTCTCATGGTAGCCAATAGTGCTGCCCGATTCAGAGAAAAATATTTCATTCGATCCGATTCACCCTGTTGAATCGATTTTTCGATTAGATTCACTGTTAATGACACCGCTTTTTAAGTTTAAACAAAGTATAACAATAAATTTCACAACAACAATAAATTTCACAAAGTACTTAAAAAAAAAAAATCACATTTTTCCATTAAAGCAGTTCTGGAGACATTTGCTTGAACAGTCTTTTTTCCCAGTCCATAAGCAAGCAATATGAAAAAGATTTCCTTAATTATCTACTCAAACATTTTTGCTATTTACTTTCATTGTACCTATACTATTATTCAGTAGAAAAAATGGACTTAACTGTGTAGGAAATGAATCTCCTCATACACCCACCATATAGTGCAAAAATGTGCAAAGGTCTGTTTTTTTCTTTCGATCACTACATAGCCTAATGCCACACAAGCAGCGCTGTTACAAACATATTCTGAAGGTCAATGCTAAGGTTGACAAAGTTTCCTTCCTTGGACCAGAAGGAGATACTGACAAACCACTGGAAGAGATTCTAAAACAACTACCCAGAAATAACACCCAAAGACCCACTCAGTGTGTGAACCAGTTGAGTGGAGTGGACTAACTGGGGGTGGAAATGGGCCCAGAGTTTGCTCAGCAGAATTTCCCAGACTACCTCTTCCTCTCAACACACTGACATGCTACCACCACCACCAACACTAGGAACACCTCACCGAGTATGCCAGCAATGCTTATAAACTTTATAAAACACATTATTATATTTTCTTATAAAGCATATATTTTAACTGAACTCAGCCTTGCCATTCACAAAAATAGAAAAGTTCCCATTTCAAGCTGTCTCATGTACACTTTTCAAATCTAACATATTGTAATCACAAAACAGAAAATAAAATTATTTTTTCTACCTTTTGTTCTCTGATCAATATTCAAATCTTGTTGGTCCCAGGCTCTTGTTGTCTTGCTTGCCAGGGTCTCCTTTCTCCGTGCTAACCATCCGTCTGCCATCTCTGTTCTCCCCTTCCGTTTCCCTTCCCTCTCCCGGAGATCTGGCATCTTTCCTTTTTTTTGTCTCCATCCACAGATTCACCTTTTCTCAACTCCCCACCACCCCAGGATCCACCATCTCTCCCTTTCTGTTCCCAACTATCCTCCTATCCAGTATCTCTATCCCCCCTCCACACCATCCCCTGTTTCCAAGTTCTCTCCCTTTCTGTTCCTTCCCTCCCTAAATCCCATTATGCACCATCTCTCTCCCACTCCTCTGTTTTTAGACCCATTATTTCTAACCCCCAAAGTCTGGCATATGCATGTATCTTTGAACCCCCCCTTCCCTCTCTCCCTCTGTGTACTTTTACACCAGGACCCCCCTCCCCCGAAGGTCTGTCCCCCCTCCGAAGGGCTACACCCCACCCCTGAAGACCTGCACCCCCCGAAGGACTTTACCTCCCACCCGAAGGTCTGTCCCCCTCTGAAGGCCTAAACCCCACCCCTGAAGGACTGCACCCCCCCCCGAAGGCCTGCACTCCCTTGAAGGCCTGTCCCCCCCTTGAAGGCCTGTCCCACCCCCTTGTAGGCCTGTCCCCCCTTTAAGGCCTGCCTGCCTGCCTTTCCCCCCCTTGAAGGCCTGTCTCCCCCTTGAAGGCCTGCCCCCCCCTTGAAGGCCTGCCCCCCCCCTTGAAGGCCTGTCCCCCCCCTTGTAGGCCTGTCCCCCCCCTTGTAGGCCTGTCCCCCCCCCCTTGTAGGCCTGTCCCCCCCCCTTGTAGGCCTGCCTGCCTTTCCCCCCTTGAAGGTCTGCACCCCCCCGAAGGCCTGTCCCCCCCTTGAAGGCCTGTCCCACCCCCTTGTAGGCCTGTCCCCCCTTTAAGGCCTGCCTGCCTGCCTTTCCCCCCCTTGAAGGCCTGTCTCCCCCTTGAAGGCCTGCACCCCCCTTGAAGGCCTGCACCCCCCCTTGAAGGCCTGCACCCCCCCTTGAAGGCCTGTCCCCCCCCTTGTAGGCCTGTCCCCCCCCCCCTTGTAGGCCTGTCCCCCCCTTGAAGGCCTGCCTGCCTTTCCCCCCTTGAAGGCCTGCACCCCCTTGAAGGTCTGCACCCCCCCAAAGGCCTACACCCCCCCCCCCGAAGGTCTGCACCCCCCTGAAGGCCTGCCTGCCCCCCTTGAAGGCCTGCACCCCTTGAATGTCTGCACCCCCCCCCCGAAGGCCTGTCCCCCCTTGAAGGCCTGCCTGCCTGCCTGTCACCCCCTCCCCCTTGAAAGCCTGCTTGCCTGCCCGCCCGCCCCACCCTGAAGGCCTGATGCCCCGACCCACCCCGAAGGACCGCTCGCCCCCCTGGCCTCCCCGCACCACCTATGAACAGCCGCAGCAGGATCGCGAAGTCAGCGTCGGGTACCAGCCCTAAGGGGGTGTTCCCGGCCTTGCCGTTCAGTCCCCCGCCACCCCCGAAGGACCGCTCGCCCCCCTGGCCTCCCCGCACCACCTATGAACAGCCGCAGCAGGATCGCGAAGTCAGCGTCAGCGATCCCTGCTGCTTCCTGCGCCACGGTCCCGCCCCTCCTCTGACGTCAGAGGAGGGGCGGGATCGCGTCGTAGGAAGCAGCGCAGGGATGCTGACGCTGACTTCGCGATCCTGCTGCGGCTGTTCATAGGTGGTGCGGGGAGGCCAGGGGGGCGAGCGGTCCTTCGGGGGTGGCGGGGGACTGAACGGCAAGGCCGGGAACACCCCCTTAGGGCTGGTACCCGGGGCGGCTCGCCCCCCCCGCCCCCCCCTAGGTACGCCACTGTGAAGATGGTTTCCCGCGGTTATCCGCGGGGACGGGAACGGTTATGAATTTTGTCACCGTGTCATTCTCTAGTTGGAAGCAGGGGAAAATGGTGGTGGTGGTGGTTGGGGGGGGGGATAGTGATCTACTTTCTTGAGATTAGGGCTTTTCATTTCAGGGATTTGGCAATGTTCTATGAGGGCTCCCAGCAGTCTTGACCCCGGTTCCTTGACTGTATTTGCTACTAGAGTTGTCTGCAAGAAGTTCACACAGCCTGCAGCTTAAAGCTAGCCCCCTCCCCTCCCCCCCGGCCGACTCAACAGATTGATGAAATGAAAAGCCACTGACAGCAAAAAGCCCTAGCTGGTTCTCAAGGGGAATATGTGATCTTGGTAGAAGCCAAGAAGGGCTCTGAAAAGCTCTTAAATAGCAAAAAATATATGAGGCCATTGAGTACAGTGTTATATAAACTAAATTATGCATACTGTTATTTGAATTTAGCTCACAACCAGGGCCGGTGTTAGTGGTGGGGTGGGGGCAAACAGCTCCAGGGGGAACCTGTGGGCCAGGATGTCCTTCCCTTCTCCCCACCCGGTTCCGAAGCTCCCTCACATGTAAAAATGCAAGAGTATGACGGCGGTTCTCTAGCTTTGCCTGTGGCCTCCTCGGTGCTGTTCCTTTGCCGTGGTCTCCCCTCCCCCTCCCCCCCCCCCCCCCCCCGCAAAACACAATTTCCTGTTTCCACTCATGCAGACCACAAGAGACGAACAGCACCGAGGAGGCCCCAACATGTCTTAATACTGGCCCTGCTCACACCCCTTTCAGTTGTAGTTCAAAGTGAATGGAGTCTTGTTCAAATCTTTAAGGTGTTTTAGGGCCTGCTGGTTGTGAGTCTGTTGCTACTGTACTTAACACCACCTGTATTAAAAGGAATACATAATAATTTTTAATGTATAAGTTGACAATGCCCAAGAGAATGTCATAATTGTTCTAGATAAGCAAACTGATAATCAAGCCTTTGCAACATATCTGACCATTTTGTCATACATTCACTGTTCTCTACATATGGAGACACCACTGAATATATCTAACTAATCTAGATGGGGGGAAATGTTCCAGAACAAATGCAGATAAAATTGTTTCTCGTTCATCTTAAGTTAACTTCCCAAAAATTGACAAGCATATAGTAGCCACCAAATGCATACCTTTGAGAATCTACTTAAAATCAACAGAACCTTAGTTTATTACACTCTAGAGCAGGGGTGTCAAACTCAGGTCCGCGGGCCAAATTTGGCCCTCAGGATAATTAGATTTGGCCCGCGAGTAAATGCCCTCTGTTCCTTTCCTCCTTCCATCCCATTGTCCACCATTTCTCTCCCAGCTTTCTGGTCTCACCTTTAAAGCAGCCTGCAGAGGATCGCCGGTCAGCTGTAGTGAACCTAGCAGGCTGCCGTCGACCTCCGCAACATGTTCCCTCTGCCATGGTTCCGTACGTCAGAGGAAGGGTGGGACTGTGGCAGAGGGATCATGCTCTGGAGGTCGACGGCAGCCTGCTAGGTTCACTACAGCCGACTGACAATCCTCTGCAGGCTGTTTTGAAGGTGAGACCAGGAAGCTGGAGGATGCTAAAAAGAAGGAGGAAAACATGCAGGCCTTGGGGGGGGGGGGGGCTGCTGCAGCGGTGTAGGCGGGCCCTGGTGTAGAAGCACATGGAGGGAGGGAAGGAGGGGTACAAAGAGACGTACATATGCTGGACTGAGGGGGGGAGGGGAAGAAATAATGGGTCTAAAAACAGAGGAGAGGAAGAGAGATGGTAGACAATGGAATGGAGGGAGGGAAGGAACAGAAAGGGAGAGAAGTTGGACACGAGATAGTGTGGAGGGGGGATAGATTGGAGGGTAGTTGGGAATAGAAAGGGAGAGATGGATCCTGGGGTGATGGGGAAGGAGGGAGAGATTTTAGATGAAAGGGTAGTTGAGAAAAGGAGAGATCGTGGATCAGGAGATGGTGGGGTCCATTGCTGCATTTGCGGCAATGGAGATGGAAAAAAGGAGCAATGCCAGACCTTCAGGGGAGGGAAGAGAAATGGAAAGGGAGGACAGAGATGGAAGATGGATGGTTATCACAGAGAAAGAAGAAAACCACAAATGGGCAGGAGACCCTGACAAGCAAGTTATCAGAAGACAACCAGAGCCTGGGACCAACATGATTTGAATAATGAGCAGACAACAAAAGGTAGAAAAATAATTTTATTTTCTGTTTTGTGATTACAATATGTCAGATTTGAAATGTGTATCCTGCCAGAGCTGGTGTTAGACAGCAAGCGTGAACTAGGACCTAAAAGAGAGAGGACAAGTCTTTTTTTTATTAATTTTGTTTACATCACAGAGCTGGCGTGGGGTTGGAGAAGTTGTAACCCTATTCTTCTACTAAGACTAAGGAGTCTTTTTATTAAGGTGCGCATTTAGCATGCGCTAAATCAGTTAGCGTACCTTAATAAAAGGACCCCTAAGAATCTTAATAAAAAATTTGGCCCACGACAGTCTATGTTTTAGATTTTGTCCCCTTATGTGATTGAGTTTGGCACCCCTGCTCTAGAGCAAGTCTGGTCTCTCTCTTTCCCCCACCTCCAGATCGCTACCTCTCTCTTTCCCTCTACGGGTTTGGTTTTTCTCCATCCCTGCCTCCATGGATCCAGTTTCTCCACATTCTCTTCCTTCCCCCCACCCACCAGTTTCTCTTCCCTTCCACGGGTTCTGTCTCTCCCTAAGCCATATATCTGGCATTTTCCCTTCCAGGTAGTCCTCAAAACTTTCTTTCCATAGCTAACAGCAATTAAGATAGGCTTCCTCTGTCTGGCCTTGAGACCTTCTCTGTGCTGTATACAATTGCCTCTTAACGTATCTTCTTGTTTCTGCATTGGTGGGATGCAGTAGAAGGAGAACTCTGTGGCCAGCTGGAGGCAACCTGTGGAGGGGTGGGGGTGGGTGGGTGGAGGAGGAAGACTAGGGAAGAGGGAAGAGAGAGATGCCAGACCAGGGAAGGGAAAGATTGGGGGAGAGATGCTAGACTTTTTTACTTGTAATGAAACAGCAAGTTAAAGTACCAAAACTGGTTAAAATAGTGCATTGTTACAACTAAAAGTTCTTAATTATTTTCAATACTTATTTACAAGCATCAAAATATTTCTAAAACATTATAGTAACATGTTATCTTTTCCTTGGTACAATACACCACTAGGTACTGTAGAATGCACTTCTGGAGTGAATGGTGATGACTAAAATAGTAATGGGGTTCTCATCATGTGACCGGGCTGAGCATTTAGTACCCGTCACATATCATACTCAGGCACCTGCAACATGGTTAAAACATTAAACACTTTATTCACTCCTGTCCAGGTCTTTCCCTGAGTCTCCCCTGGACTCCGTAGATCTTCCAGGTCCTCTCCCGATGCCTCATTGGCCCTCTGGGCTGACTCAAGCAATAGGTGGAAGATGCTGGCAAACATTTGAAGAGGTGCATGGGGGTGTGGGGGGGTGCAAGGCATCTTCCACCTGCTGCTCACGTCAGCCTCAGCTCCCTTCTGATGTCACTTCCTGGTCACGGGACCAGGATGTGACATCAGAAGGGAGCTGAGACTGGCTCAAGCAGCAGGTGTAAGATGGCGCTCACACTGGCGAACATTTGAAGAGGTGCATAGGGGTGGGGGGGGGGTGCAAGGTGCGGCAATGCCAGGCACCACCGGGTAGAGAATGACACGGTGACAAAATTCATCACCATTCCTGTCCCTGCGGATAACCGTGGGAAATAATCCCATGTCATTTTTTAGTGTCTATTTCAACCTCAGTCCTTCTACACCAGCATTCTTCAAAGCAAAGCTTGTGGGTCAGTGGTTGTGGCCATTCATACTCTGATTCTTCCCTCTCTCCTTAAAGAATGACATGAAGATGGCTTCCCTTGGTTATCCGCGGGGACGGGAACGGTGATGAATTTTGTCACCGTGTCATTCTCTACGTCCGGGTGCCAACCTCCCTTGCTATGCCACTGGGAGAGTGTGAGAGGAGAGATTTAGAAGTAGAGAGAAGAGGAGTACAGAAAGAGAGATAGAGAAGAAGGGAGAAAGGTACAGAGAGAGAGGAGGAGGAGGTAGTGACAGAGGCAGAAGAGAGGGACAAGAGATAAGAGCATGCCCATCAGGAGGGAGCCCAACTACTCCCCCTGAGAAATTTGAGGCCCTAGTGCTCCTGTGTCTCTGCTGCAGGAGGCACATGTTCAAATACCACCATCACCTCCCCCCCCCAGTGTTGTTTCTGAATGCTGTAAAATTTTTAATTGTACACCGCTCAGAAGTTTGAGCGGTATAAGAATTTTTTATTTTTTGGAAACTTGAGAGCCTTCCACAGCCACCCTGTGTGAAACTGCAACACTCATGTTTAATCACCAGACACAGGCAGGGTGTGACTCCAATCCATTGAACTGCTCATGTCTTAACATAGGTGGAGGGGGGGGGGGGGGGGAACCATCACTGTACCATGCACAAGTCACACAGTAAGGCACGAGGAGCTCACAAGGCTGCCCCACCTGTACCCTGCTAACATGAAGGACCCCCACAGGTGTAAGAACATCAGAATAACTTTTCTGGGTCAGACCAATGGTCCATCTAGCCCAGTATCCCATCTTCACGGTGGTCAGTCTAGGTCACTAGTACCTGGCAAAACCCCAAATAGTAGCACAATTCCATGCTACCGATCTAGGGCAAACAGTGGCTTCCCCCATGTCTGTCCCAATAACAAACTATGGACTACTTGCATAAAATGATAAAACAGTGTACTCGTATACACGGGGGGGGGGGGGGGGGGGGGGGGGGCCGCCGAAAAGTTCTCAGCCCAGCCAACAAAGTCAGGGCAGCCTCCATCGAGGGCTATACACTTAAGCCCCCCTTTATCAAGCTCATGAGTGTTGGAGTTTTTACCGCTGCGGCCGGCAATAAAAACCCTAACACGGCTTGATATAAGGGGGCCTTAGTCCAGTGATTTTCCACTTTGTTGCTTGTTTGTTTGTTTTTAAAAAAAATCTTTATTCATTTTAGATCTTACAATAAGTGTGACAGTAAATTGAAACATTTTAGCAATAAATATAACACTTAATAATCATCAATAATTCCATTTACATAACATTATTTCCCTTCCTTCCCCACCCTTTCATTACAAATATGAAATGTAAATATCATATGACAAAATTTCTTTTTTTTTTTTTCCTATCCTTCCTATATATTAGATGCTATATTAAAAATAACCCCCCTCCCCCAATTGAACTAATAAATTTGAGGGGAAAATGGCATCTATTCGTTACAATATTTTGTTAACGGCTCCCACACATCTTGAAACTTCCTTAAATATCCCTGCTGTGTAGCTATTGCTCTCTCCATTGATATATACGGCACAGTGAGTTCCACCAAAAATTATAATTCAGTCTTCCAGTTCTTCCAATTTGTTGTATGGCAACCCCTGTCATTATATAAGCAATAAATTATTATTATTTGAAGATATCTGACTCTTTGCCCTCATTGACATGCCAAATAATATAGTATCATAGGTCAATGCCACCGGGTTTTCTAACAAACTATTAATTTGGCTCCAAATTGATTTCCAAAAAGCCATAATAAATGGACAATAGAGCAATAAATGATCTAAAGTCCCTGGTTCAAGATGACAATGCCAACATCTATTAAACTTAGAGCTATCCAACTTTTGTAACGAAGAGGGATCCATAATGCTCTATGTAACAAAAAAAACCCCCAAAAACCCACCAAGTTTGTCTCATAGATGCAGGCACTGTACATCTCATTCTCCAAGACCAAATTCATGGCCATTGAGACGCAGAAATTTCATGCTTAATCTCAATGCTCCAAATGTCCTTAAGACCAGTTTTTGGTGTCTTTTTTATAAGTCCAGCTATCAATTTATACCATTGAGCGGCCTGGGTTTTTTTTTTTTTGTTGTTGTTTTTTGTTCCATCGGAAAAATATAGAACAAAAAAAGTTGAAAATCACTGGACTAAGGGAAAGATTCTCATAACTTAGCGTTGCCTTTAATGCAGCCGCTAAACCGGTTCCAGCCGGTTTAGCGTGCATGTATTTTAGCGGTGGATTCTCAAAATGGCTTACCATGGTCTTTTCCGAGCTTCCTAGCAGTCTGAATCTGCCATGCAAATGGGCTCATCAATATTTAAACAAGCACTCTGATTGATTCGTCATCATGGCCGAGTGATTCTTCAAGCGTGGCATCATCTTTTGGCAAACAAAAATCAGCAACTGGTCCCGGTTGCCAGCTTCAGTTTTGACTATGGCTAATGAAACAAAAAAATAAAAATTACAAGATTCACTTAAATTATAGTACACTTCTCCCTCCATATTCTCGGTGGATGTGGGCAGAACATAGCCGTGAATATGGAAAAACCATAAATAACTTTTCAACGGTTATTCGCGTTTTTAAAAAATAAATGTCAGCGTTTTTACTATTGAAACGTTTTTATTATTGAAATAATAATAATTCCCTTAGCGCGCATGCGCTCTTCTAATCTGGTGGTTCCGTGCGTCCGTAGCTTCATGGTCGGCAGAGAAATTATAGTAGGAAAAAAAGCTGGTAAAGTGTGCGCGAGCGCGCGCGTTCCATTTTCTTCTCCCAGCAGCGATTATGTGCCGGTTGCCGTTTGATTTAAAAAAAAAAGGTAGGTAGGAGAAGGACGTCATCTTTGTAACCTGTTTGGCCACATTAAGTTCATCACATACAATCATACCCACGCCGCGCTCTTCTGTCATGCGCATCAATTCTTCACCACCTAAACTGTACTGCTCCTTCAGATTTTTGCAGCCCGAATGCATGACCTTGTATTTCTTAGCATTAAATTTTAGCTGCCAAATTTCAGACCATTCTTCAAGCTTCGCCAGGTCTTTCTTCATGTTATTCACCCTATCCGGGGTGTACTGTATACTCTCCTGCAGATTTTGGTATCATCCGCAAAGAGGCAAATGTTACCTGACAGCCCTTCAGCAATATCCTCTATAATAATCCTCTAAGCGCGCATGCGCACTTAGGAGGCTGTGCTACCTGATTCGTGCTGTGTCCCTCCGTGGCCGTATTCAGCGGCTTGAGGAGTGTGGGGCGGCTTACAACAGCTGTCGGCGTGCGGCGGCTTGAGGCGCATGCGCCAGCTTGGATAGCTGTCGGCGCTGGAGGAATTTGAGTGGTGGTTTAGGAACGGCTGGAGGGTGTCGTGCCAGTACTGCAAGTGAAAGGGGGCTGCTTTGATGGGGAGGGGTGTGCTGGGAGGCAGACAGCTGTGATCTGGGGGGAAAGACAGAAGGGGGCCACAGAGAGACAGTCAGGGAGAGGGAAAGGGAGACACTTTGGGGGGAGGGGTGTGTTTGGGGGCAGACAGCTTTGCTCTGGGGGGGGGGAAGACAGAAGGGGGCCACGGAGAGACAGTCTGGGATGGTACAACAGAAAAATATAGGCAGGCTAGATAGAGAGACAGAGAGACATACAGAAAGAAAGACAGGGGGCAAGGGAGAGAGATAGACAGAAAGAAAGACAGACAGCGGCCAAGGAAAGAGAGAGAAAAAAAGAATCTCAGACAGAAAGAAATACAGACAGTAACCAAGGAGAGAGAGAGAAAGAAAGAATGACAGACAGGGAGCCAGAGAGACAGACAGCCAGCGTTCAAGGAGAGAGAGAGAAAGAAAAAACCCAAAAAACAGATGAACAGCGGCCAAGGAGAGAGAGAGAAAGAAAGAATGACAGACAGAAAGAAAGACAAACAGACAGGGGGCCAGGGAGAGACACAGACAGAAAGAATGACAGACAGACAGACAGCATCCAAGGAGAGAGAGAGACAAAGAAAAAAAAACCCCAGACAGACAGACATCTACTCTAGCACCCGTTAATGTAACAGGCTTAAAAACTAGTCGTTTATAAAAATGTTAAAAAGAACAGGCACTCTCTTTATGTGTATAATACGCTTATATACAGTATTTTATGAATATGCTTTTTGCTTTACACACCAAAAGCAAGTTTGAATGTTTTAAGGTCTATATGTCTTTTAGGTATCTAATATGTTTATATGTAGTATTTTATGAATGAGCTGCTTGTTTTAAGTACAGTATCCTTTAGATTGGTACTTTGTTTTTGGCTTTTAAAAGATGTATTTTTGAATCTTTAGGGGCTGCAAATCTTGTATTATCATTCACGTATTCAACCTTCTTACAAGTGAAAAAGTTTTGTTTTATACTATTATTGTCGGTACTTTTTATGTCTTTTAGTTATATGTATGCATTGGTTTAAATACACACAAGTGTCTCTGTATGTTGCTTACTATTTTATTTTACTTACACATTTTAAAATTTATTTATTTGTTTCATAATTCAACCGAATTCAACAAACTCTACAATAAGTACAGCCACGCATCATGTGAACTCAACCACTGCCCGCCATATCTCCTGTCATCAGCGAGCACTAAGTTCCGTACCTTACTCCTACACTGGATACAAACCATGCTCACAGATGGCATTTTCCCAAATGACCTCAGCGAAATCATCATCACCCCAATCTTAAAAGACCCAAAAGGACCAACATACCTCTCATCCAACTACAGACCAATAGCCTCAATACCTCTATATATCAAACTAACAGAAGGATTAGTAGCCAAATTCCTCACCAACTATCTCGAGGACCATAATTTACTCTATCCCATGCAATCCGGCTTCAGAACTAACTTCAGCTCAGAGACACTACTAGGCTCCCTTATCGACACAGCAAGACAACACCTCAGCATTGGAAAAAAAATGCTGCTCATACAGTTGGACCTGACGGCGGCATTTGACCTAGTAGACCATAACGTCCTACTGCAAATCTTGGACTCAATAGGCATCTCAGATAAAGTATACTCATGGTTTGAAGGTTTCTTAAAATCCAGAACATACAAAGTAAAATGACAAAGAAAAATCCAAACCTTGGTCCAACCCCTGCGGCATTCCACAAGGGTCCCCACTGTCCCCTACTCTCTTCAACCTATATACGGCCTCTCTTGGCGTTTACCTGAACAAACAAGGCCTATCCTCTTATAGCTATGCTGATGACATCACCATCCTCATTCCTTTTGACCAACCAATGCTCTTAATGTCAGACACACTACACAGAACTCTAGCTACAGTTACGACTTGGATGGAAGACCACAAACTGAAACTCAACCCAGACAAAACTAAATTCATCCTTCTAGAAAATAACAAAATCCCAACCATAACCAACTTAGAAATCAACTCTATCAACTACCCTTTGCAAACCACCCTAAAACTTCTAGGTATGACTATTGACAGAGGCTGCACCATGCAACCACAAATTAACAAAACAATACAGAAATCTTTCGCAGTTATGAGAAACCTTAGACAAGTCCGAAAATTCTTCTAAAAAACACAATTTCAGCTCCTAGTACAATCTCTAATCCTAAGTATCCTAGACTATTGTAACATCCTCTACCTCCCCTGCCCTGCAATAATGATTAAACAACTACAGACAATTCAGAATACAGCTCTGAGACTCGTCTATTCATTGCAAAAACATGATCACATTACTGAGGCATTCATCAATTCTCATTGGCTTCCAATCCAGGAAAGAATACAATTTAAATTCTACTGTATACTATTTAAAACTATAAATGGAGACAGCCCAACCTACCTAAACGACCGCCTCATCCAAACCACCTCTACCAGGCATAGAAAACCCCCCCCCCCATTCACTTACCCCCCAATCAAAGAAGTAAAACGGAAAAAACTATACAACGGACTACTGGCCACTCAGGCAGCGAAGATAGACAACCAAGTCTCCAACCTATTGACAACAACCCCAGACTACAAGATGTTCAGAAAGGAAATAAAAACTATACTCTTCAAGAAATCCCTTAATAAAGCTTAATACCATGATAAAGCTTAACCCCCCCCTTACCATCCCCTCCCTAACCCCAGATCCTACTTTTCCCTCTCTTGGAAACCTTCTCTGATCTAATGTTGTAACCCTTGTTCCATAACTCTTTTTGTAATCCGCTTTGAACCGAAAGGTAATGGCGGAATAGAAATCTGTAATGTAATGTAATAATCTGGTTATAGACTCCCGAAGAAGGCATAGTCCGCTACACCTAAATGCTTGCAGCGTGGTCTTTCTCTGCAGAATTCTACCTCTTCTTTCCATCAATAAAGGTTTCATTTGGAAACATCTTGATTGACCCACTTGTTTCTGCTTTGATCATGACAAAATTTGACATTAAAAACAAATTACAAAATTTACACGAATTATACTAATTGAAGGCCGACGTTTGCATCTCCCCTCTCTTCCCTTCATCCAATATCGCTGGCACGCCTATTATGCTCCAATAAGGCACGCACATGATATGTGTGCTTATGGCATTGCTTTTCCAGGCACATGCCCACATCTACGCCTCTTTTGTGGTATATTCTGCGCAGGTGCCAATTGCTCTCACCGGCGACTCATCACCAACTTCATTTGCAATGCGTGGGTTTTTTTTTAAAAATGAGAATGACTCACCTTTTTGAAATCGCTACAATAATGGCTGCACCAGCAGCCCATCATTTTTTCCCGTGAAGTTTTGAGAATTTTCCCTATAGCTCTCAATGGAGACTGCCCAACTTTGTTGGTTGGGCTGAGAACTTTTTCAGCACCCCCTTGTGTGTGTAAGTTTGTGTATATAGATATAGGTATATTTCAGTTGATAATCACCCTTTAGAATTTTTCTGACATCAATGTATGATTTAAAGCTTGCTTGTATTTCTGAATTCATTGAATTTGTGCTCTACCCCTATTATAACAGGGACGATTAATAATGTTGTTTAGACATGTCTATGTTATGTGTGATAATCGGAGGAAAGCAAGATTTTATGTATGTGGTAAGGAAACCGCATAGTTGCTGGAGCTGGAGTTGGAATCGGAGAGTAGAAAAATTGAGGAGTTGGAGTAGATGGTGTGGTCTACCAACTCCAGAGCTCTGTTTATTGTTGTGTTACGGTAAGTCTCCTCCCACTGTGTTCTGCAAGAATACAAGTTTAATCTTCAAGCGAGTTGACGTAAATAAAACTGCATCACTGAGATGAACCCAGGCCACTGGTGGGGCTAGTGAAAGGAGAAGTAAAATCATACGAGTCGACCTCCTTGGACAAAATGTCTAGAAATATTAGTAATCTTCAGTCTGTCTACTGGTAGAGGAAGGAAGTACCGACAGGATCTATTGATACAGAAATGAGGAAGGATGATGGTGGCAGTTTAAGGTAAATTTCACTAGCACTTCCTCTTTCCTGTGAGATTAGCAGAATCTCCCCTTGCCCTATAAGATTACGGTATATGTATTCTTGTGGAAGGGGAAGAGAGCTTAGTGGAGCAATCTGTCGGTTCTGGCTTCTTACACGGTCATTTTTCCTTGATATGTTAACAACTGGCTTTTGGAAACATCCAGGTTGGTATTTAAATTTAGCCATTGAACAGTAGGCCTTTTAGCTCCAAATACATAAATGGCAGGAAAAATGTAAAAAAAACCCAAGTACATTATCTGTTACATTTTTAAACATATGTTTTCAGTGAACCAACTTTAATGTTTGGCTCACTGAAAATCCACATATCTGTGTTAAAGCTAAAAATTTGTGGTCTGTAGGCCGCACGCTCTTTCTCTCTCTGTGTCTTTAATATTGATGATCTTATAGTAATATATTTATTCAATTTTCTATAATGTTCTTCCAAGGGAGCTCAGAACAGTTTACATGAATTTATTCAGGAAGCATTTTTCCCTGTCTGTCCTGGTGGGCTCACAATTTATTTAATGTATCTGGGGCAATGGGGGGATTAAGTGACTTCCCTAGGGTCACAAGGAGCAGCATGGGTTAGAACCCACAACCTCAGCTATAGCTTTAACCACTGCGCCATTCTCTTCCCCTATACTATACCATGCAAGAAAAGTCAGAAATATGTTTAAAGTTGCTGGTTCTCTTTTTAATGAATGACATTGCCTGTGTTTACTTGAAATATTTTTTTAATGATGCTGGGTGTACGCCCTATGACCTTTCTCTACTCATTGTTTTAAAAAGGAGAACATGAAGAAAATGGGTTACTGTTAACTCTCGTACCGCCACTATCTCACTGAGGAACCTGGAGACTGATTTTTATGGTTGAAGTTACCTGGGAAAGAAGTGGAGTACAGAAACTCATCTGAGAAGCGAGAGCAGGAAAGGGGAAGCCGCTTGGGTTGCCCACACTTTTCCCCACTCGTTAACCAGGGATGGCATCATTTCCACCGCAATCAGACAGCGACTTGGGCATGAAGGACGTTGATCTAAATTCCATCCCACTTGTTGCCTTGAACTTCAGTGTCAGGAACAAGTTGTCCATGTACTTGAACCCAAGAACCATGGTAGCTCCAGACTGGACGACGCTTGCAGAAGAAATGGGGTACGAGTACCTAGAAATCAAGAATTTTGAGGGCTTTCCAAATCCAACGGCAAAGCTGCTGGAGGACTGGCAAGGGAAGTGCTACCGAGCCACTGTGGGAGGGCTTGTGGACTTGCTGAAGAGAATCGAGAGGACTGATATTCTGACAGACCTGTCGCAGATGATAGGTATGTTGATGTTTATGTTTATTTAAGATTTGATATACCGCTCCTGCATTTTATTGACCTAAGCGGTTTACAAAGTATCAAACTAAAATGAAATTAGGTACTTGAGAAAACCTACCCTATCTGTCCCGAAGGCTCACAACCTAGCTAAAGTACCTGATTAAAATAAAAATATGTAATACATTTCTAAGATAAAAAATCAAAGAGATAGAAAATAGAAATAATGAAAGAAGATAAAAAATTAAAAATAAAACAAAACTAATTTAAGAGATAGAAAAGTCTCTGAAGCGGTCGAATAGCATAATCATATTTTACTGCAGGTCTTAATACAACTCCAGGCACAGCCCACTTCACAGATCCGTCACTGGCAGAGCTTGAGAGCATCAAAGAAATGAACATTTCTAAAACATATCCACTTAAACTGTTATGAATAATAATAAAATGCTAGAGGCGCATGCGCTCTTGAAAATTCGTGAGCGGTGGCGCCGTGAGGTGTGCTTCTGTGCCAGTCCTCATGGCGCCTGCGCGTGACTGTGCAGAAGACACCAGCGACTCCTCCCTCCCGCTCCTCTTCAAAGCGGCCTGCTGAGGTTTGCCAGCCGCTGTAGCGAACCTCGCAAGCCGCTCTCCACCTCCGTGCAGAAGAAGGAGTCGCCGTGTCACCTCCCACCCTCACTCGCCGCTGCCGCCGCTGATCCTCCTCTTCAGAGCAGCCTGCGATCGTGGCCGGCTTTAAAGAACCTCGCAGGCCGCTCTCCAGCTTCAGTAGCATACTCCCTCTGACGCACGGGATCGCGTCAGAGGGAACGTGCTACCGAGTTGGAGAGCAGCCTGCGAGGTTCGCTAAAGCCGGCCACCATGATCGCAGGCTGCTTTGGTGAAGAGGAGCAGGCCAGAAGACGCCTGGATGTTGGGAGGGTAAGAAGGGAATCAATAACGGGAGCCAGGGGGAAAGGGAAAGGGGGCTGCTTTGGGGGGAGGGGTGTGCTGGGGGGGGGGAGACAGAAGGGGCCATGGCGAGATAGGGAGAGGGAAAGGGGGCTGCTTTGGGGGAGGTGTGCTAGGGACAGACAGCTTTGCTCGGAGGGGGGGATACAGAAGAGGGCCATGGAGAGACAGTTAGGGAGAGGGAAAGGGGCCTGCTTTGGGGGGGAGGTGTGTCCTGGGGGCAGACAGCTTTGCTCAGGGGGGGGGGAGACAGAAGGATACAGACAGCGGCCAAGGAGAGAGAGAAAGAAACACAGACAGACAGACAGACACATCTATTCTAGCACCCGTTAATGTAACGGGCTTAAAGACTAGTATGAAATAAATAAACCCAAATTAACACAAATCAGTACAAATTAATACAAATTAAGGCAGATTGCGGTCCCCATTCCATTATTCAATTCGGCAGAGCCATTTGAAAAAAAAAGTGCTTTTAGATGTCTCTTAAAATTTTGAAATGATTCTTCCTTCTTAACTCTACTGGTAAATTGTTCCACAATATTGGAACCAAGTAGAAAAATGCACCATGAGCCTTTGAGATATGGGGGAACAGCTGCTCTATTGTCATTTAAATATCTCAACGAGCGACTGAGTGTGTAAAATAATGCTAGATTAGAGAGATATAATGGTTGTAACTCAAATAATGCCCTATATGCCAGCATCAGGATTTTAAATTTAATTATAAATGAATGACATGTTGATGACATAGTTTGGATTTGGTCTAGACTTGTCTTCTTTTCTGAAACCACTAAGGATGGCTTTAGCAGGGAGTGAGCTGCATCCTGCTCACAGCTTTGGCTGACACCAAAGTGTATGTAGAAGGTGCTCGCAGAGGCTTACACCCTGCAAAAGATTTCCTCTCAAATCTGTGCTCTGCGCTTACTCATAGCTTCAAATCCCTGCCCTGACAACTACACAAATGATGTTTTTCTGCAATGTTCAGACCTTTTTAACAGATAAACTCTTTTGCTGCTTTTATAATTTAAGAAAATCTTCATCAGTTGTCCCTATTCTTGACAGTTCTAGGGCTACCACATTAGAAATACATTCCTATACAATAAAACGCTAGCCGCACATGCGCACTCAGACCTGCGTGATCTGTGATCCCTGATCTATGATCCGTAGGTCCGTGGTCAGAGTGCGTATGCGGTGGCCAGACAAATTGGGAAAGCACAGCACAGCACAGCCGGCGACTCCCCCCTCCCACCCTCACTCACCGCCAAAACCACCACCGCCAAAGCCTCCTCCTTCTCGCTGGCTCACACGCGTTTAAATTGAGAAAAGCGCTGCGCTAACGCTGGCTTTGCCGTCTTCTGTCCACTGCGGCCCGCCCTCTCTGACTACTTCCTGTTTCCGCTAGGGTTGGCCGCAGTGGATAGAAGATGCCGAAGCCAGCGGTAGCGCGGTGCAGCGCTTTTCTCTCAATTTAAACGCGGCAGCTGGAAAGGGGGCGGCGGGAAATGCTGCTTCTGCATAGGGAAGTGTGTATGTGTGGGGGGGAAATGCTGCTTCTGCACAGGGAAGGCCAGGAAATGCTGCTGTTGCACAGGGAAGTGTGTGTGGGGGGGAAATGCTGCTGTGTGGGGGGAAATGCTGCTTCTGCACAGGGAAGGCCGGGAAATGCTGCTGCTGCACAGGGTAGTGTGTGTGGGGGGGGGAAATGCTGCTGCTGTTGCACAGGGAAGGGCAGGAAATGCTGCTGCTGCTGCTGCACAGGGAAGGGTGGGAGGAAAATGCTGCACAGGGAAGTGGAGAGGATGGAGAGGGAAAGGGGGCCTGGGAGCAATCTTGGTTTGCTTTGGGGAGGGGAGACAGAAGGGGGCAATGGAGAGACAGGCAGGCAGGCAACGCATTAGAACGAAAGACAGCAGGCAGGGAGAGACACAGAAAGTAAGAAAGAAAGACAGACAGACATATATTCTAGCACCCGTTAATGTAATGGGCTTAAACTCTAGTTATTTTACAATAGATCACATTTTATGCTGTGGGGACTACATGCTAATACAGTAACAAACGTTAGTAATTCTAGCCTTTAGTCTAAGCAAAGATTTGGTGAGATGCACAATAAACCCCTAAACTCTATATATGGCACCTAAGGTTGTGCATGCACGTCGGTGTGCGTAGCCGATGTGCGCGCACAACTTAATTGGACTAATTGGCACTGAGATTTGCCAATTAAAACCTTGTAATTGATGCTAATTGGCACTATAATTAGAAGTTACACCCACAACTCGGAAGGCGTGATTCTGTTAAAAGTATGCGTTGGTTGCAGTACGCAAATGTGAAAAAGGAGCATGGCCAGGAGCAGATTGTGGGCATTCCTAAAAGTTAGGTGCGTTATTATAGAATACACCCGATGCACGTACAACTTAGGTACAGGCATTTAGGCTTGGTTTTAGCTGGCTTAAATGGGTGTGCCTAAGTTATGCGATGCATACAGGCACTAAGCGCCCTTGCAAATTTCTTTAATGAAAAGGTTACCACTCTAAGATGCTCCTTCCCTCCCACAGTCTCCTACAATTCCCTGACCTCTACTGATCTCAACCCTACCTTACCTGTATCCACTCCCATCCCTGCCGACAGATCCTGGACCGCCTTCGAGGTTGTCTCTGAACCGCAAGTCTCCAAACTCTGCCTCAAACTAAAAACTTGCAAGTGCATTTTGGATCCTTTCCCCTCCTATCTATTCGAGAATATCCCTACACAGGCCATCGCTTCCCTCACCGACCTTATAAACTCTGCCCTAACATCGGGCCTTTTCTCCCCCGACATGGGACACATTTCATTGTCCCCTCTCCTGAAAAAGGCCGACCTTGATCCCTCCATTCCATCTAACTACCGTCCTATAGCAAATATCCCTCTCCTAACCAAGTTATTAGAATCCATCATATCCACCCAACTTTCATCCTACCTAGAACGTTTCTCTATCCTCCTACCCCACCAATTCGGCTTCAGACCCAACTTCAGCACTGAATCCCTCTTGGCCTCACTAATCTCTAAGGTGCAACAACTCCATTCTCGCAACAAATTCGCTGTTCTTCTTCAATTCGATCTCTCCGCAGCCTTCGATGTCGTTCACCACGACATCCTAATCTTCCAACTCTCCGAAATAGGCATAAGCTCCACAGTCCTTGATTGGTTCTCGAAATTCCTACGCTTCCGCTCCTACACCATTAACACAAACGGTACCTCATCCCCCGCCTGGAAACCGAAATGTGGAGTCCCGCAAGGCTCACCCCTCTCCCCTATCCTTTTCAACATCTACATGTCCTCTCTGAAACTCCTTCATCTATCCCCCCTAGAAACTCTCTACTCCTACGCTGACGACATCCTCATCCTCCTCGAAACCGACTCGAACCTCTCTAACCTCGCTGAGAACATCTCCACATGTATTACGAACCTCCAATCCTGGGCCCAATCTGTACAAATGAAACTGAATGAGTCTAAAACCAAACTACTTTGGCTCGGCCCAATTTCAGATCATTTACCCACCTCCATCCCTCTACCTTCCGGCCCCACTCTTCAGCTTGAGTTCTCAAGCAAAGTTCTAGGCATCATCTTAGACTCCTCTCTCTCCTTCAACGATCACCTCAACTCCCTGGTAAAAAAATGCTTCTTCAGCCTCCATATGTTGAGGAAAGTAAGATCTTGCTTTCATCATTCTCATTTCGCCATCCTCGTTCAATCCACCATCCTCTCTAGACTGGACTACTGCAACTCCATCTATATAAGCCTAACTAAGAAAAACCTCCACAGACTTCAGCTAATTCAGAACACCGCGGCCAAGCCTATGATGGTGTGGGCATGGCTTGGAAAATAGCCTGCCGATCGATTCAAAACTTCAGCCTTGTGCGGTCGTCTTTATAGCTTCACAATCACACTGAGGAATTCACAACACTATTGTGAATTAAGTAGTTTGCATTGCTACATATTATATTGTTAAATACTGCTTTTTTATATATCTCCTATTTGCTCCAACCTTCTTCAGGTACAGATAGTGGGTTGTTATGAGAGGTATTTAATTGGGTATTTAATAGTTGAAAATGGATATAAGGCAGAAAGTGAAGGAGAGAAAACCAGCAAATGGATAAGGTGGTCCTAGAAACACAGTTAAGAGCTCAGACAGAAGGAAGTTCAACCAGAGACTGGGAAAAGATGATTAGAAAAATAAAATCGCGAGACAACAAAGGTAGGAAAAGTTATTTTATTCTCAGTTTAGTGATTGAAATATGGCAGTTTTGAGAATTTACATCTGATGTCTATATTTTGCACTATTCAGGAAGAAATGATTTGTTTTTATTTCTCTAGTGTTGTATTGTATGCAGAGTCTGGCATCTTAGAGTTTTGTTTATATATAGTAGGCCTTTTAGTTTGTGGTCTTGTGTTTGAATAGCATTTATCTGTGTTCTGCAAGGCCTAGTGTTCTGGTAGGAATGAATGCTGAGAAGTGCCGTGCAGTGTGCTTTGTATAGTTTAATTTTGTGGTTAATCACTATATATTGTTAATAAGATTATATTGTGTGTATATATGAAAAATGGAATTACAATTAGTACAATTGTTGTGGGGGTGAGGGCAGGGGCGGAGCTTGAGCACCCCTAATCATTTTGAAAAGTTGGCTCCTATGCATACACCTTGTAGAGTCACGCTAAGCACTGTTCTAATTGGCACCAATTTTTTAGGCGTCATGTATAACACATGGCCCAAAGTGAGAGAAGTTGGTATATGGAAGCCAAGGAACCTTTTATTTATACTGTTAACCCAGAATGTAAATCAAACACAGTCTCTGGAGCAGATCTTTAACAACACTTTTCTCAAATGTGCATACAGGGAGGTTTGATGCAGTGGCATAGTAAGGGGGAAGGCGGACCTCACTGAGCGCCATCATGGTGGGGATGCGGTACCTTTTCTTCTCTCTGTACCCATCTTTCTCTGCCCCTCCCCTGCCGTTTACGTGCCTTTCCTTCCCCCTCCCCCCCCGTGCCTCTAAATCTTTGCCGGCACAAATAGCAGCTCTAACCTGCTGCTCAAGCTGGCCTCAGCTCTCTCTCTGATGTCACTTCCTGGTCGCGGGACCAGGAAGTGACTTCAGAGATAAAGATGAGGCAGGCGTGAGCAGCAGGTTGGAGATGCTGCTCGCGCTGGTGAATTCAAAGAGGTACAGGGGAAGGCGGTGTGTGTGTGGCGGGGAGGGGGGCAAGGAAGGAGCAGGGGGCACTACCGCCGCCTCAGGCATCTCCTACCCTTGCTATACCTCTGTGTGAACAAGGCCACAGGGCATGCAGTGAAACTTTGTTGGACTGAGCCATAAAACATGAACAGATTTTTCGACTAGTATCTAGGAAGCTGGCATTCAAATCACTTTCCCACAGGGATCTGTTGGCTACCCATAATTAAAGAAAAAAAAAAAAAAGCTTCCTTCCCATCTGCATTGGGGTTTGCCTGAATTTTTGGCTGCTGATCAGGGAGCTGTGGTTTCATGATGCATATTTATTTCTTACCTCTTTCTCTGCTGTAGAAAAAAGTCATCTTTTTTTTTTTTTTTATGGTGCCTGGCATTGCATTAAGGATGTTCAGTTTGATGACCCACTTTAACACAGGCAGCAGTCAAACATATTTTTCTAACAATAAGACAGATAATCACTTATACTGTATGTGCACATAAGGGTAATTCCATGTCAACTGTTCCAATTTCAAGACCCGTCCCCACTCGACATCTTCTGCAAATACATTAAAGTGGCCCAAATAAAGGGGCCCCTAACTCCGGACTTAGTTGAGATCATGTCCCAAAACATTGGTTAGACTCTCCTGAAAAAATGTCATTAGTTTCTGGGATGGTTGAGTGGGGAGCTCTGGTCCACTTAACATAGAATGACCCATAGATAATATTTCTTACATTCTGGTCTTTGTAGCATTGTACCTGCAGTCTACTCTGCGTAAGCAGATTCCTTTGAGGGTGGATGTTCTGCTCTTTTCTCAGGTGGATCGTTTGGGCTTATCTAGAGGGGGTAACATGTTATTGCAAAAGACCTCCTTATTGGGCCGGAAATATATCCTTCTGTTGTGGTGCCAAGCTGAAGCGTCTACCCTTACTATGTGGAGAAATGAATTGTTTACTTTGTTGAAATTTGAATATCTGGATGTTCGGAGGGGCGGTCCTGGGCCGTGGAGGAAATTTAGGAGAATATGGGTTCCCGTTTGGGAAGGATTGTCCCCTAGAGCTAGAAATTCTTTATTGAACTTTTGACACTGGAGTGCGGTGGGAGGGGGGGGGGAAGGGTTCTGGTGGGGGGTTTGGTTTCTGTGGGTCTTCGTGAAGGAATAACACAAACACCTGACTGTTACTGCTATTTCCTCTTGTTTGTAGTTGTTGGTTTGTTGTTGTATTGCTTGTATTTAACCCACCCCTGAAAACTTAATAAAAATGATGTTAAAAAAATATATATATATATTTCTTACTGAATAGAAACAACCAATTAACTCACTAAACATTGCCATTCTTCTTTGGGGAAACTGGGCTATATTTCATATAGGAGTATTTTTTGTTTTGATTGTTTATAGCCAGAAGTGAAAGGGTTAGTGTTTAGCAAGTGTCGTGTTTTGAGAAGTGTCGCTCCTTATTTGTATGGAGCCGTGTCACTAACCTCATCACTGACTTGTGACAAAAGACAGAGTGAAAGAGTTCTCCTTTTCAGCTGTGTGAGATTTTTAATAATAGTAGTACAAATGATGGCTCATTTTCTCCATCCTGTTCTGGACTTCGGTTTTCAATGAACTGTTTTACTTTGCAAGAGGGATTTCCTCTGTTGCACAGCACTACCAGAAAACCAGAATGCATTTCTTATACCGTCAGGAAGTAGAATTGGGCCATATGACGTAAAAGGAACCAGAAAGGGACAGCAATATGTTTCAGAACATCTTTTTTTTTTTTTTTTTTTTTAATTTTGCAATGGTTAACAAAACTCCATCCTTCACTTGCATGAGATTGTGTGTGCTTACAATAAGAACATAAGAATTGTCATACTGGGACAAACTGAAGGTCCATCAAGCCTGGTATCTTGTTTCCAAAAGTAGCCAACCCAGGTCCCAAGCATCTAGCTAGATCCTAAGTAGTAAAATAGATTTTATGTTGCTTATCCTAGGAATAAGGAGTAGATTTTCCCCAAGCCATCTCGATAAAGGCCTATGGACTTCTCTTTTAGGAAATTATAGAAACCCTGCTTTTTAAAAACCCTGCTAAGCTAACTGATTTCATCACATTCTCCGACAACGAATTCAAGAGTTTAATTACATGTTGTGTGAAGAAATATTTTCTCCAGTTTGTTTTAAATCTACTATTTAGTAGGTTCATCGCATTCCCCTACTCCTAGTATTTTTGGAAAGAGTGAACAAGCAATTCACGTCTACCCTTTCCTGTGCTCAGTCAGTGCCCGAGGGCCTTCTTGTGGAGGTGATGTGCTGTCTGCTAATTTCTAAAAGTCAACATGAGTGTAACAGCATTCTGATACATGTAAAAATGAAATGTATTGACAAAGAAAGGCACTATTAATCTCTGAATTCTTTGCTAAGCATTCTCTTTATGGTATAACATTTTCAAGAGATATGGAGAGGCATAATAAAAAAAAGTCTAAGTCCGTTTTGTGCCTAGGGCACTAGTCACCCAAAATCAGCAGCGTCTAAAGTCCATTCTCGTGAGTCCAAGAACTGATGGCAGCCATTCAGGGAGCAGCGCGAGACCAGGCAGCTGTGCAAAAAGCTCACGCCTTTCATGTGCGCTGCTCTGTCATAAGAGGAGGCAGCTGTCCAGTGAGGGACGTTGCCGCAGCAGTAAGCCGAGGGGCCTGAGCACCTGTGTGTCCCGGCGGCTTCCAGACCTGGTCTCACGGGGGGTTAAGTTCTGGCATTCTTTTCTGCTAGACCACTAGAATAAAAAAATAAGGTACCGGGGGGGAGGGGCCCTGTTAGTCCAAGAAAATGGTATTTTCATATTTCTCATTATTTGTTTTATTTTTATTTGTTAATTTGTAAAGTGGTGATTGTTATGTATCAGTTTTTCAAATTTACATCTACTGTCTTTATATTTTGCACAGTATTAGAGGACATGTATTACTATTTTTGTGGTGTTGTGGTGTTGCATTGTATGCAGTCTGGTTTCTTGCCAGTTCAGTTTAACTTTTGTCTACATATTTCTATTTTTAGTTTGTGTTTATTCCATATTGGGCGAGGGTGTATCTGTCTGTGTGTATGAAAGGGACATGGCTTTCTGATAGCATCGACTGTACAGGATCAATTGTGCAGGATCTGGCTTGTTTAGTTTTACAATGTATGTGTTGGTTTTCTAGTGCTCACTGCAGTGTTTAAGATGCTGCCTTTTCCTAGGTACACTCTTGTTGTGCGATATGTAGATTGTTACTAAAAATCATATTTTTCATATAGATGGGGGGGGTATCAAAAAAATGATGGGCCCCGGGTGTCACATATGCTAGGTACGCCACTGATGGCAACTCCTGTCTCCATAGAGATTGTGTCACATATTAAGTATCAAGTTACTTAGGATGTATAAGGTGTCACAAACCCGAGCCCAATGCCGGCCCTGTGCCAGGGAAGAATCGTAAAAAGCTACCCCTGAAACTGGTCCGGGCTAATCACTTTGTCCCTGTTAGGCAGGAACAAGACCAGGAAGGAAGCACAGGCTGTGTTCAGACCTGCTTTAGAACATAGCCTGGTGAAAACTGGCAGGGCCCCTTTAAATACTCAATTTTGTAAGAGGCTGGCTAAACAGGGCAGAAGGCAGCCTCAGCTGAAAGAAGTCCGGCCCCTGAGTAGGAATGGGCGGGGCACAGCAGCCTTGGAGCATTTGGAGAGCTGGCTGTCCAAGAGAAGGGGAGAAACAGGAGAAGCTCTCAGGTGGAAGGAGCCTCCGATTCCTCCAGAGCCAAAGGATGTGGAAATGCTGAACACAGAGCCAGAAGGAACAACCCTGGAAAACCCGGAACATGAAGCAATGGATTGGAGTGCTTTACCAGAGGTGGGACTGACTGAGGAAATGGATGTGAGTTAATTTTGAACGTGTGTTTTGCATAGCTGGCTTGGAGGTGATTTTTTTTTTCTGGGTTTATATTTTGAATATTTCCATTTTCTCTGGGACAATAAGGGCTTGTCCTGAGCATGCTAGCCAAGGAACTAAACTAAACTAAGCCTTAGGTTTATATACCGCATCTTCTCCACGGAAGTGGAGCTCGACACGGTTTACAAAGCTTAAAAAATAAAGGAAGAGAGAAGAGAAAGAGTTTACAAAGCATAAAAAGAGGGGATGTAATCAGGAGAAGAGATGTTATATGCTAGAGAAAAGCCAGGTTTTCAGTTGTTTTCGGAATAGTTGGAGGGAGCCCAGGTTCCGCAGCGGGACAGTGAGATCGTTCCAGAGGCCCGTGAATTTGGAGAGGAGGGATCTACCCAGTTTACCTGCGTGGAGGATGCCGTGTAGAGAGGGGAAGGATAGTTTATATGTGTGGGCTGATCTGGTGGTAGTTGGTGTCGGGGCGAGGAAGGATAGAGGGATGCTGTGAATGATCTTGAAAGCCAGACAGGAGCATTTGAAATGAATTCTGGAAAGTACTGGGAGCCAGTGAAGATTGGTAAATAGAGGGGAGACGTGGTCATATTTGCGCTTAGCAAAAATCAGTTCTGGATAAGCTGGAGTATGCGAAGACTTTTTTTCGTTAGGCATAAGTAAATGGCATTACAATAATCGAGTTTGGATAGGATGATGGATTGTACAAGGACGGTGAAATGCTTTTGGTGAAAATAGGATCTAACTTTCCTCAGCATGTGGAGGCTGAAAAAACAAGATTTTGCCAAGGAATTCAGGTGATCGTTGAGGGAAAGGGAGGAGTCGATAGTGATGCCGAGGACCTTGCTTGAGAACTCAAGGTGTAGAGCAGGGCCTGTGGGTAGGGTGAAGAGGGCGGACAGGTGAGCTAATTTTGGGCCGAGCCAGAGTAATTTTGTTTTTGATTCATTTAATTTCATCTGTACTGCGAGGGACCAGGCGTGAAGTCTCATTATGCATGATGTGATGTTCTCTTGGAGGTTTGTAAGGTTTGGATCTGTTTTGAGGAGGATAAGGATATCGTCTGCATATGTGTAAATTGTTTCAAGGGGGGATAGTTTAAGGAGCTTCAGGGAGGTCATATACATGTTGAAGAGAATAGGGGATAGGGGAGAGCCCTGTGGAACACCACAGGATGGTGTCCACGAAGCGGATTTGGAGCCGTTTGTGTTGACAATGTAGGAACGATCGCGAAGGAAGTTTGAGAACCATTTTAGGACAGAGGAGTCTATTCCAATCTCAGAAAGTTGGTAGATTAGTATGTCGTGATGCACGACGTCGAAAGCCGCGGAGAGATCAAACTGTAGGAGAACAGCAAATTTGTTTCGGGCGTGTAGTTGTTGCACCTTTGAGATTAGAGAAACTAGGAGGGACTCGGTGCTGAAATTGGGCCTAAATCCGTATTGGTAGTGTTGGAGAATGGAGAATCTCTCTAGGTAAGAGGAGAGCTGAGTAGCGACTATGGTCTCTAGAAGTTTTGTTAAAAGAGGGATGTTTGCTATGGGGCGATAGTTCGATGGTGAGGAAGGGTCAAGATTGTTTTTTTTCAGAAGAGGGGATAAGGCAATGTGTCCCATTTCGGTGGAGAACAGGCCCGATAGTAAGACTTTGTTTATGAGGTTAGTAAAGGAAGAGATGGCCTGTGCAGGGATTTTTTCGTAAAGGTAGGATGGAAAGGGATCTAGGATGCACTTGCAGGATTTAAGTTTGAGGCAAAGTTTAGAGATCTGGGTCTCGGATACAAGTTCGAATGTAGTCCATGATCTGTCGGCAGGAATAGCGTCGGAGTCTTTCGGGGGGAGAGAGTTATAGGAGATAGCTGAGGGAAACGAGCTCTTTATGGTAGTGATCTTCTCGTTGAAAAATTTGGCTAGGTCATTTGGAGATGGGAGGGGGGGAGGGGGCGGAGTCGTTTTTAGAAGTTAGGTTCCGCCAGATGTGGAACAGTGTACTGTTTTGGTTTTTTGACCTGGAGATTTTGTCTCCATAGTAATTCTTCCTAGCTTTTTTTAGTACGGAGTTGTAGGATTTGATGTTTTCTCTCCAGGATTGCTTATCTAGGGGGGATTTTGATTTTTTCCATCTCCGTTCCAGGGCCCGACATTTCTGTTTTAATTCTCTGTGGTATGGGAGATACCAGGGAGCCTTGTGAGAGTAGGAGATGGGTTTAGTGGTTAGAGGGGCAAGGGCACGGTACGTGGTTTCGGAAAGAGTCACCCAGTTGTGCCAGATTGAGTCTGGGTCCGTGTGAGTGGGAAGAGGAGGGAGTTTGTTGAGAAACTGGGACCAGAATAATTCACTTGAGATCTTTTTGCAGTAGGTGATGGAGTTTGTGGCACGGGTTGGGGTATCAAGGGCTGACATGAAGACAGGGAGGCAGAAAGAGCCTAGGAGGTGATCAGACCAGGGGACATGTTCCCAACGGGTCATATCTGTGGAAGTTTTATGTTCAGTCAGGTCAAGAAAGCTAATGATGTCAATGGAGTGCCCCTTTTAGTGGGTAGGGGTGGGTGGGGGAGCAGTGAAGCCTAAGGAAATGAGGAAGTCTTTGAACTCAGTTGAGTCATTGTTGGTGTTGTCGTCTAGGTGAAGGTTTATGTCACCTATGATCAGTAGTCTTTGGAATTTTAGATAGGCCTTTGTTATGGTCTCAAGAACAAAGTCAGAGGATTTATTCCAGGGGGTGGGTGGGCGGTAAAGTAGCAGGATGCCTAATGGGTGGGGGAGAAGTTCGTCATTTATTGAGGCTAGCATGAATTCCAGGGAAGGATGACTACCCTTTTCTAGGAGCTCAACATTAAAGAATGATTTGTAGAGAAGGGCTAGACCTCCTCCTTTCCGATTTATTCTAGGAGAGAAAAGACCATGGTAGCCTGGGGGACAGAGTTCATTTTGGGTGAGTAAGTCATCTTTTTCGATCCATGATTCAGTGATGCACAAAAAACCCGGATCAAAATCCTCAAGTAAATATTTTACTATTTGGGTCTTATTTCTGACGGACCTGGCATTACAATAGAGAGTAGGGACTGGGGTGAGAGAGTCTGAGGTAATGTTGGGCAGGTTTGCTGGGGGAACAGGCTTTAGGGAGGTGAGGTTAGCACCTCGGTGCTTTTTGAAATGATGGCGTCTGGTGGGTACTAGCGTGGGGATTCTGAGCCCAGGACAGATGTTGTTGGGGAATGTAGCATCGGGAGAGTTTGGGGGAAGAGGTTTTTGGGAGTGGGAAATGTTTGTGAGGAAGCAGAGAAGGAGGATAAGAGGCCAGAGTGATGGCTTCATGGTTGGAGTTGGGTGGGCCAGTGAGAGGGGGTTTGTCAGTGAATTTGCCAGGAGGGGGGGAGGGGAAGAGAGGAGTTTGGATGGCTGATAGCGAATGGGAGAGGAACAGAGACTGAAAGGAATTTGTGTCCCACAGCTTCTAGTGTGATAAAGGACAGGTTGGAAATTAGTGTCAAACAAATTGAAATGGGTCTTGGCTAGATATGCAAATTAAAGAAACAAGCAGTGCAGTTGGCTAAATATGCAGTTAAAAGAAACAAGCAATACAGTTGGCTAAGATATGTAGTTTAAGAAAAACAGGTAGTGCAGTCGGCTAATTATGCAGTTAAAAGGAACAAGCAGTGCAGTTGGCTAAATATGTTAATTAAGGAGAGCAAGCAGTACAGTTGAATAAATAAGTCAAGGAGTGTATCCTGGGGCCTGGGATTAAAAAATTATTTTTTTTTTTTGTGGGTTTCGCCGACCTGGGTGGACCAGGTGAAAGATTCAACGTGGCCAGATAAGAGTTTGGGCAGGATCAGCCCGATCGGAAACCTACACCGGTAGGAGGCTTTCGGCGCGCACCTCTGGTTCTAGAGAGCGGGAGCAGTGGCCTCCCGCTTGGGTAGCGGCGTCGGGCGGAGGAAAAGTATGGGGGGATAGACCCCGAGGGAAGTTCGGGCGGAGCAGGCTTCCACGCTGCCCGAAGTCACCGGGCTTGAGTGAGGAGTAGCCCCAAAGACAGGGGAGCTGCTCCCGAAGGGAAACGGTGAAACTCTCTGGGTTTCGGGGGGCGGAGCATGGCTCTCACATGGCCCGAAATCGCGGTTGAAGTGAGGAGCAGCACCCGATGGCAGAGGTGCTGCTCCTGAAGAAAATCTGGGTCTTGCAGGGGAATTCGGGGGCGGAGCAGGGCTCCCACGCTGCCCGATGTCACCGGGCTGAAGTGAGGAGCAGCCCCGAAGGCAGGGGAGCTGCTCCCGAGGAGAGCGATGAAACTCTCTGGGTTTTGGGGGCGGAGCAACGGCTCCCACGCGGCCCGAAGTCACGGTTGAAGTGAGGAGCAGCACCCGATGGCAGAGGTGCTGCTCCTGAAGAAAATCTGGGTCTTGCAGGGGAATTCGGGGGCGGAGCAGGGCTCCCACGCTGCCCGATGTCACCGGGCTGAAGTGAGGAGCAGCCCCGAAGGCAGGGGAGCTGCTCCCGAGGAGAGCGATGAAACTCTCTGGGTTTTGGGGGCGGAGCAACAGCTCCCACGCGGCCTGAAGTCGCGGTTGAAGTGAGGAGCAGCACCCGATGGCAGAGGTGCTGCTCCTGAAGAAAATCTGGGTCTTGCAGACGAAGAGGATGGAACTAACAAAGTGTTTTGTTTGCTTGGAAGTTTTTTTTCCAAGATGGCTGCAGCAAGCCATGACTGGGCTGCAGTGAAACAATTTCAGCAATATCTCTCATAGTGTGGGAATATCCTGAAGGCTGGGGCAGGATTTGCCCAACATCTTAGTGGAGGGATTGTGGGTTATTTTGCTCTTTGATTCAACAAAGAGCCAATTTGGCAAATCCGCCAACCTTCTGCCACTGCGCTCGGAAGGGAAGTACTATGACATTGCAGCGAGTTATGCTTTGTTTTGGTTGGTTTGCACTGAAGACTTTTTGAGAGACTGAATTGAATGCTATGCCATTACTCTCATGATGAACTAAGACTTTCCTGGGACATAAGATACGGGTTTTGAGAATATAACCAGACCAGGCTGGTATGTGCAGCATTATTTTGTTTCTGTCATTATTATTACTGTTGGACTTTTGTTGTCATGCATTTTTGTTTGGACCTGTTCAGATGAACAATAAATTTGAGTTCTTTCTTTTGAAACCTACCTGTGTGAAGCTATACTATTTTTGCACATGGGATAGTTTATCCACAACAGGGTCTTCCTCCCTCTTGGGGAAGCACGCTGAGGGAATATTGTAAGCGTGTGCCGGTTACCGCTAGTCTTGAGGGCCGGCCACGCTACAAAGGACAATAGAATTTTATTAGATACTTGGCAGACATTAAAATTTATTAATAATTTAACACCTATTCTGATTCATAAATCCACCTGTCAGTCCCTTTGGCTTAACTCCAGGATTCAAATTGGTGGGTTTAAGATCCTCTGGAAGCATTGGATGCAGGTGAGCATACGTACTCTGGATGATGTAGTATCAGAGGGAAAGCTGCTTGACTTTTCACGATTGCAACAAACATTTGGTATTGCTAAATCTCAAAATTATAAGTGGTTGCAGTTGAAGCAAGCCGTTCAGAAAGGGTTCCCTGATTGGCGAAACCTTAAAAATCAGTATAGTTTGCTGGTCCTATGCTTCCTAGGGCATCAGGCTGCCCAGTGGTATAAATTAATATCTGAATTTTTGAATAAGAAACCAAACACTGGTCTTCGTGACATTTGGAGCATTGAGATAAAGAAGCAGATTTCTGCGTCTCAATGGCCACGAATTTGGACTTGGAGGATGAGATGTACGGCATCTGCATCTATGAGACAAACATGGTTTTTCTTGTAACATAGATCTTTTTGGACCCCTGTTCGTTTACAGAAATTGGATAGTTCTAAGTCTAATAGATGCTGGCACTGTCATCTCAATGTAGGGACATTGGATCATCTACTGCACTATTGTCCCTTGATACTTAAGTTTTGGAGATCCATTTGGGGTCAAGTGAATAAAATATTGGAAAATCCAGTGCCATTGACGTACGATACAGTGCTATTTGATACGTTAATGAAGGCTAAAAGCCCAATATCTTCCCATAGTAATAAACTTCTCTTTATTATGACAGGAGTTGCCATACAACTTATCTGTTTAAATAAGTTTACTTTTTTACCCAAATTATTGTATGTTTGAACGATATGTTACTTAAATTTTTATCTATTTGTACATCGCCTAGAATTTTGAATAGGCGATAAATCAAACTATTTGATAAACTTGGAAACTTGAAACTTGGAAACTATACAGCAGGGTCATTATAGGAAATTTAAGGAAGTTTGGGAGCCATTGACAAAATTCTGCCCTTTGAACATACACGTCCAGGGTGGGGAAATACTTTTAATTTAATTATGGTTGAGTGCAATTGTTGGGTATATAGAACATTTTGCTGTCCTTGTACAATCAATCATTCTCTCGAGGTTGGATTATTGTAATTCGGTCTATTTAAGTCTAACCAAGAAAAAGTCTTTAAAGACTTCAGCAGAACCAGAACACTGCGGCTAAGTTGATCTTTGCAAAAAGCTAATTTAACCATGTTTCCCCGCTTTTGTTAAAACTTCACTTAGGGAGGTTCGTGTGGAGGTGGGGTGGAGCTGGAGGCAGAACGGTGTCAGGTCAAAAGCGCGCCGGGACAAAGGCGCACGCAGACAATTGAGCGCAGTGTGGAGGTGCGCGCCGCAGAAAATTACTGTTTTTACGGCTCCGATGGGGGGGGGGTCGTGGGGGGGAACCCCCCACTTTACTTAATATAGATCGCGCCGTGTTGTTGGAGCGTTGTGGGGGGTTGTAACCCCCCACATTTTACTGAAAACTTCACTTTTTCCCTGTTTTTAGGGAAAAAGTTAAGTTTACAGTAAAATGTGGAGGGTTACAACCCCCCAAACCCCCCCACAACGCTGGCGCGATCTCTATTAAGTAAACTGGGAGGGCTCCCCAACAAAACCCCCCGTCGGAGCCCCTAAAAACTGTAATTTTCTTCAGCGCGCGCCTCCATCTTGCGCTCAGTTGTCAGTGCGCGCCTTTGTCTTTCGCGGGGTTGTCTATGAACCGGCAGAACACAGCAGGACCAGGTGTCCTCTCTTTTGATAGAGGAAATCTGGCAACCCTATTTATGGGACAGAGGCATATTCTATCTGAACACTTCTCACCACTGCATAGGGCCGTGTATGTCCAGTAACACAACAAAAATATGTACTATTGAAAGTGAATGGACACCTTAAAGCAAACAAATGAGCTTTCGCCCCCAAAAAGTACTTCTTGGCATGGTCTTTGTTTTAAACAGTTATTACTTACCCCCTTTTGTTGTCCTAGTGAAAGATACATTGGATTTACGCAGGCACTAATGGGATAAGACCTTTGTAACAAACATGCTTCATTTCTCCTTATCTTGCAGAAGAGAACTGCCAAAAGTATCTTGAGAAGCAAAAATGCAGCTACCCTCCTATTCAGGACCCAGCTGTGGACAGCAGTGTGGCGAGGTCAACAGAACTGGCGGGAATCACAGTCCTAGATGATCCTTCAGGTAACCTGGAATGCTAATGATCTAATATAATAAAACCCTAAGCGCGCATGCGCACTCTTACCTGCGTGTTCTGTTTTCCATGAACCTGTAGGTCCCCGCCGGCAAGAGTGCGCATGCGTGCTTCTACTCCCTCCCTCGACTCACTATAAGGAAGCAGTTCGTCGTCTTTGGCCCCACCCCTCCCCACTGCACCCGAACCCCCGTTGAGTCTCCCATTCACCCCAAAACAACAAAAAACCTTCCGGAACCAGCAGCTTCCCCAGCACTTTAAAGATGCTGCTTTGCGACCTTCTAATGCCAATTTCCTCTGCCGCGTCCCTGATGACATCATCAGAGACAGAGATGCGGCAGAGGAAATCGGCATTAGAAGGTCGCGAAGCAGCATCTTTAAAATGCTGGGGATCCGTTTTACAGGGGTGGGTTAGGTTTATTGAATCTTCGCTACTTAACTGTTGATTGTGGCATGCGCCACATTAATGATTTTTTTAGGGGTACTTCTGTGTTTACTAATACTTCTTTGGAACTATTCTGTTTTCGCTCTGCTCACTTTAGTGCATATTTTCATTCTATTCCTTCTTGTGTGTCTGAATCTCTCTCTGTGATAGTGCTCCACCGTCCCTTGTGGAAGGTTTGGCGCTGGGTCTGTAAATTCCATGCTCTTTCTGCTTCTGTAACTCCCTTTCTGCCTCTCCGTTTTAATAGTTCCTTCCAACCTGGGATAGATGGGCCCAGTTTTGCTCGGTGGGAAACTAGGGGAATTCACTATGTATTTCACTTGGTTGATGATGATGATGGCAAAATTAAGCCTTTTTAGCAATTGCAAGAGGTGTTTGATCTCCCGCCCACTGATTATTTGCTTATATGCAAATTCATCATTACATTTCCTCTTTACCCTTTAATTCTTTGAATGCCTCTTGCCATGAGCTGTTGTCTACGGCTTTCACCATTGGTTCCCAACTTCCAATCCCCCTTAAATTCCATCATCGCCATTTGAAAGATGAGTCCCCCTTGTTTGAGCATTCCACTTTACGGGAGGCTTGGGCTCGTGACCTTGCTATAGATTTGCCGGATGATGTGCTTTTGCATGCTGTTCGCAGATTACCTACCTTTCGAAAGTATACCACTTTTTGGGAACAACAGTATAAGTTGATTTTCCGTTTGTACATTTCCCCAAAGAGGGCATATTTGTCCCGCCTTCGGGAAACTGCTGCCTGTCTCCGCTGCCAGGATCCCGAAACGGGCTTAGGACACATGTTTTGGACTTGCCCAAATATTCAAGCTTTTTGGAATGCTGTTTTTGTCTTTGTGGGAGCGTATTTGGAAAATTACTATTCGCCGCTCCCCTTTGTTATTATTTGGAACTATTCCTCATTATTTCCCTCGGGTGCGGGGAGCTGCTGCTTTCCTGAAATGGACTGTTCTAGTGGCCCTGAAATGTATATTGCTGAACTGGCTTGAGGCTGATGCTCCGGATTACTCTCTTTGGAAATGTTGGATGATTACCCTCTTGATGTGGGAACGGAGAGATGTGAACGACCTTTCTTCTCTCCCGGGCCGTATTTTTCAACGCACCTGGGAACCATTTTGGACAACTATGACCCCGCTGGCTCGAAGCCGCTTGTTGAACTGTTGATTTTCTGTATTCTGTTTTCTTTTGTTTTATCTGGTTAGCCTGACCATTGTTTGTTTTCTCTGCCTGAGCTGTACTTGGAAGGAGGACCCTGGGGGGGGGGGGTTCTTTTGGGTAGGGTTGTGTTGGGCAGGTGTGGGGGGGGGTTTCTTTTGGGGACTGTGATCTGTGGGGATTGGGTGTTAATTCAAATGCTGAGCTCGCTTGTTCTTGGTTTGTTTCTTGTTTGCTGATTTTGTTGAGCTCCATAAAATATATTTGAACATAAAATGCTGGGGATATTGCTGGTTCCGGAAGGAATGTAGGTTGTCTCGCAGTGGGAGGGGCAGATGGGAGGGTCAATGGGGTCGGCTGCACGGTGGGGCGGGGGGATGGAAACAGGTGATCACCAGTTCTACTGCACAGGGGGGATGGGAGGGAGGGAAATAAAAATGCCGGGTTCTACTGTACAGGGGGAATGGAGGGGGGGGGGTAGAAATTTAAAGATGCTGCTCATTGAGTCTACTACACAGGGGGATGGGAGGGAGGCAGGCAGGCTGGCTTCGGGGGTGGGGTTGGGTCAAAGTCTGAAGGCAATGAGGGGGACATAGGAAGGAGGCACTGGGGGGCACTAAGGACACAGGACAGATGCACTGGGGCCACTAACGACATGGGAAGGAGGCACTGGGGGTACTATGGATACAGGACGAAGGCACTGGGGGCACTTAGGACATGGGAAGGAGGCACTGGAGGCACTAAGGACATAGGAAGGGGTACTAAGGACATGGGAAGGAAGCACTGGGGTACTAAGGACATAGGAAAGGGCACTAAGGACATAGGACAGAGGCACTGGGGGCACTAAGGACACGGGAAGGAGGCACTGGGGGCACTAAGGACACGGGAAGGAGGCACTGGGGCCACTAAGGACACAGGACGGATGCACTGGGGCCACTAAGGACATGGGAAGGAGACACGGGGGGTACTATGGACACAGGACGAAGGCACTGGGGACACTTAGGACATGGGAATGAGGCACTGGAGGCACTAAGGACATAGGAAAGGATAAGGACATGGGAAGCACTGGGGTACTAGGACATAGGAAAGGGCACTAAGGACATAGGAAGGAAGCAATGAGGGCACTAAGGACATGGGAGGCACTGAGGGCACTAAGGACATAGGAAGTCAGCACTGGGGGCAATAAGGCCATAAGAAGGAGTCATTGAGGGCACTAAGGACATAGGATGGGACACTATGGACATAGGAAGGGGGCCACTGAGAGACAGGCAGGCATGGTGCAACATAGAAATACAGGGGGCCAGGGAGACAAGAGACAGAAAGAAAGATAGACAGACAGGGGGCCAGGGAGAAACACAGACAGAAAGAATGACAGACAGACAGCATCCAAGGAGAAAGAGACAAAGAACCCCCCCCCCAAAAAAAAAATAGACATCTACTCTAGCACCCATTCATGTAACAGGCTAAAACTCTAGTCTAGTAATAATGCCCTGTTATAGTTTGGCCTCATCGAAGCCATGCAATGCTAGATTGTGACTCAGCACTCTTTTCTCATAGGCAATTAATGGGAAAAGAGCAATTGTAAAACAAAGCTGCAGAACTTGAAGGGGGGTTCTCTATCCCTCCCTCCTAGGGTTACTATACGTCTGGAAAAACCTGGACATGTCTTCTTTTTTGGAGGACTGTCCGGCTGAGTTTTTTTTTTTTTTTTAAATTGTGTCAGTCTGTCCAGGTTTGGCAGGGCTAGCTTACAAGACATCTGGTGGCTCTCCCTCTCTTACCTCCTTGGTGCTGCAGTTCAATTTTCTTTGGGCCGCTGGCAGCTCAGCTAGGTGAGCCTGCTGCCGCCAGCCTGCTCCGGAAGCTGCCTCTTCAGCAACTTCCTGTTCCCACATAGGCAGCACCTGCAGAGAAGTGCTTCTTGGGCAGGCCAGCAGCTTACCTCGCAGTGCTGCTGGCGGCCCGAAGAAAATTGAATTGTAGCACCACAGAGGTAGGAGGGGGAGAGCCATCGGATTCTGAGTAAGCTGGCCCTGCTAGACTGCCTTCAGGGTGCTGATATTTAATTTTCCAAAATTAGCTTTGGGGGGAGGGGGTGGCAGGGTGAGGTTGGGGTCAAGTGCTCTCTTTTTTTTCATTTAAAAAAATATGGTAACCCTACTCCCTTCCTCACTTTGAACTTAACCATCCCCTCTAACTGTAACCTCTACCTGGGCATCTTGTTTCTCTGTCTTGATTCTTTAAATAGTCCCTGCTCAAATGAGCTTACGGTCTCCTTTGTGACTCTGTACAGCACTGCTTATATCTGTTAGTGCTCTAGAAATAATTAACAGTACTAGTAGTAGTAGATAAATGAAGGAGATGTCTCGGTTGCCTTTGCCTAACTTTCTTTTTGGGCTGGCTTTTACCTTCAAGAAAATGTAAGACTTGCATTATTGGACTAGTTTTGTTACATAATTGAATTTGCACCCATAGGTCCTCAGTATTTGCTAATTCCAAGGCAGTTAAGCCGAGCTTTACTGTTATTGAGAAGATGCGGTATATAAGCCTAAGGTTTAGTTTAGTGGGAGCTGTCCCCACTGATGCACACAGCTGTATATTCAGTTCGTGTTTCCTGATTTATATTCAGTTCTTAACAAATATAAACATTAATAAAAGTGCTGACGTTAAGGTGGTGCAAAGCCAGGAGGATGCTTGAATGCATAAGTAGAGGAATGGCCACTAGGAAAAGGGATGTGACACTGCCATCGCATAAGTCTCTGGTGAGGCCCCATTTGGAATACTGTGTGCAATTTTGGAGACCCTGCCTTCAAAAAAGACAGGGATCTCTCAAGGAGAGGAAGAGATAGTCGATGGTGCAGATGGGCAGACTGGATGGGCCATTTGGCCTTTATCTGCTGTTGTGTTTCTATGTTTTTATCATAAATGACTATTGTTAAGAAATGCAAATGGAAGTTGAGTTGAATTGATATGTATACAGTCCAATGCTACCTTTATACCTCCAAAAATTGTGTAAATTTTTTTAATTTCAATTTTTTTTTTTTTTTTTTTTAGATATTGCCAATTAAAATGCATAGTCGTAGAAATGTTAGTTTATTTGTAATTTTCTCTTCCTTTGTAGGGAGTATTCCAGAACTTTTTGATGCCTTTATTTGTTACTGCCAGAGTGACATTGAGTTTGTGCAAGAGATGATCAGACAGCTGGAACAGACAGAGTATAAGCTCAAGTTGTGTGTCTTTGATCGGGATGTCCTACCTGGAACATGTGTGTGGACAATTACAAGTGAACTTATAGAGAAAAGGTAACATAAGCCAGCAAATAGAGAATGCTTTGAGGTTGCACTGGCTTCAAGAATATCACTGAATCCTGCATCTTATGCGAGATGTGAATTGCATTCATGTTTGCTGCAGATCAGGATAAGTAAGTTATTTTCAAAGCACAACAAAATGAGCAATAGCAGAGCATGGTAATTACAAAAAAAATTAAAAATACTTGATTCTCAAACTTGTTAACTTTTATGGACTTCTTTCTTACTAAACCGATAGGGATGCAACAGTTAAGAGAAGCTGGTCGAGTTGTCAGGAAAGCAAAGATACAAATGGAAGAAAAAAATTGCTGACATGATAAAATGGGGAGACAAAACATTTTTTAGATATCAGTAATAGGAAGATGTGCAAAAGTGACATTGTGAGACTCAAAACTAAAGGGGGGGAATATGTAGAAGCTGGTAATGAAAAGGCCGACTTCCTTAACAAATATTTTGGTTCATGGCTAAAGTGTTGGGAATGGGACCGCAAATAGGTATTAAAGAATGACACGGGGAAAAAATTTGTCACTATCACCACCCCATCTCCGTGACCACTGTCCCTGTCATCACTCCGTCCCTGCGACCACTGTCCCCGCAGCATCCATACAAGCCTCAGTATTGCAATATTTAGCTTATTTCTTCCTTATAAATCAAAGTGCTGGCTGCTGAACTAGAGAAAGAGATGTTCAGCTGTCAGGGCTTTGTTTATAAATACAACTAATATACTACTTTTTCCTACAGCAAAAAAATTAATAAATAAATAGAAATTTTTTTTCTACCTTTGTTGTCTGGTTTCTGCTTCCCTCATCTTCTCATTCAGTTCCTTCCATCCACTGTCTGTCTTCTCTCTGCGTCCTCCATTTGCTCTGTTACTGTGCCTCTCCCTTCACCCTCCCCCCAATTGGTCTGGCACCCATCTTCTTCCCTCCGTTCCCCCATAGTCTGGCATCTCTGTCTTCTTCCCTTCCAGTGTCTTCTCCCCACTCTCTGTTCCCCATTTCCCTTCAGCATCTTCTCCCCACTCTGTCTTCCCCATTTCCCTTCAGCATCTTCTCTCTACTCTGTCTTCCCCATGTCCTTTCAACGACTTCTTCCCACTCTGTCTTCCCCATGTTCTTTCATCGTCTTCTCCCCACTCTGTCTTCCCCATGTCCTTTCAGCATCTGTTCCTCTCCACCCCCCTTCAGCGTCTGTTCCTTTTCTGCACCACCCTTCCCTCTCGCCATCTCACCGCTCTTCGGCACCTCCTCACTCGGCCTCCTCCCTTCTTCCTATCTATTTGAATCTATCTATCTATCTCCCACCCTCCCCCTTACCTATGCGGTGCATTTTGAGTAATTTTCACAAAGCCGTCAGAGCCTGAAAACAGTAGTGTGCGTGTATGGGTGGAAGCTTCTCTTCTGATGCAACCGGAAGTTGCAAAGGTAAGGGGGAGGGAAATAGATAGATTCGGGTAGGTAGGAAGGAGGGAGGGGGCTGTGCGTGATTGGTGACTGTGCGCGTTCCTTCCCTAAACTGCTAGGACATGGCCATTCACCGCTCCAGGGGGCGGTGGATGGCCTTGTCCCAGTACCCGCAGTGAGCACTTTTTCCCCCCCTCACCGTTTCGGCGGGCTACCTGCGACTAGCCACGGGTAACAGCCACCGTGTCATTCTCTAATATGTATGGAGGAGTGGTAGACTCTGATCAATTTTCAGAAGGTTGTGTTCGTGAGGAGCTAGCTAAATTAAAGGTAGATAAAACAATGGGCCAGATGGTGTACATCCGAGGGTGCTAAAGGAACTTAGAAAAGTTCTGGTGAATCCATTGACTTAACCTTTTCAATGCTTCTTTAAAGTCAGGAGTGGTACCAGAGGACTGGAGAAGGGTGGATGTGGTCCCTCTACACAAAAGTGGAAGTAAGGAAGAAGTAGGGAATTATAGGCCAGTAAGTCTGACATCTGTGGTAAGCGAGAATGGTGAAGTTTCTGGAATCCAGTGGATTACAGGACCTGAGGCAACATGGATTCACTAGAGGTAGGTCTTGTCAGACAAATCTGATCAATTTCTTTGACTGGGTGACCAGAGAATTGGGTAGAGGGAGTGCACTAGATGTAGTGTATTTAGGTTTTAGCAAAGCCTTTGACAGTGTTCCATTCAGATGTCTAATAAGTAAACTGAGTACCCTCAGGATGGGTCCCAAAGTGACGGGTTGGGTCAAGAACTGGTTGAGTGAAAGATGACAGAGGGTAGTGGTTAATGGAGATCGCTCTGAGGAAAGGGATTTAACCAGTGGTATGCCTCAAGGTTCTGTTCAAGGGCCTGTTTTTAACAATTTTATAAGCGATATTGCTGAAGGGCTGTCAGATAAGATTTGCCTCTTTGCGGATGATACCAAAATCTGGATGGTGTGAATAACATAAAGAAAGACCTAGCAAAGCTTGAAGAATGGTCTGAAATTTAGCAGCTAAAATTTAATGCTAAGACATGCAAGGTCATGCATTTGGGCTGCATAAACCCGAAGGAACAGTACAGTTTAGGGGGTGAAGAACTTATGTGTATGACAGAAGAGTGGGACTTGGGTGTGTATGTGATGATCTTAAGGTGGCCAAACAGGTTGAAAAGGTGACGACGAAAGCTAGAAGGATGATAGGGTGCATATGTAGAGGTATGGCTAGTAGGAAAAAGGAGATATTGATGCCCTTGTATATGACTCTGGTGAGACCTCATTTAGAATATTTGTACAATTCTAGAGACCTCACCTTCAAAAAGATATTAAAAGGATGGGGTCAGTCCAGAGAAATGCTACTAAAATGGTGTGTGGTCTTCGTCATAAGGTGTATGGGGACAGACTTAAAGATCTCAATATGTATACTTTGGAGGAAAGGCGGGAGAGGGAAGATATGATAGAGACGTTTAAATACCTAAGTGGCACAAATGTGCATGAGTTGAATCTCTTTCATTTGAAAGAAAGCTCTGGAATGAGGGCATAGGATGAAGTTAAGAGGCTCTGGAATAATCTAAGGAAATACTTTTTTACAGAAAGGGTGGTAGATGTATGGAACAGTCTCCCGGAAGAGGTGGTGGAGACAGAGACTGTGTCTGAATTCAAGAAAGCCTGGGATAGGCATGTGGGATCTCTTAGAGCGGAAGAGATAATGGTTACTGCGGATGGGCAGACTGGATGAACCATTTATCTACCATCATGTTTCTATGTTCCTATTCCTAAGATCTTGGAGAGTGTAGGAATAGGGAGTATCACGGTTGTGGTACTAACAAAATTAAGTGAGGGGCAGAGCTCTGTTTAGTCATGATAAGCAGTCACCTCAGTACCCAGTTGTGATCGAGCTGAGTGGTCATCAACCATCACTCCATCACCTGCAGACACTTCTAGAAACATAGAAACATAGAAAGATGACGGCAGAAAAGGGCTATAGCCCATCAAGTCTGCCCACTCTACTGACCCACCCCATTAAGTCTGAGTACTAATGACCTATTTCCTAAACTCGACCCTCGTAAGGATCCCACTAGGGCATCCCATTTATTCTTAAAGTCAAGCACGCTGGTGGCCTTGATCACCTGCTCTGGAAGCTTGTTCCAGTGATCTACAACCCTTTCTGTGAAGAAATACTTCCTTACGTCACTATCGAATTTCCCTCCTCTGAGTTTGAGCGGATGCCCCCTTGTGACCGAGGGTCCTTTGAGAAAGAAGATGTCTTCTTCCACCTCGACACGTCCCGTGATGTATTTAAATGTCTCAATCATGTCCCCCCTCTCCCTGCGTTCCTCCAGAGTGTAGAGCTGCAATTTGTTTAGTCTTTCTTCGTACGAGAGACCCTTGAGCCCCGAGATCATCCTAGTGGCCATCCGCTGAACCGACTCAACTCTAAGCACGTCTTTACGGTAATGTGGCCTCCAGAATTGCACACAGTACTCCAGATGAGGTCTCACTATGGTTCTGTACAGTGGCATTATGACTTCAGATTTGTGGCTAACGAAGCTTCTATTGATACATCCCATAAGTTGCCTTGCTTTGGATGAGGCCTTCTCCACTTGTTTGGCGGCCTTCATGTCTGCACTGATGATTACTTCCAAGTCTCTTTCTTCTGAAGTCCTAGCTAGTGTTTCTCCATTTAAGGTGTAAGGCAGGGGTGTCCAATGTCGGTCCTCGAGGACCAGTTTTCCAACGTAAGCAGATCCTGCGTCATACTATCCTGCAGATTGCTTTCACTTACTATATTACATAGTCTGGTCTTCTTTGTCAATCACACACTTCTAATACCCAAACAGGCTCCTCTAAGTTCTTCCCTGGTCATCATCGGGTTTGCCTCCCTTGGACTTCTAGGTTTTTGAGCAGCTTCTGGTACCATTACCAGTCTTTTCGCTGGTAGCCACCGGCTCTGCCAATACCCCTGCTGGTCACTTGCCAGTCACTGTCAGTCCAGTGTCTCTCATTCTTCACCAAGTCCTCTCCAAACCTCATTGGACTTTTGTGTCTTTGGGCTGCTTCTGGCATCATTACTAGTCTCTCCTCTGGTCCTCACTGGTCCCTCCACTGGTCACTTGCCGGTCACCTTCAGCCAGTGATATCTGTTACTACAGGCTGCATTCCTTCTCTTCTGGCAGCTCCTGATACCATTACCAGTCTCTCCACTGGTCACCACCAGCCCCACTTGTTCCAATCAGCCTAGGACCTCAGACTTCTCTGGCTGATTCCCTCTGTATCTTCTGGCCACTTCCTCTGGTACCTCCACCAGTTATTTGCCAGTCACCTTCAGCCAATCTTCCACTAGTACCTCTGCCAGAAACAGCCAGTCATCAAGCTTGAGTACTTCTCTGGTCACTTCAAGCTCTACCAGCACTATTCCCTGAGAACTCTCCCAGTTGTACAGTCTTCTCCACCAGACCCTCTGCTGGTTGTCACTTGACCCTCTCTGGTCACTCCCAACTCAACCAGACAAGCCGGTCTAGATTAGGCTTACCAAGGGTTAGGCCAAAGCCAGCATTCTTCCCCTTAAGGTCACCTGGGTTCCCGAAGGAGTTCTTGTTTTCCCCAGCTTTCTATGTTGGAATTGTTCTATTCTGCAATGTTTTGCACTCAGGGTGAGTGGCCAGCTCCCAGGTGCCTTTTCAGGAATTTACATGCAAATGAGCTCCCTTACCATTGCTGAGGCTTCTCTCTGCTGGCCAATGCCAGGATGTTCATCCTGTCATACCAGTGTAATGTTCTTTGAAGTCAAACTCTCAGGCCTTAACCTGCACAGGAAAAGTTGCTAAAAGGCAATGCAAGATAATATCCCTCATGCAGCATCCAGGTCTGACATACACTATGATAAAGTACAAATTAAATAATTAGGTGGCATGGAAGTTTCTGGGAGGGACAATGATTTTGTTCAGTCCCTGCTACAAGGCCGTTTTTAGGGTCATTGGTGGGAGATCATAAATAAACCACAAGTGGCAAAGATCTGCAAGCAAGCAAGGTACAACATGAAGCAGACCAACCAGTGTAGGAAATATGTGGTTTATTAAATCAAGCGCCCGATGTAGCCATGTTTCACTCTAAGGCTGCCTCAGGGCTAAAAGCTATGATACAACATTAAAAAACATTTCAAGTCGTACATATCAAACAAAATTCAAAAACAGACATGTTAAAAGAAATTAATATGATGCAATAAAAATTTAAAAAAAACCAAAATATAATTAATTCATAATCATAAAATTTAACAAAAATACTTAGATCATATATGTAAAAACATATGTAGAAACATAACATAGAAAAAAGGGCCATGGCCCATCAAGTCTGCCCACTCTAATGACCCACCCCCTAACTTCCTCCATGAAGAGATCCCACATGCCTATCCCATTTTTTCTTAAAATCTGGCACGCTGCTGGCCTCAATTACCTGTAGTGGAAGATCATTCCAGCGATCAACCACCCTTTCGGAGAAGAAGTACTTCCTGGTGTCGCCATGAAATTTCCCATCCCTGATTTTCAACGGATGCCCTCTTGTTGCCGTGGGTCCTTTAAGAAAAAAGATATCTTCTTCAACCTCGATACGGCCCGTGACATATTTGAACGTCTCAATCGTGTCTCCCCTCTCTCTGCGTTCCTCGAGTGAGTATAGCTGCAACTTACCCAGTCGTTCCTCATACATAAGATCCTTGAGTCCCGAGACCAGCCTGGTGGCCATTCACTGAACCGACCCAACTCTCAGCACATCTTCTTGGTAATGTAAATAAAGGAACATGCATAAATAGTACATTCAGAGTGAATATGAACAGTACAGACATTTAGCAAGCAGCAGTGTTGAACATCTATGCTATAAAAATCTCAAACAGGTAAATAAACAGCAACAAGCATTAACATATATGGCAATGTGTTGCAAACTGTGTGCTGCGGCACACTAGTGTGTCGCCTGAGATTTCAGGTGTGCCGTGAGACGCTGGGGAGGAGGGGCACTGGCGCCACTTGACTGCCTACAGGGCATGCCTCTCGCAGCAAGAGGCAGATCCTGTAGGCAATCAGCTGGCACCAACGCCTCTCCTTCTCTCCACGTGTCTTCCCTGCCAGTAGCGGTACTGGTGGCTGATGGAGGGCCTTCGCACATGTGCGTCCTGTCCGGCATCCCCTACTGGCGACCCATATGGAGGGCCTTCACACGCGTGCGGACGTCGACGTGGTGATGTCACACCCACGTCTGCACACTTCCGGATGCCTCGAGCAGCAGTCACTACGTTTAGTGTGCTGCGGCTCGACAAAGTTTGTGGCACACTGACATAAGGGAAGAAGGAGGAGGGAACTCTTCTAAACAACAAGGACTTTGTTCAGTCCCTGTTACAAGGTTGTTTTAGGGTCATCGGTAGGCGATCTACATGATGAAAGAAACTGTATTCCTTGTTGACTCTACATGCCTCCCTTGACACTCGTGGGGGTTAGGGGCAGAGCCGGCCTGCGAATATTGAAAATTCGCAAATAACTTTTGGGCTGACTCTGACCCACCCCCATCACCCTCCCGCCTTCCCCCCAGCATTCCGGACCTTACCTGGTGGCCTAGTGGTCTTTCGGGGCAGGAGCAATCTTCCTACGCTCCTGCCCCGTGCAGATCACTCATCCAAAATGGCTGCCATGAGTTCCCATAATCTCTCGAGACTACGATGGGAACTCATGGCAGCCATTTTGGATGAGTGAGCTGCACGGGGCAGGAGCGTAGGAAGATTGCTCCTGCCCCGAAAGACCGCTAGACCACCAGGTAAGGTCTGGGAGGTGGGGGTGATTCTGGTTTTAGGAAATCACGAATAATCAAAATCGTGAGTCCTAAAATCGTGAATCGAGAGGGGGAAGTGTAATTGCCACTAACGTACTTCCAGTAAACAAGAGGAGTGATTGAAAGATTTTGGTTTCTCTCTAGTACAATCTGTTACTGTGTTTCTCTAAAAAAAATAATTAATTAGACTTAGGTGAGGTAGGAATATTTACTATTGAAGCAGGGCTGAAGTGTTGGTGTACTCATTTGTTTACCGGTCTTTTAAACATTTGTTCTTATTACTTCCTGTGAGGTGCTTCCATTTTGTGTGTGTGGAGAGTGGGGAGGAGGCTGGATTACAGTAACATTGTATTTTATTTGTTTTGTATTAAATTAACAACAGAGCAATCTTTATCCAAGTGTAGCCATTGTATCTAGTTGGAGAGGGAAGTGGGTAGAATTAATCAGGTCAACTGAAGCTGTCCAATCAAGCTTTGTATAGTTTAGCAAAGTTCAGAGAAGGCAGGTAGAAGGGCATGTCTGCGGGCTGGAAGAGAGGAGAGGCAGCCATCTTCTGAGAACAGCCTTGAAAAGAAATAGAATTCAAGAGGAGCTTGGACAAGCACATGATTGTGGAGAGAGGGAGAAAGGAAAATTATTACAGTAGGTGGGGGGAAAATAGGTGCCATGGCCTTGCAATCTCTATTTGCCTCATGCTCTTGGTTATCTGCAACTGAATAATATCCTCTATATTGAATTGTATCCCTTTCATTTTAGGTGCAGAAAGATGGTGGTGGTAGTTTCAGATGATTATCTGGATAGTCATGAATGTGATTTCCAGACCAAATTTGCTCTCAGCCTTTGTCCAGGTAAGACATTTTTAAATATTTCCTGTACAGATTATTCAAATCAATGTCTGAATGGTGTTTGCCCAAACCCATTAGGGATTCAGTCTTGGAGATTTCCCCAGAGTGGGATGAGCAACCTAGCTGTTAAACCGCCACTTGCTGCTTTGATTGGCTCATTAGTGATATACGAGAGAATATGAAACACAAGTTGATTTCCATATCAGGGCTCTTTAAACCCTGAATCTTGCCATCCTGCCTCCAAGTCTGCAAATGTCCTTATCCGATGTTTCATAAAACTAAAGCCTGGGTACAGTCACTGCTGGTCTGGTTGGTCTGTTATTGTTACCTTTGGTCCTGTATTTTGCTAAATAGGGGTTGGGACTTGTATACCACTTTTGTAGTTTTATAACCACACTCAAAAGTAGTTTACATACAGGTGACTTTAAGCATTTCCCCTATCTGTCCTGGTGGGCTCACAATCTGTCTAATGTATCTGAGGCAGTGAGGGATTAAGTGACTTGCCCAGGGTCACAGGGTGCAATGTGGGGTTTGAACCCACAACCTCAGGTTGTTTAGGCTGTAGCTCTAACCACTGTGCCACACTCTCCTCCAGTACAATATCATAAGTGAGCCAACTATAGAACAATGAAGCCATTATGACATCATGGATGAGGTTGTCTTTTATTGGTGGAATGAGGCATTATGACATCAGGGAAAGAGACTGGGACTAGTTTTTACAACCACACTCAAAGCAGTTTACATACCGGTACTTCAAGCAATTTTCCTTATCTATCCTGGTGGACTCACAATCTATCTAATGTACTTGGGGCAGTGGAGGATTAAGTGACTTGGTCAAGGTTACAAGGAGCACGGGGTTTGAAGGAACCCACAACCTTAGGGGGAGGTTGTAGCTCTAACCAGTACATGGTCAATTGTACTGTGTTGCCAGGCAAGAGTAGTATACAGTGTCGGAACCTCATTTTCTTCCAAAGGATTGGGATGGGGGGTCTTACCATGAGAGGAATCTGAAAATTCCCCTGTGAGCAAGTTTGGTATTTTCACGAGTGGATTTTGCTGGAAATAAAAGCACAGTGCTAAGCTACTGGAGAAGTTTCCTGTTCAGTTTTTAATTACTAAGTCCTACAAATAAGTCTTTTGTTCTACTATTTTGTATATTAAATAACTACTACCACGAACACCTCTTATTCTTGTGTGTGTTTAATATATATGTCCATTTTTTTTTTCCAGGAGCTCGTCAGAAACGGCTCATTCCCGTCAAGTATAAAGTCATGAAGAAAGAGTTCCCCAGTATCCTGCGCTTCATTACGTTGTGCGATTACACCAACGTCTGCACCAAGATCTGGTTTTGGAACAGACTTGCTAAAGCTCTGTCAAATGCCTAAAGAGGTTTCGTAACACCGAACTGTTTGGTTAGAATAATAATTTTTCATTCTGTTTTTTATTAAGGCCATAGTCCAGCATGATGGACCACTGGTCTGACCCAGCAGCGGCAATTCTTATGTTCTTAAAAGACCTTCACTAGGCTTATATTCATCCTGAATTAGATGCACTATACATTTTCCCAGAGACACGTGGTGGGGAAAAACTCCTCAGTGCATCTGGCCCATAATCTGAATTCACACAGTGCCTTCTATTCAAAAAGGGATCCCAGTGCATTAGAAACATGTTTTCCAGTTACCAGAATGTATGAAAAGAGAGAAGGAACAGATTGAACTAACTAATACGGTTCATACAAGACATAGTACCTTCACTCTTTTTGCTTCTACTTCTGGTCTCATTAGCTTTTTATTCATTTGCATATGACACAGTGCCTTATTTTTCTACTTTTTGACTGGAATAATAGTTTTTCATTCCTTTTTTTATTAAGGTCATAGCTCCTACTTTATTTTCGTTCCTCTTTTCTTGGGTCTGCTCTTCCTGTGTTGTTACTTCACACCGATCCATGCAAAGTTTGTCGTCATAAGCTCCTGAACACATCTCTAGAAGTGGTATCAAGCTCTTATTAGTTACCGCAGCGTCATACCAAACGCATGACATTACCACCCTATGCTGTATAAGGTCTTGTCCTGTCATATCCTATTAAGTATTAAGAACATCAGAATTGCCGCTGCTGGGTCAGACCAGTGGTCCCTTGTGTCTAGCAGTCTGCTCACGCGGTGGCCCTTAAGTCAAAGACCAGCGCCCTAACTGAGACTTGCCTTACCTGGGTACGTTCTGGTTCAGCAGGAGCTTGTCTAACTTTGTCTTGAATCCCTGGAGGGTGTTTTCCCCTATAACAGCCTCTGGAAGAGCGTTCCAGTTTTTTACCACTCTCATGTCATGTATTACAGTACTTTTAAGAATCCAACTGCTCCGTCTATAATTCTCTTAAAACACTCAAGGCTGAATGTGATGGATTCATCCCTACTTTCTTTCTTGTCTAGACTCGGTTAACACCCAGATGTACAGCTATTTCTAGCTTATTTTAGAAAGACACATAGGTGTCTACAAATCTTATTCCACTTATTAAGTTTATCCATCATCCATGTATTTGTTATAATGATTTTGTACTAGCTTGTCCATATCTATATATCTCAACTGCACGTGCCCCCTTGGGTGCTATAAGATAATCTTTGAATGTAATCCACCTTGAAATATCGTGTTTCCCCAAAAATAAGACCTATCCTGAAAATAAGCCTTAGCTTGATTTTTAAAGATGCTTTTTTTTTTTTTTAATATTCTTTATTCATTTTCATATTTTACATCAAGTGCACAAAATATTAAATTACAACAAATTATTACACAATATCACTTTTATATCTACTACATAAAATTCTAAAAATATTTTTATCCCCTCCCCCACCACCCACCCTTCAAGTACTTTCCAATCACCCTATACACATTATATACCATATTATAACATATTTTGTAAAATTGTTTCCATTACCCACCCCTCCAGATGTGCCATAAAGAAGACGAAAAAGAAAAGAAGAAGAGAAAACCTGATGATCATTCACTACATGCTCTTAATATAAGCCCTACCCCAAAAATAAGCCCTGGTTAAGATTGACCCCAAAGCCCCCTACCTCTGAACATCCCTGACACTCCCCGACTCTATCCCTGACACTATTGCTTGCTGATTCGCTGAAAAAAATCAGACTAGTCAATTTAGTGACCCCCCACCCTGGTGAAACCTGACATACCTTTGCTCCAAAGCCTCTTAAAGCAGCGGCAGCTCTCTGAATGGGCTGCTTCGCGATCTTCCCCGCCACTGCTGTTTTTGTGGCCTCGGAGGCACAGTATGTCAGTCTCATGGTGGGAGGGTCAGTGGGGTTCTGCTGCACAGGGGGATGGGAGGGAGAGATAGAAAGATGCTGTACAAGGGGATGGTTGAGAGGGAAGGAAAGATGCTGCTCGGGGGGGGGAGGGAGGATGAGAAAGGAAAGAGGAAGAATTGGGGTGGAGGAGAGGAAGGGAGAGATGATTGTTGTATATGAAAAAAAATAAGACATCCCCTGAAAATAAGCCCTAATGTGTTTTTGGGCCCAAAATTAATATAAGAAGCTGTTTTATTTTCAGGGAAACATGGTAGACTGTGAGGCGGGATATAAGTACTGATATTAAATTTAATGTAATTTTACAGTGCTGTTAAATGTGTATATTTTTGATACTGTTTTATGTTGGTTCTGTTACATTTTATTATGTATGTAAACTTGTAAGCTATTCTCAACTCTTCTGGGAGGACGGGATATAAATCCAAATAAATGAATAAAATAATGCTCCTTCGTTGGGGATGTCCTGTTGCGGACCTGCTGTACTTGCTTTTCTAGCAGTATCCCCCCAATTCTGTATATGGCGACTAAGGTTGTGCACGCATGTCTGCTCGCGTAACCCAGGTGCATGCACAAGTTGGTTAATTGGTGCCAGTAATTGCTAATTAACACCTGCTAATTGATGTTAATTAGCATAAAGTAGAAGCTTGAGTAGGTGCATTTCATAAAGTGTTATATATAACAACAAGCTGAATAATCTGAAATAATTATGTTCCACCCAAAGATATTCATATACACATCAACATCAGAGATTATATGAGCCCTCAAACGGAGAAAAGACCTCAGTGTTTCCCTGGAATACACCCAAGAAACTTTCTATGGCAAGTACTTAGTTGCCATAGAGAAATACATCCTCGGTCAGAAGAAAAACTCCGTTATAGTAACTATCAAAACATTGAAATAGGTTTTCCACAAATATAAATTTTCAAAAATAGAAAACAATCACTTATCTCTTATTTCTTTGGTGAGAATCTTTGAAGTGATAGCTCCTTATTTAAAATATTCCCCTGATGCAGCAACTTTGCTAAACAGGGCCTGTTGGGAAATCTAAAAAAGAAATTTGAATCAGGCACTTATCTCAAATGAATGCTTCATCCTCTGATATTGAAAAAAATCACCACTATTCGCAGTTAGAGCCAAGTCTTGATTTACCACACTCAGAGGGATGATTCAAATTTCTTTTTTAGATTTCCCGACAGGCCCTGTTTTGCAAAGTTGCTGCATATTTATAACCTAACCATAAACTGGCCCACCAAAAAGGAAAGTTGAGGGGGTCGCAATTTTTCCAATTGTTGGTTATCATTTGCATAGCTATCTCTGTCATAATTAGGAAACTCTTTGGAACTTTAGACCTGGTGAATGCCAGATCAGCTGCTAAGAAATTCCCAGTGATTCATAAGGTCATTTTAGGAGTAATTGAAACCTGCCTACCATTGTCTGTCTGAACTGAGCCCCAAATATTTCAGTATCCAACATCAACTGAGACCAGGGTAGAGGGGTAGCTGTCCTGATTTGGAACACAAACTGCATAAAAATATGTGAGGAAAATGGAAAACCCTCATTCAACTAACGTGCAAAATAGAATTCTCCAAATCAAAAACATGGTATGTACAAATTGCTCTTTAATAATTTTTTTTTTGCTTAATTCACTGGGAGGAAAAAGCCTCAAAGAGCATTGGGAACGGAAGTTATATTTGTTACAAATATCTCAGAGACTATGGGCTCCTTTTACAAAGGTGCACTGGCGTTTTTAACGCATGCACCGGATTAGCACATGCAACTGAAAAGCTACCACCTGCTCAAGAGGAGGTGGTAGTGGCTAGTGTGCACGGCAATGTAGCGTGTGCTACTCCGTGCATTAAGGCCTTAACGCACCTTTGTAAAAGGAGACATATGAATCAAACATATGTACATATCCCTTTTACACATGCAATAACTGTTCCTAACTATTGCTTATGTTCCAAATTTTAATATTTGAGAGACCTTAATTTTGATATGGATACAACATGTCTACTGTTGGGAAGTATTATTTCTCTCTGATTATGTTTACGTTTTCAAAACGTAATAAAAACAGTTGAAACACATAAAAGTCTATCTCTGATCTTCCAAGACCCTTAAAGCAGTGGTTCCCAACCCTGTCCTGGAGAACCACCAGGCCAATCGGGTTTTCAGGCTAGCCCTAATGAATATGCATGGAGCAGATTTGCATGCCTGTCACTTCCATTATATGCAAATCTCTCTCAAGCATATTAATTAGGGCTAGCCTGAAAACCCGATTGGCCTTGTGGTCCTCCAGGACAGGGTTGGGATCAACTGCCTTAAAGGAAATGGGCCAGAATACTTGAAGAACAAGATCTCTCCCCGTGAGCCTCCAAGGTTGCTTAAGTCCTTCCAAGACCCTATCCAAAGAAAACGAGTAACCCTCACACATGCCCTAATACAGGGATGTCAAAGTCCCTCCTCCAGGGCCGCAATCCAGTCAGGTTTTCAGGATTTCCCCAATGAATATGCATGAGATCTATTTGCATGCACTGCTTTCATTGTATGCTAATAGATCCAATGCATATTCATGGATTGCGGCCCTGGAGGAGGGACTTTGACACCCCTGCCCTAATACAAGACTATCTCTACGAGGGGCTGCTGAAAAGTTTTCCGTCCAACCAACAAAGTTGGGGCAGTCTCAATCGAGGGCTATACACAGTCCAGCGATTTTCCACATTTTTTTGTTCCGTCTGAAAAATATGAAACAAAAAATTGGAAAATTGCTGCAATTTTCAGGTCAAGTTAGCACAACATGGTGTGAAGACTGCACTTTGGCAGCACAGTTTGTGAAATGGGGAAGTTCCGTAGAGCGACAGGGGTCTGTCTTCATGTGAACACAGTTGTATTTTGGTCGATGTGCTGGCGTTCTACATTTTTTTCCCAGCACTGTCAAGCTAAGTGACCGCCAGTATTGGATTTATAAAAATTAACTAAAAACCTATAAAAATTGATTTTCTAAATTACTATACTGAACTTAAAGTATTAATAGCATCCGTAAATTAAGTACTGAACACTATAAAGGTTTAGGAGATTTTTCTGACTAATGATAGCTCCGTAATAGGAACTGGGCAGGAAGTTTTCCTAAATTCAAAATTCCTGGAGCGCTCGAGGCCTTTTCCATATACAATCTATATATAGGGCTCCTTTTACTAAGCCGCGTTAGGGCTTTAACGCGCAGAATAGCGCGTGCTACATTGCACCACGCGCTAGACCTTAACGCCAACATTGAGCTGGTGTTAGTTCTAGAAGCGTAGCGCACGGTAATTTCCTGCGTGTGCTAAAAACGCTAGCGCACCTTAGTAAAAGGAGCCCATAATCTATTGATATTTGTATTTTGCATCTAACAGGAGTAACTTGCCTTCTCTTTAGATTGGTTTATCATTTGGGATTTTTTTTTTTTTTTGAATAGTATTATTTATTGTTAGAACTTAAACAGAGAAAGAGATTCTTCCTCTGTTCCTCAGAATGCTTCCACTGTTCCATTGAATGAAGTCAACGACTGGTCTGTCTTTACTATGGAATCAAAATGATTGTATTAAGAATACTTGTATGCTACTACTATTTATCACGGAAAGGCATATTTAACAACTAAAATGTTATCTCCCCTTTCCTCGTTTAAACAGCATTGTTGTTTCGTCAAAGAACTTCTGAACATTGATGCTGTTTAAATAAGAAGAAGGAAGAGACACTGTTAGTTGTTTGACATGATATTGCAGAATGCATACAAAACAACAAAGGGTGGAGGACAAAGTTAAAAAGCTTTTATTTGGAATACATAGTAACATAGTAGATGACGGCAGATAAAGACCCGAATGGTCCATCCAGTCTGCCCAAACTGATTCAATTTAAATTTTTTTTTTTTTTTTTTCTTCTTAGCTATTTCTGGGCAAGAATCCAAAGCTTTACCCGGTACTGTGCTTGGGTTCCAACTGCCGAAATCTCTGTTAAGACTTACTCCAGCCCATCTACACCCTCCCAGCCATTGAAGCCCTCCCCTGCCCATCCTCCACCAAACGGCCATACACAGACACAGACCGTGTAAGTCTGCCCAGTAACTGGCCTAGTTCAATATTTAATATTATTTTCTGATTCTAAATCTTCTGTGTTCATCCCACGCTTCTTTGAACTCAGTCACAGTTTTACTCTCCACCACCTCTCTCGGGAGCGCATTCCAGGCATCCACTACCCTCTCCGTAAAGTAGAATTTCCTAACATTGCCCCTGTATCTACCACCCCTCAACCTCAAATTATGTCCTCTGGTTTTACCATTTTCCTTTCTCTGGAAAAGATTTTGTTCTACGTTAATACCCTTCAAGTATTTGAACGTCTGAATCATATCTCCCCTGTCTCTCCTTTCCTCTAGGGTATACATATTCAGGGCTTCCAGTCTCTCCTCATACATCTTCTGGCGCAAGCATCCTATCATTTTCGTCGCCCTCCTCTGGACCGCCTCAAGTCTTCTTACGTCTTTCGCCAGATACGGTCTCCAAAACTGAACACAAAAACTAAACTAAACTAAACCTTAAGTTTATATACCGCATCCTCTCCACGGAAGTGAAGCTTGGCACGGTTTACAAGAACTTAAAATATAAGAAGAGAAAGGAAAAGGTTTACATGAGCTTATATATAGAATGGAAGAGTAAGGGGGAAAAATACCTATCCCGCGAACAGGACCCTTAACCCTCATTCCCCTGCAATAAACCAACTCCCGCCCTCCCCCCTCCTTTCTCTTCCCCTCCCCTCCTTTGGTTCTTTCTCCCTCCCTCTTTCCTTCCACTTCAACCTTTGTCGTTGCTTGTAACTCTGATAAATTTCTGCTAAAATGTTTCAACATTTTCTTCCTCGTTGCTTGTAAATCCGTGTTCAGATCGGATCTTAATTAATTGATGTGAACTGCCTAGAACTCATTGGGTATGGCGGTATACAAGAACATAATCTATATATATAAAATCGGAGGTATGTATGTGTGTGTGTATGTGCCGCGATCACGCAAAAACGGCTTGACCGATTTGAACGAAACTTGGTATGCAGATCCCTCACTACCTGGGATGATATGTTCTGGGGGTCTCGCGGCCCACCTGCACACATGGGCGGAGCTACAAACATAAAATCAGATTTCACCCATTCATATCAATGGAAAAAATGTAAAAAGCTGCCATTCTCACAGTAATTAAAAAACGGCTTGACCGATTTGAATGAAACTTGGTATGCAGATCCCTCACTACCTGGGGTGATATGTTCTGGGGGTCTCGCGGCCCACCTGCACACGTGGGCGGAGCTACAAACAGAAAATCAGATTTCACCCATTCATGTCAATGGAAAAAATGTAAAAAGCTGCCATTCTCACTGTAATTCAAAAACGGCTTGACCGATTTGAACGAAACTTGGTATGCTAATCACTCACTACCTGAGGTGATATGTTCTGGGGGTCTCACGGCCCACCTGCACACGTGGGCGGAGCTACAAACAGAAAATCAAATTTCACCCATTCATGTCAATGGAAAAAACGTAAAAAGCTGCCATTCTCACAGTAATTCAAAAACGGCTTGACCGATTTGAATGAAACTTGGTATGCAGATCCCTCACTACCTGGGGTGATATGTTCTGGGGGTCTCGCGGCCCATCTGCACACATGGGCGGAGCTACAAATAGAAAATCAGATATCACCCATTCATGTCAATGGAAAAAATGTAAAAAGCTGCCATTCTCACAGTAATTCAAAAACGGCTTGACCGATTTGAACGAAACTTTGTATGCAGATCCCTCACTACCTGGGGTGATATGTTCTGGGGGTCTCGCGGCCCACCTGCATACATGGGCGGAGCTACAAACAGAAAATCAGATTTCACCCATTCATGTCAATGGAAAAAATGTAAAAAGCTGCCATTCTCACAGTAATTCAAAAACGGCTTGACCGATTTTAACGAAACTTGGTTTGCAGATCCCTCACTACCTGGGGTGATATGTTCTGGGGGGTCTCGCGGCCCAAATGCACACGTGGGCGGAGCTACAAACAGAAAATCAGATTTCACCCATTCATGTCAATGGAAAAAATGTAAAAAGCTGCCATTCTCACAGTAATTCAAAAACGGCGTGACCGATTTGAACGAAACTTGGTATGCAGATCCCTCACTACCTGGGGTGATATGTTCTGGGGGTCTCTCGGCCCACAACTCTATGTTGCTTGCTCAAGGGTGGGTTCACCCAACAATATATATGTTCTTGCTCCTGGAGGTGAAACTAAAAATGTTGTTTATAATCACGTTTTGCCTTAGTTGTATTGTATTCATTTTGTCAAATATTTCACATTATAATTTGAATATTGTACTTTTTATTAAGCTGTAAAACAATAATTTCATTCACCACTATAAAGTATGTTTATTTGAATCCATTTACAGTGTTATTGCTATAATTAAATACCCGTGCAACGCCGGGGCATCAGCTAGTAATAATAATAATAAAAAAATAGAATTACATGTTAGAGAAGAGCCAAGTTTTCAGTTGCTTGCGGAATAGTTGGAGAGAGCCCAGGTTCTGCAACGGGATAGTAAGGTCATTCCAGAGACCTGTGATTTTGAAGAGAAGAGATTTTCCCAGTTTACCTGCATAGAGAATACCGCGTAGAGAGGGGAAGGATAGTTTATATAAACATGAATATTTATAGTAGGTTATAATGCAGGAAGCCCAAAGGGCTAAGAAGGTAATTTTTATGACAGAGTACTTAGGATTAGAAAGTAAATGTCAATGGAATGCTTTTTTGGGGATGGGGTAAAAACATCCACCAAAGTAAACACTGACCTTATAGGGCTAACTCTCCTAGAAGGTGAGCTTCTTTTTGTGAATGGGAAACGTTTCCGCTACTCCTACTATTTATTATTTCTATAGCGCTAAAAGGCATACGCAGTGCTGTGCATCTTAACATACAATAGACAGTCCCTGCTCAGGAGAGCTTACAATCTAATTTAGACAGGACATTGCGGATTGGGGAGATTATGGTAGAGGAAATGATACAGTGGGTCTAGGTATCTGACAGCAGTGAGTGGGAGTTAAGAGTTGAAAACAATTTCAAAAACATATAGAAGTCATGCACTGATTGTGTGTTTTGGCACTGGATCTTTTTGGAATAGTTGGCATTATTTAGTGCCGAGTACTCCACTGACTGAAAGTTAGATGAAAAGTAGCCTTCTGGGAGGCGGGGTGGGGGGTGGTAGGGATTATTTTAATAGCAGGATAGATAAGTTGCATTATCTTTATTAGTTTATTAAGATTGTGAATTACATTCAATGATGATTATGTGTTGTGGTGAGATTATTGTATTAAAATTAAAATTATTAAATTAAAAAATTAAAAAAGAAAGACAAAAAAGTAGCCTTCTGAGACTAGTGATTTAATGATGTTTTAAAAATTTCTAATGGAGGTACTAATACAATTATTTGTATATAGATATGGTTTTGACCCCTGATGAAGACTAAGGGCTCCTTTTACTAAGGTGCACTAGTGTTTTTAGCATGTGCTAAAGATTAGCGTACGCAAACTATGCGCTAAATGAAAAATACTAACGCAAGCTCTATGGAAGCGTTAGTATGCGTGGCATTGTAGCGCGCACTAAAATCACTAGCTCACCTTAGTTAAAGCAGCCTTAAAAGTGAAATGGCAGCGCTCTTTCAGGCAAATTGAAAGATAACCCCACCCCCCTTTTACAAAACTGTAGCATAGTTTTTAGTGTTGACCACTGCGGTAAAAGCTCCGATGCTCATAGGAATTCTATAAGCATCAAAGCTTTTACTGCAGTGGCTAGCGATTAAAAATAAACCCTAATGCGACTTGATAAAAGGAGGCCTTTATTAGTAGCACAATCCATTTTTAAATGTTGGAAATATGCATGATTTTAAAGTAAAATATAAACCCCCTTTCTACTAAACAGTGATAGCGGTTATTAGCGCAGGGAGCTGCGCTGAATGCTCCTTGCTGTTCCTGACACTCAAACGAAATCTATGAGTGCCGGGAGCAAGGTGAAACATTCAGCGTGGCTTCCTGTGCTAATAACAGCTATCGTGGTTTAGTAAAAGGGGGGAATAATTAGCTGTGGGAAAATTTTTTTGTGACTTGTTGATAAAATAAACAAGTGAAATTTTAAGAACCATTAAAGTCTGGAGGTTTTGTGTTTTTTTTTTTTTTTTTGCAAGACCTATAATTAATAGTGATTGTCACTCCACAGTATAACCACTGTGGTGTTTGGCTTCTGAGGTCTTTTTTCCTCTATTTTCAAAATTGCAAAAATGTTGCCTTTTTCAATATAATGGAATTTGTGTATAGTTTTGCCTTTTGACTGTATGTTTTTGGTATGACCAGGTCTACCAGTATTGTTTACTGGGAGATATTCAGTTCAAAGTCTCTTCAGACAATACTTTAGGGCACTCTCTCTAACTTTTTTTTAGCTTCGGCACATTAAATGGAGCAAATGTTTTTGACGGCACATTATAACTGAAATTATAACATTGCAAAACCAGCAAAAAATTAAATTTGAGAGTTATTTATTTAAAGTTCTTTAAGCTATGTATGGGTAATTGTAACCACGGTGAAACTAAACGAACCTCCAATCCTGGGCCTACACTGTGCAAATGAAACCGAACGAGTCCAAAACAAAACTACTTTGGCTCGGCCCAAAACTAGACCAACTACCCACCTCCATCCCACTGTCGTCTGGCTCCACTCTGCAGCTTGAGTTCTCAAGCAATGTTCTGGGCATCATCATTGATTCCACATTGTCCTTCAACGACCACCTCAATTCCTTGGTAAAAAAAATGCTTTTTCAGCCTTCACATGCTGAGGAAAGTAAGACCTTATTTCCATCAAAAACACTTTACCGTCCTCGTCCAATCCATCATCCTTTCCAGATTGGACTATTGCAACTCTCTCTACTTAAGCCTAACTAAGAAAAACCTTCATAGACTTCAGCGGATTCAGAATGCCGCGGCTAAGCTTATCTTCGCAAAAAGTAAATTTGACCATGTCTCACCGCTCCTGTCCATGCTTTACTGGCTTCCGATAATCGCCAGGGTCCACTTTAAATGCGCCTGCCTAAATTTCAAAATTCTACACGGCATCCTCCCTCCCTTTATCACACTCTCTTGAAACTCCTCAAATCCTAATACCACCAGACCCACCCACAAATTAAAACTTTCCTTCCCCTCATTAAAAGGCATTTCCCATGCAGGAAAACTAGGGACCTCCCTCCCCTTCAGATTCACCTCTTCGGAACCTGAGCTCTCTCCAACTTTTCTGCAAACATCTGAAAACCTGGCTATTCTCAAAAATGTAATACTTACTCCATCTTTGGCATTCTTAACCCTCTAATTATTCTTCTTACTCTATCCTTTAACCCTTCATTGGAGTTCCTTTCTCTCCCAACTCCTGTAAACCGTGCCGAGCTCTACGACTGTGGAGAAGATGCGGTATACAAACCTAACGTTTAGTTTAGTTTAATCAATGCGATTGATATGCTTGTTTTTGAGTGCAAATTAATTCAAAACGCAACTCAATAGCCGACAAGCAAACACACATTTCATCGTCCATCATCTGCAGTCGTTCTCCTTTTTTTCAATTTAATTTCTGTTAGAACTGAAAATCCAAATTTGCAAAGATAAGAAGATCAAAATGGTAACAAAGCCTTGATTATTTTGTTGCTCAAGTTAGGATACCTACTGCATGGAAACTAAAGATAAAATTACCTGTCATTAGTTTTCAAGGACCAATCACGTCAAAGAATGATGCTTGCCTGGGCAGCTGTATCCTTATGCAAACAGACGCTCATAACATTGACAGACTCTTGTGTACACAACATACATGTCATCTATTCTAATGTATACTTTTGAAGGGAATTTAAAAAAAAAAAAAAAAGACAATTCTGGAATTTTTCGTGGCACACCCGGAATCTCTTCAGAGTACACCATGGCAATTCTGGAGGCCACAATACCGTAAAGACGTACTTAGAGTTGAGTCAGTTCAGCGGATGGCAACTAGGATGATCTCGGGGCTCAAAGGTCTCTCGTATGAAGAAAGACTAAACAAATTGCAGCTCTACACTCTAGAGGAACGCAGGGAAAGGGGGGACATGATTGAGACATTTAAATACATCACAGGACGTGTCGAAGGGGAAGACGACATCTTCTTTCCCAGAGGACCCTCGGTCACAAGGGGACACCCGCTCAAACTCAGAGGAAGGAAATTTAATGGTGACACCAGGAAGTATTTCTTCACAGAAAGAGTGGTGGATCACTGGAATAAGCTTCCAGTACAGGTGGTCAAGGCCACCAGCGTGCTTGACTTTAAGAATAAATGGGACATCCACGTGGGATTCTTGCGAGGGTCGAGATAAGGACATCCACGTGGGATCCTTGCAAGGGTCGAGATAAGGAACTAGGACATTAGCACCCAGACCTAATGGGGGGTCAGTAGAGTGGGCAGACTTGATGGGCTATAGCCCTTTTCTGCCGTCAACTTTCTATGTTCTATGTTTCTATGGCACACAGTTTGAGAGACACTGCTTTAGGGGATTTAGAATAGAAAGTTGCACGGGGACAGAAATCCCACCCATCCCCACCCGTCCCCATCAGGATCCTCTCCGTCCCCACCCATCCCTGTCAGGATCCACTCCGTCCCCACCCAACCTCGTCAGGATCCTCTCCGTCCCCACCCGTCCCCGTCAGGATCCTCCCCGGCACCACCCGTCCCCGTTGGGATCCTCTCCATCCCTACCCGTCCCCATCAGGATCCTCTCCGTCCCCACCCGTCCCCGTCAGGATCCTCCCCGGCACCACCCGTCCCCGTTGGGATCCTCTCCATCCCTACCCGTCCCCATCAGGATCCTCTCCGTCCCCACCCGTCCCCGTCAGGATCCTCTCCGTCCCCACCCATCCCTGTCAGGATCCACTCCATCCCCACCCAACCTCGTCAGGATCCTCCCCGGCACCACCCGTCCCCGTTGGGATCCTCTCCATCCCTACCCGTCCCCATCAGGATCCTCTCCGTCCCCACCCGTCCCCGTCAGGATCCTCTCCGTCCCCACCCGTCCCTGCAAGGAATTACTTCCATCCCCGCCCGTCCCCATAAAAAGCAGCAATTACTTCTGACAGGATCATCAATTCCACAGTTTCTATTGTGTTTGCGCTGCTGTTTTCCTTGTGGAATCTCTTTGGTGGAACCCTTTTTTGTTTTCTGTTCAGGTAATTAACTTATAAACCCCCTCTTTTACTAAGGCTGATGTGTCCCTTATATTATATGGACAAACCCTGCTTCCAAAGCCTTCCATCCCCGTGGGAGTCCCGTTGGCTAGAGGGGGGTCCCCGTGGGAGTCCAGTGGGGTAACGGGGGATTCCCGCGGGACCCCTGGGATTCCCGCGATCCCCGTTCCCGTGCAGACCTCTAATTTAGAAGAGACATGCTTTTCCAAATGGCTCAGGATTTCTCTCTTTTCTGGCAGGACTTTAGCACCATCTGCTGAATAGACAGGTGCACTGCCATTTCATGTGGACCATACATCGAAATAAAAGAAAACAGAAAGGGCTTGGTGAATGTATTCATCAAGCCTTGTCCTACTGTTCTTTTCGAAAATTAATCAAGTCTTCTCTGTTTGACAAATTTATAACTTAGTTGGGTATTTTTAAGATTGTAACCATATTTTTAACTTTCATTGTACGATTCTATTTTTATGGCATGAATGTATTTCGCCGACTGTTCAGTTTCTTATAGTGCAAACCACCTAGAACTTTTGGTAATGGCGATATAAAAGAATAAATTTATTATTATTATTAAGCTGCATTAGGCTTTAATGCGTGAAATAGCGCGTGCTAAATTGCCCCCCCCGTGCTAGACCTTAACGCCAACATTGAGCTGGCGTTAGCTCTAGCCGCGTAGCGCGGGTTTAGCGTGCCCTAGAATGCTGCGTGCGCTAAAAACGCTAACGCAGCTTAGTAAAAGGAGCCCAAAGGAAATCCATCTTCAAAACTGCATATAAGTCTTAACCTTACCAACCGGCATAGCACAAACATCTGTTTGCCATTCCCTCTGTAGTCTCTTACCCTCTATACCTCATCATTCTCTCTTTAATTTCATACCTAAACATACTTAGATTCACCATTTGTCCTGTATGTTTTGTCATAATAAAGATTGTAAGCTTTTTCAAGCAGGGACCATCTCTTGCGTGTTTAATGTACAGCCCTGTGTGTGTCTGGTAGTGCTATGGAAATAATAAATAGTAAGGTGACACCTTTTTATTGGACTAACTTTGCATATTTGGTTGGCTTTCAAAGGTAAAGCAAAGTTACCTGTAACAGAGGTTCTCCAGCAGGAAAACTCAGCCACATCTGGTGACATCATCCGATGGCAGTCTCACAGGAAGAGGGAAGGGGTGGGTAAAGTGAGAAACAGGGAGGGCTGGGTGGGTAAAAGACAGAGAGATGTGGGCCATAACTAGCTCAGGGTCTCTGAAAGAAGAGTTTATATGCTCCTTCCTGCATCTCTTTGGCTTTTTCTTTCCACTCTATTTTTTCACGTGTGTTTTACGGTCTGAATCTCATGCCTAACTAGGATGTAACAAGCCTTTTTTTCCCAGGCACTTGTCAGCACTGTGAAGTGTGTACATTATGTCTAGAATTTCAGCCGTTTCTGTGTTATTTTCTTGAAACTGTTCCTGCTGTTTCTTTCTAACAAAGCCCCCTAAAACAGTAGAATTTGCAGGCAGTGGTGTATAGAGGGAGGGATGTACTCAGAGTGGTGGCACCTGGCATTGCCATACAGTACGCCCCTTACTCTTCACTGCCGCTCGAGTATCTCCTGCGTACCTCTTGAAATGTTCACCAGCAAGAGCAGCATCTTCCGTTGCCTACGTGTACCCACCTCGGCTCCCTTCTGATGTCAAATCCTGGTCTCGCGGAGGAGGAGGAGAGCCATCAGCACCCTGCCAAGATGGCACCCGGGACAGTCTGCCACACCTGAATACACCACCATCTGCAGGGTAGGTTGCATTATAAAATTGGTTCCATGAGAAATTAGGCCCAGATTCACTAACCTGCCCGATCGGGCCTGATCCGGGCAGGCCCGATTAATTCAGGAACGAAAAATATGCAGAAGGGGGTGATTGGAGGACCACCCCCATCTGCCTGCACAGATCGCTGTTGTGTGATCCGCACGCATGCGCAGACCATCTATAGATGGTCTGCGCATGCCCGTCCGAGACGCAACCTTTTTTTAAAAAAAACTTAAAACCTTTTTTTTGTTGTTTTTAGCCCTGCGAGCCCATGGTTTTAACCTGCTTTAAACCCGGGGGTTAAAACCACAGGCTTGCAGGGCGGGGAAGGGCAGGAGAGCTTCGGGGAAGGGCCGAACGGTGATGCGGCGGGAGAGATTTGGGGAAGGGCAGGAAAATGGTGATGCGGCAGGAGTGTTTCGGGGAAAATCGAGGTAGAGCAGGGCGGCATGCGGGGCGAGCAGCAGGAGATAAGAAGCAGGGCGGCATTCGGGGCAGGAAAGATGGCAGGGCAAAGAGCAGGGCTTCCAGTACGAAAGACGTTTTCGACTGGTCCCCAGCAGTCGCTTCTTCAGGTGATCATCCAGCCAAGTCGGATCTGAAATTTGGTGTTGTGAATCACGTCCCAGCATACTTTGCATGCATTTCACCTCATTTGCATGTATGGATTTGAAGTGGATCGCAGCAAAGGTAAGTGAATCAGGCCAGAGGGAAATTTGATAGTAAAGGGGTCGCAAACCAATTGGTACATGATCGGTTTGCTTTGTGAATCTAGCCCTCAGAGCTGAGGGACATAATATATTTGGACTTCCAGAAAGCGTTCGACAAAGTTCCACATGAAAGACTTCTCAGGAAACTACAAAGCCATGGAATAGAGGGAGATATACAAAGGTGGATAGGCAAATGGCTGGAAAACAGAAAGCAGAGAGTGGGCATAAATGGGAAGTTCTCAGACTGGGAGAAAGTGACTAGTGGTGTGCCCCAGGGCTCGGTACTTGGGCCGATCCTATTTAATATCAATGACCTGGAAGACGGAATATCCAGTGAGATCATTAAGTTTGCAGATGACACAAAGCTATGCCGGGCAATCAGATCACAGGAGGATATCGAGGAACTCCAGAGCGACTTGTATCAATTAGAGAAATGGGCAGAGCAATGGCAGATGAAGTTCAACGTGGAGAAATGCAAAGTAATGCATTTAGGTAGTAAGAATAAGGAACACGAGTATAGAATGTCAGGCGCAACTCTGGATAAGAGCGAACAAGAAAAGGACCTGGGTGTACTGATAGGACCCTGAAGCCATCGGCACAATGCGCGGCAGCGGCAAAGAAAGCAAACAGGGTATGGAGAACCTTTCATATGCCGAACGGTTGGACAGGCTGGGGCTCTTTACCCTGGAGAAGCGGAGATTGAGAGGGGACATGATAGAAACTTATAAAATCATGAAAGGCATAGAGAAGGTGGAGAGGGACAGATTCTTTAGACTAGCAGGGACAACTAAAACAAGAGGTCATTCAGAAAAACTGAGAGGAGACAGATTCATAACGAATGCAAGGAGGTTCTTCTTCACTCAGAGGGTGGTGGACACCTGGAACGCGCTTCCCGGAGAGGTGATAGGACAGAGTACAATTCTGGGGTTCAAAAAGGGACTGGATGATTTCCTGGAAGCAAAGGGAATAACAGGGTACAGATAGAGGTTTACCTTACAGGACATTGAGCGAATAGGGTATGGATATTTTAGGTTAGGTAGGGAACACTTTCAGGTCATGGACCTGGTGGGCCGCCGCGGGAGCGGACTGCCGGGCAAGATGGACCCCTGGTCTGACCCGGCAGAGGCAACGCTTATGTTCTTATGTTCTAATGTTAGGCATGATAAAGAAAGGAATCACGATTAGATCGAAGAAAGTCATAATGCCGCTTTATAGAGCAATGGCCAGACCACACTTGGAATACTGTGTCCAACATTGGTCTCCCAACCTAAAGAAGGATATAAAACTGTTGGAGAGGGTGCAGAGACGAGCAACGAAGTTAATAAGAGGTATGGAGAACTTGGAATATGAGGAACGACTCAAGAAACTGGTACTGTTCTCCCTTGAGAAGAGGAGGCTGCGAGGGGACATGATCGAGACGTTCAAAATACTGAAAGGCATCGATAAAATAGAGCAGGAAAATAAATTATTTACATTGTCCAACGCGACACGGACAAGAGGACATGGTTTGAAGCTAAGGGGGGACAAGTCCAGGACAAATGTCAGGAAGTTCTGCTTCACGCAGCAAGTGGTAGACGCCTGGAATGCTCTCCCAAAGGAGGTTATTAAGGAATCCACTGTGCTGGGATTCAAAGGCAAATTAGATGCACATCTCCTTACGAGAGGCATAGAGGGATATGGGTGACTAAAAATACATCAGGTGTATACCTGACTGGGCCTCCGTGAGTGAGGATCGCCAGACTCGATGGACCATGGATCTGATCCAGAGATGGCAGTTCTTATGTTCTTATGAACTAAACTCTGCAGTCAGTTTAGGTTGTAGCACCTCCTGAGTGGGGTCCTTTTCCTAAAGCTTAGCATGTGCTAATTGAATTAGTCTGTGCTAAATGCTAGAAATCTCACAGGTATAAAATGGGCTTCTTAGAATTTAGCATGTGCTAATTCTGTTAGTGAGGATTAAGGGCTAGATTCATTAAACTCACCTAGGAGATCCAATCCTTGGGCGATCCGTGACCGAGTCTTCCCGGGCGACCGATTCACTACGCCTCCTCAGGCAGATTAATGCGATCGGAGACACGCCTTACGGTGACCTCCACGGATCACTGCAGAGCGATCCAGACACTTGCGCAGACCATCCTTTTTGCTGTAGATGTGATCCGCACATGCGCTTGCTCTCCGCACAGGCTTGAGGCCCAAATACAAGGAGGGGGGTGGCTGCACTCTTTGGACTTCAGGAATCATTTCACATTTAGCCTCTATACTGCCTGACTACCTATCATTTTAAACATGACAGATACAGCCAGAATGGAACAGAACTTGCGCAGCCCCACTTTAAACCCGCGGATTAAAACCACGGGCCCACACTGCGCTGTGTTTTATTTTGTTTATTTTGCGCAAGGGAGATGTGTTTTATTTTGTTTTATTTCAGGGCTGCAGGGCTGGAATTTCAGGGTGGCAGAGAGCAGGACAGTCGGCAAGGACGTGAGCGACTGGTCCTCAGCAGACGCTTCTTTTTGGATCGGCCAGCTCAATCAGTGTTCCTTTGTTGGTTTAGTGCAGGGGTAGGCAATTCCAGTCCTCGAGAGCCGGAGCCAGGTCAAGTTTTCAGGATATCCACAATAAATATGCTTGAGATAGATTTGTATATCAAGGAGACAGTGCATGCTAGTGCTGCCCGATTCAGGAAAAACATTTTTGATTTGATTCGATTCAGCCTATTGAATTGGTTTTTCGATTCGATTCGATTTTCCTGCTCAATTGGGTGTTTTTTTTTTTTTTTTTCAAACATCCTGGTGGGTTTATTTTATAAAATATACAAATATTAAAGACCATTTGTAAACGATCAAAAATGAGCCCTGATTTTAAATTCCCTATAAAAATCTCAAATTTTCATTAAATTTATTAATTAAACTGTTAAGTCTTTTAATTAAATTGAATTGAACTTAATTTAATACTATTTTATAGCCTCTTCACCCCCTTTGCCTTCTCCTAACCACACTGGCGCTGTGGTGTAAACAAAATAAACAAACAAAAAAGACTTTTCCTCTCTCTGTTAAATCCTAACTCACTTTCGCGGTCTAACACCACCTCTGGCAGGATACACGTTTCAAATCTGATATATTGTAATCACAAAACTGAAAATAAAATTAGTTTTTCTATCTTTTGTTGTCTGGTCATTATTCAAATCTTGTTGGTCCCAGGCTCTGGTTGTCTTCTGATAACTTGCTTGCCAGGGTCTCCTTCTTTCTTCTTTCTCTGTGCTAACTATCCATCTGCCATCTCTGTCCTCCCCTTCCATTTCCCTTCCCTCCCCAGGAGGTCTGGTATCTTTCCTTTTTTTCGTCTCCCTCTACAGATCCACCTTTTCTTAACTACCCTTTCATCCAGCATCTCTCCCTCGTTCCCTGCCACCCCAGGGTCCACCATCTCTCCCTTACTTTTCCCAACTGCCCTCCTATCCAGTATCTCTATCCCCCCTCCACACCATCCCTTGTGTCCAACTTCTCTCCCTTTCTGTTCCTTCCCTCCCTAAATCCCATGGTCCATCATCTCTCTCCCTCTCCTCTATTTTCAGACCCATTATTTCTTCCCCCCAAAGTCCAGCATATGCACGTTTCTTTGAACCCCCCTTCTCTCCGTGTACTTATACATCAGGGCCCCCCTCCCCTGAAGGCCTGTCCCCCCTTAAAGGTATGCATCCCATCCCTGAAGGCCTGTCCCCCCCTTTGAAGGCCTGCATTTCCCCTGAAGGCCTATCCCCCCCTTGAAGGCCTGTCCCCCCATGAAGGCCTGTCCACTCTATGAAGGCTTGTCCCCGCACTTGAAGGCCTGTCCCCCCTTGAAGGCCTGTCCCCCCCTTGAAGGTCTGTCCCCCCCTTGAAGGTCTGTCTGCCTGTCCCCCTTGAAGGCAAGTCCCCCCTGAAGGCCTGCCCACCCCACCCTGAAGGACTGCTTGCCCCACCCCGAAGGACTGCTCACCCCCCCGGCCTCCCCGCACCGTTTACCGCATAGAAGCAGCCTGCAGCAAGATCGGGATGCCAGCGAACATCAGAGGAGGGGTGAGACTGCGGCGGAGGAAATAGCACCGAAGCAGCGCAAAGATCGCAGGCATCGCGCTCTTGCTGCAGGTTGCTTCTATACGGTACACGGTGTGGGGAGGCCAGGGAGGAAGCGAGATGCCGGGAGGAGGGGGGGAATCAGGACACCAAAGGGGTTAACCGGATGCCGGGGAGGGGAACCGGACAGCAGCACTAACCGGCTGATGCTCCCCCCTCGTCCTCTAAAGCAGGTGCGGCAGCGGCCGGCCAGCAAGAGCGGTGCTGCCGCTCCTGCTTTAGGGGGCGAGGGTGGAGGGTCAGCCGAATCGGGAATCTATTTTTTTTTGTTTTGAATCAATTCTAATCGATTCACCTGAAGTGAATCAGTGAACCGATTCGAATCGTGAATTGGGCAGCACTAATGCATGCAAATCCGTCTCATACATATTCATTGTGGATATCCTGAAAACCTAACCTGGCTCCGGCTCTCGAGGACTGGAATTGCCTACCCCTGGTTTAGTGAATCGCTGCTTTCCTACTTTGCATGCCATTTCCCCTCATTTGTATGCGTGGATCGGATCAAGTGGGAGGTTAATTAGCCAGGAGGTTAGTGAATTGAGTTGGGGGGGTCGGAGAAGGCTCACAAACTGGGCGGAGAAGGCTCGCAAAGCTTAGTGAATCTAGCCCTAAGTTTTAGTATAAGGACCCCTAAATTTAATAAAATCCTCAAGTTTAATATCTTTTAAGGTTGCTGTTGTGATACATGGAAGGACATCTGGCTGTGAAAAGACCAGCAATATGCATCTCTCCTAGGGGCCCACGAAGCAAAACGCCATGGTAACAGCAGCGCAGAAAAATAGCTAAGCGGTGCTCATAGTAAATGTAATCTAATCTGAATTTCTGTATCGTTCTTTTCAAGTATAAGTTCAAGGCAATTTACAAATGAAGAGACTGCAGAGCCACCACCAGTCGACATCCAGAAACAGGGTTTGTGAAGAAGCTTCAAAGGCGGAACAATACTTTCTATTATTATGACAGGCAATGAGAATGTGAAGATAAAGAAGTTCATAAAGTGAAAGTGTACGCCTTTTAAACTTGTTTCTGTTTGTACTATAAAACACTATTTATGATGAGAAAATAAGCTATTAAATAAGATTATTAAGTTGCCTTTTATGGAAGTACTGAAAACATTTGTGTGAAGGTAATCTCATAAAGAGTGAAGAAAAGTACTCTTGTTCAGACTAGTATGTGCTTCAACTTGTGCATTTCTTTAAATTAAGTTTTGGTTAATTATACAATAAAAGTCATAGTAACAAAAAAAAAAAAAAAAAACGATCCTACAGCCACTTCATTCCACACCTCTGGAACCAACTCCCCCCCCAACTTAGACAACAGAACTCATTATTAACATTCCGTAAATCGGTAAAGACCCTCCTCTTCAACTAAAGATCTCCTCTGTCTTCTCCCCCCCTTAGGCCCCACCCTCCACTCTCCTATCACCTTCCCGAACTTCCAGTATGACCCTCTCTTCTCTATCCACTAACAAATTGCACCTAAACGCTTATAACTTTCCTTAAACTAAACTACTGTATTTCCCCCTTCTCTCTTTCTGCATACTCTCCCTGTATTTAATTCTCTCCAAAAACTATAAATCCAACCCCTAAACCTGTTGTACTACTTATATGTCTAGTTACTCCCCACTGTGTATGTTCATTTGTAAACCGTTCTGAGCTATTGGGAGGACGGGATAAAAATCTAAATAAATAAAAAATAAATAAATAAATAAATAGAGCTTACCTAGCGTTGAGTCAAAAGCAAGGAAAGAAAGAGTTCTAGCATTAGTCAATGGAGAAGTAGACAGTTTTCTTCAGATAGATGCATACAATATACTGTATATGGTTAACATGTGCTAATAAACTGAAAGCCTGGAAAGGAATATGCCTGGCACTTGCGCACAAGGGTTTGTGCTAAGCACAGTTCGTGTGCGCAGGTCCAGACAAAACCAGAAGTGCAAGCACATAGCGGTGCTGTTCTACACTTTTAAATGTTTGAAAAATTGTTTGCACCTGAAATTTCTAAAAAATGCTCCTATTTTAGTGCAGATGATCTGGAGCTGATGTGTGCTTTCACTTTTGGTTTTGCTTGGACTCACATACACCTTTCTTTCTCAGTATCAGGGCTTCCTCTCGCTTTCAAAAGAAGACAAAACCTGCAGAGTGATGTGAGAAATTGACAAGAAATCTTCTGAAAACCATCGATGCTGTCCCTAACCTGGCAGTACATGTTCGGTGTTAGAAACATCATTTCCTTCTGTGCATTGCAGCACTTTCGTTTGTGCATTGGGGAGGAATATTTACTAACCTCATTAACATTCATTTAATTACATTAAGAACATAAGAATAGCTTTACTGGGTCAGACCAATGGTCCATCTAGCCCAGCATCCCGTCTTCACGGAGGCCAATCCAAGTCACAAGTACCTGGCAAAATCCCAAATAGTAGTAGCATTCCATGCCACGGATCCAGGGCAAGCAGTGGACTCTCCCATGTCTGTCTCAACAACAGTTTATGGACTTTTCCTCCAGGACTTTTCCTCCAGGAACTTATCCAAATCTTTTACAAAACCAGCTACATTAACCGCTCTTACCACATCCTCTGGCAACACATTCCACAGCTTAACTATTCTCTGAGTGAAAAAAACATTTCCTCCTATTGGTTTTATAAGTATTACTCTGTAACTTCATCGAGTGTCCTCTAGTCTTTGTAAATCTTGATGCAGTAACAAGTCAATCCATTTGTACCCATTTTACACTACTCAGGATTTTGTAGACTTTAATCATATTTTCCCCTCAACCATCTCTTTTCCAAATTGAAGAGCCCTAACCTCTTTAGTATACTTCTCGTGAAATCACGTCTGGTCTGCAGACGGACACTTCTGTATCCCTCAGAAGGGAATCGCCAACTATCACTATCTTACATCTCCTAGAGGTCACGGATCCAGTATTTTTTGGGATTTCAAACTCTGATCCTTCCTCTCCAAAGTACAGGAGTTAACTGTGTGGGGTCCACTAGGAAACAGAAACATAGAAACATAGAAAAAAAGCGGCAGAAAAGGGCTATAGCCCACCAAGTCTGCCCATTCCAAGTATCCCCCCCCCTGAATTTACTCCCTTAAAGATCCAACGTGAGTATCCCATTTTTTCTTAAAATCCGTCACGCTGCTGGCCGTTATCACCTGGAGTGGGAGTCTGTTCCAATGATCCACCACTCTTTCGGTGAAGAAGTACTTCCTGGAGTCGCCATGAAACTTCCCTCCCCTGATTTTCAGCGGGTGCCCTCTGGTGGTTGAGGGTCCTATGAGCCAGAAGATATCATCTTCTGACTCAATGCGTCCCGTGATGTACTTATACATTTCAATCATATCTCCCCGTTCTCTTCTTTCCTCAAGTGAGTACAGCCGCAATTTCTTTAGTCTTTCTTCATACGTGAGATCCTTGAGCCCCATGACCATCCTGGTGGCCGTTCGCTGAACCGACTCGATCCTCAGTACGTCCTTTCGGTAGTGTGGTCTCCAAAACTGAACACAGTACTCCAAGTGGGGCCTCACCATGGCTCTGTACAACGGCATCATAACTTCAGGTCTCCTGCTGACGAAACTTCTGCGGATACACCCCATCATTTGTCTTGCCCTGGAGGAAGCCTTCTCCACTTGATTGGCAACCTTCATGTCCTCGCTAATGATCACGTGATCAAATTTGAGCTGATACCAGGAGTGATGTTGCAAAAGAAATCTACTGTAGAGACGTTTAATTTTTCAAAGGTCGACTATGATAAAATGAGGAACATGGTTAAAAAGAAACTAAAGGGATCAGATGCAAAGGTTAGGACTGGAAACCAGGCTTGGATGTTATTTAAAAATACCATCATGGAGGCTCAGACCAGATGTATTCCACGTATCAGCAAAGGTGGAAAGAAGAGGAAATGAGAGCCGGCGTGGTTTCAGAGTCCTTCCCCCTCGCCCTTCCCATGGCCTTTCAGCGTCCTTCTCCACCCCTTTGTATTCCCCATGTGCTTTCAGCGTCCTTCTCCCTCCTCTGTCTTCAAGTGCTTTCAGAGTCCTTCCCCCCCCTCCCATCTTCCCCATGGCCTTTCAGCGTCCTTCTCCCCCCTCCTTCTCTACCGCCCCGGGTGCAGCACAGCCAGCCAGGTCCCCTTACTTTTGTGGCACTTCCCCGACCGACCGACAACAGCCCCGGTCCGACAAACCTCCCTGCCCTTAACTGCGAATCTAAATTAGCTGCTGTAAGAAGATAATTTAGATTCGCGGCTACAGGGCAGGGAGGATTGTCGGACCGGAGTTGTTTAAGCCCTCCCTCCCCTCCGACGTCAGCGCTGAAGTCGGGAAGACTTCCGTTCGGCTCTGTGCTGCAAGCAGAGAAGGTAGGGAGAAGAAGAGCCGCGCGACTGAGTACATCCAGCCCCGCAGGAACCCCGCGACCCTCGGAGGCGTCCCCACGGGATCCCCGCGACCCTAGGGGGCATCCCCACGGGATCCCCGCGACCCTAGGGGCGTCCCCACGGGATCCCCGTGACCCGAAGGGGGAACCCGCGGGATGCCCGCGGGATTCCCGTCGTCCCCGTTCCCGTGCAGCTCTCTATTCTGCACCCTGTGGTTGTGGGATTGATTCCTTGTGACTCTGGGCAAGTTACTTAGGGGAAAGATTCTCAAAACTTTAACGCGAATTGGTAAACAGGAAGTGATGACAAGGACTATGAGTATTTTATGAATGGCCCTTCCTATGAAGAAGGGGGTAGCATAATTAAACAGAACAAAATGCTTCACTGAATTTGTATCTTCTGATCTTGAATATGTATTGCTTGTCTGTGTTATAAAAATTTAATAAAACTTTTTGAACTTAAAAAAAAAACTTTAACGCGGTCGCTAAACTGTTTTTCGGCAGTTTAGCCTGCATGCATTTTTGCGACGAATTATCAAACGTTTTATCTCTGTGTTTAGCGAGGTTTCTGGCAGTCTCCGACAATGGTATGTAAATGTGCTTTTAACATTGAAATGAGCCCTCCGGTGGATTCTTAAAAATCGCCGAGGCATTTTTGAAGAGCAGCGTCGGCTTTTGGCGACAATAATCAGCGACTGGTCTGGTCTTGTGTATTTCTGTCTGTGGGTCTTGATTAAATTTTACATTAAAAAAAAAAATTACAAGATTTACCTGAATTATAGTAGTTTTTTGGAGAGAAAGGCATGTTTTATGCGTTACTGAAAAAAGTCAACGTTGCTTCTCCCCTCCTCTCCCTTCCATTCATCCAATAATGCAGCAGGAGAGTGTGGGGCTTTTTTGTTTGTTTTTTAATGGCGTTTTTCTGCGCATGTGCCCATCAGCGAAGGGCACATGCAAATGTAGGAAATCTTCACTGTTGTTCGCCGATCTTGCGTGATTTTTTAAGAATGTCTCGGATTTTTAGATTTGGTATCAAAACGGCTGGCCTTAATAATAATAATAATAATAACTTTATTTTATATACCGCAGTACCACAAACAGTTCAGAGCAGTTTACAGTGTAAGAGACTGTACATTTACAGCGAAGATACAAGAGGGCTGTACATATTTAGTAAAAGGTGTTTATACAGCAAAGAACAATGTAGATTTAACATGCAGGAGACTGTACATATACAGCAGAGATATATATATATAGTGGAGAGGCAGTGCGAGAGGCTTATAAAGAACAAAGCAGTGTTCAAAACCAATGCAGGGTGATGAATGTCAAGAAGACAACCAGTATCAATTACAGGATGGAAGTATTTGATTATTTGGTGATGAGGGGGGTTCAAGAAATCCTCCATTGCCCACCGCTTTGAATGTGTAACCACAAAAAGGAGGTATTCAAGTCCTATTCCCGTTCCCCTATCAAATTACCTTCTAAGTAATGATTGTACAGTGTTATATCATATTTTTTCTTCAAGTCATCTCAAATGTGCACTCAGTGTTACAGTGTTTCTTTGTTTTAGGCTTTGTATGTCTCTAGTTCGCTTGTTATATAAAAGAAATAAAAGTTATGGACAAAAAGCAGGAAACAGCTGGTCAAAGACAGCATAAGCAAATCCAACAGTTACTCCCGGGGGAATTCTGTGCAATAAACTTAGAAATTCTGTGCATAGTATTTTAAAATTCTGCACAGTTCTGTAGACTTTATTTATTCATATAATACAATATGGCATTGTCTAAGTAATAAACAGCAGAGTTTCCTGAACATAAGGCCAGGTCACTCCCCACCACGTCTCTCTCTCCCAGACACCCTCACCAGTTCATCTATCTCCCCTTTGGCTTGAACCCTTTCCTAGTCTTCCCCGAAGACAGGCAACCTAGCTTGCTTACTGCAGACTTCACTTTGTTTGATCTTCAAGTCTTCTCAATGGCGGGCTCCTAATTATCTTTCGAATAAGCTGCTTTTTACGATCCTCTCAACACTGTTACAGCCTCCATCACTGAAATTGGTTAATTGACTTCTACACGGAATAGAGCCTTTACTTGAGTAGACCATAATTGAGGAATTCTAAATCCACTGCTGTTAATAATTTATCCAGTTTATTTTGGATTCTGTAAAATTTGTGAACTTGGCTTGTTTAAAATGTCTTTAAAGATCTTTGAGTTCTCTAATATTTTGATGATTTGAATCAGGAACTGTTTTCTCATATTTTAAAGTTCAAATACAGATATGCTTTTGGCTGGGTTTTTTTTTTAAATCATAAGATGTACTGTGTATCTAAGCTGTATTTTCTTTCAGTTGTAAACTGCTTTAATACTAATTGTCAAAAACAGTAAATCAAATCATTATCAACCAGTTCTCTCCACCTCATCAGTAAGATCCCTATCTCTGACTTTGATACGATGGGGTGCTCAAAGGTCCTCAGCCCAACCAACTGCCACTGTAGCTGGCAAAAGTGTTATTTTATTTTGCAAAGTGCCAATTTGCAATATCACAATGCTATGTTTTGACATTATTTCAGATCATTGATTGAATCATGTCAACAAAAAGTGTGGAATTTTCAAGTGTGGAATTCCAAGCTGTCATGAAGTTCCTATTCCTGCAGAAGAAAACTCCAAAGGAAATCCATGAATGTATGATGCAAACATTGAGTGACAAGTGCCCATCATACTCCACAGTGTGGAGATTTTGAGATTGAAGATGCAGCAAGGTTTGTCTGGGACACCTCAAAGGGTGTCAACTCCTGAAATTGTTGACCGTGTCCATGACCTGATTTGGGCAGATTGGCGAATATCAGCTAAAACAATTGCTGAGACACTATAGGTATCCACTGAATGTGTTGGGTGTACGATAATCCACGAGCAGCTGGGTCAGCCAAGTGGGTGCCCAAATGTTTGAATGCTGATGAGAAACAATATTGAGTGGACAATTCCAAGTTTATTTTGCAGCATTTTCAATGAGCTGGTGCCAACTTTTTGGAACGACTAGTTACTGTTGATAAAACATGGTTACACCACTATGATTCTGAGACAGCACACAGATTCTCCAAGGACAAGGAAATTCAAAATCCAAAAGTCAACAGGAAAGGTCATGGCGACAGTGTTTTGGGATCAGGAAGGTGTTATAATGACTATCTTCCGAGGGGGCCAAACAGTTAATGCAGAATACTACTATAACTTGCTGTGCTGATTAAAGGAGGAATTGAAAGAAAAAAGGAGAGGGAAGCAGTGGAAAGGAGTTCTCTTTTTGCAAGACAATGCACCTGCTCACAAGGCTAGAAAAACGATGGATGTTTTGATGCGTAGTAAGTGGCCTCCTGCAACCCTCACAATAGAACCGGCCGGCCCAGTTGAAGATGAACTGCAATGACTTTGTTGTATATTTTGCCATCAATGATGTACAGACACTCTCACCGTGTCCCCTGTCAGTTGGGCACTCTCCTGCCATAATCGTCAGGGGGAGAGTGGAGACTGGCAGCCGTAGCCGCTATACTAATCACGGCAGGGAGATCCCTTGCCGCGATTAAGTATAGTGGCCGCATCTAAACAAACCCAATTCTGTAACCAGCGTCTACAACATGGACGTCGGTTACAGAATTGGTTTTAGTTTGGGTGGGTGTAGGCCTGATTCTGGGACGGGCGTCCTATACAGAATCTGTGCCTAAATGCGCACCTTAATATAAGGACCCCTTAGTCTTAGTAGAAGTATAGGGTTACAACCTCTCCAACCCCACACTGGCTCTGTTATGTAAACAAAATAAATAAAAAATACTTTTCCTCACTTTTAGGTCCTCGTTCATGCCTGCTGTCTAACACCAGCTCTGGCAGGATACACATTTCAAATCTGACATATTGTAATCACAAAACAGAAAATAAAATTTTTTTTCTACCTTTTGTTGTCTGGTCATTATTCAATCATGTTAGTCCCAGGCTCTGTGCTCCTTTCCTTATTTTTGTTTTACTTTCTCATTATTTTTACCCAACTTTTGCTCTATTTTTACTATTTTATATTATTTTATTCTTCTAATTTTAATCTTAGTTTGATCAATCCTTATTTTGTCTCTAATTAAACCACCCGTGCATGGCCGTTAACGGCAGACTTTTCCAATCTTACTAGCGATGTTTTATGTTTTCAAGCTCTGCCTGTGGTGCACCTGTGCAGTGTGCCCTGCCACTTTTCCCCTGCTGCTATCTTTGATCGTCTTCGTGGGATCGCACACCTGTCTGCTGGGGCCTGGTTGATGTGCTTTGAAAAGGAGGGGGTAAAGGAAGAATGGGGTGAATTAAATAACTGAGAAACTAAACAAACTCCCCATTAACTATTAATAAACTAACTGGGCGCCAAAACAATTTTCAGGCAAAAGAAAGAGCCTCAGTATCAATGGAGAGGAAAACCCACTCTACCAAACTAATATCATAGGCATAGAAAACCTTTGCCACAAGAAAACAGTCTAACAAAGGAACACCCAGTGTTAAGTGTATGGGTAAATAGTGACGGAAGAGCCATATGCAGCCAAATGCTATGTGCAGCCGACGATCATTTTGTGGCTATCCACGCCACTTTTTCAGGGCCAGAAATGCCAGCATAGCAATCCAACCTAAAAATGTAACGTGATATTGTAAACTGCTTTGAACTTCATGGTATAGAGGTATATAAGAAATAAATTATTATTATTATTATTATATAAATAATATAAAGAAATCCAGAAGTTGTAAAACTCCAGTCTTTTATTCACAAGTTGAAGAGCTCTTCCTCTGCGTCCTTCGTAAAAATATGGGAGGTCATAGTGTTCTTTAGTTCTGTGTGCAGGCCAATCTGGGTATGCTACCTCCCAATTGGTCCATTTCAAAATCGCATGGCCAATCACAGCATGCTACCTCCCGATTGGTCCACTTCAAAAATCGCATGGCCAATCATGGCAAGTGTAAGCTTCATTCATACCTAGCAGTACATGCCACTTGTGCAAATAACTGGCACTGATGTGCATTTATGTACTAGGCACTATTCTATAAGGTAGTGCCTAAGAGTGCTGGAGTACATAACTGCAAAAGGGCATACATGTAGGCAGAGAATGGGAGTCTCATGGGCATGCCACCAAATAATGTGCACAACTTATAGAATTCTATCGATGGTGCACGCAGAGCTGGATTAAGGTATAGGCAAATTAGGCACATGACTCGGGCCCAAAGTTTAGGGTGGCCCTATGAGATGTGCTGAGGACTTAGGAGCTTTGAATTGCCAATTGTCTGGAATTTTTTTTTTTAGGCTTTTACAAATTTGTATATTTCCAGGCTTGAAGTCAGAAAGATAGCTAAAGTATCTGGATAGTTTTCACAACTTAGCCCTCCGTAACTCTCCAGTGCAGAGTCTGCGGTAGGATCCAGCCAATGGCGTAGCTGGGGAGGTTGGCGCCCAGGGCAGTAGCACCCAGCATTACCACACTGCGTGCCCCCTGCTCTACCCCGCTTCATGCCTTCCCCTACCTACCTCTTGAAATGTTTGCCAGTGCGAGCATCTTTCACCTGCCGCACACGTTGACCTCGGCTCCCTTCTGATGTCAGAAAGGAGCTGAGGCCAGCGCGAGCATCACGTAGAAGATGCTGCTCACGCTGGCAAACGTTTCAAGGGGTGCATGGGAGGGGGTGACGAGGAGGAGAGGTACCAGAGCTCCCGCAAAGATGGTGCCCAGGACGGCCTGCCCTCCCTTGCCCCTCCTCCCCACTTACTATGCCACGGATCCAGGTACATTAAACAGACTGTGATCCCACTGGGACAGATAGGGAAAGTTCTTGAAGTACCTGTGTGTAAACTGCATTGAGTGTGGTTGTAAAAACTACAAAAAGGTGGTATACAAGTCCCAGTCTCTTTCTTTGATGTCATAATGCCTCATTCTACCAATAAAAGCTAACTTCATCAGTGATGTCATAATGGCTTCATTGTTCTATAGTTGGCTCACTTTTGATATTGTACTGGAGGAAAGTGTGGCACATGGTTAGAGCTACAGCCTCAGCTCCCTGAGGTTGCGGGTTCAAACCCCACATTGCTCCCTGTGACCCTGGGCAAGTCACTTAATCCCCCACTGCCCCAGGTACATTAGACGGATTGTGAGCCCACCAGGACAGACAGGGAAAATGCTTGAAGTACCTGTGTGTAAACTGCTTTGAGTGTGGTTGTAAAAACTACAAAAAGGCCTCGGAAAGAAGATGATCTGCAGTGGCTGGAGAATAGGTTGAGGCTGAGCTCTGTGTAGTGTTTTAAAGGGAGCAGTGGAGCCAGTGAATATTTTGGGGGAATGAGAGCGTTGAAAGGGAGTCTGAATTTAAGAAAAATATGAAAAAGTGTAGAGTCTACTACAGGCTGAGGGAAAGAGCTGACAGCAAATGCAAGAACTTTGCATGATGTGTAGGTAGGAACACTGCCTGAGAGAGTGCGTGCATTTGTATGTGTTTCTGTGTCATATAAATAGAGCTTCTCTTTGAAAGTCCACTGCTACAAATGTACCTATATGCATACTACAGGAAGGGAAGTTTCCAGCCTGAGGAATTTACCCAGCTAGTTATTAAGTTTCCTGGGCAATTTCCTTTGAACACTATCCTAATACTGCCTTCTCTCTGTCTATATCCTTTCAGAAACACCAAAGAAAGTGAGTTTTTATTTTGCTGCTTCCATTTGTGAAGCTTTTCTCATATGTAAAACTTTGCAAATACTGTATATTATAATCTCAATTACACTGTCCCTTAGCACCTCTAGGTTGTGCCAAAGGCAATGGAAGGTGAAAATGACTTGCAGAACTTCCCTGGTTCTTGGCTCACTACTGCAAAACTGCCAAGTTACTCATCTTTAGGAGGGAGACTTTTTGGACAATCCATTGGCTGAACTTACCTCCCAATTCAGGCCTAGATTCTGGGGGGGAAAAAAAAGCGCATTAACAAATGACTGGCTACTACCGCAGCCGTTCTGGTAGTGAATTAAAAAAAGTGAGTCATTCTCAAAAAAACACTCATGTAAATGAGGTTGGGGGAGAGTAGCGAAGACTCGCTAAATTTGCATGTGCCCATCACTACTGATAGTGATGGACACATGCGCAGAAAAAAAATGCAACAAGAACCTCCCCCCCCAAAAAAAACACAACAGTAGGAAAGATGTTTAATCTCTCCCGCTTCCAACCAACCCCCCCCCCCCCAGCAGCGGGAGAACATAAGAACATAATAATTGCTGCTGCTGGGTCAGACCAGTGGTCCATCATGCCCAGCAGTCCACTCCTGCGGTGGCCCTTAGGTAAAGGACCAGAGCCCTGAGTTTAGCCTTATCTGTGTACGTTCAGGTCTAGCAGGAACTTGTCTAACTTTGTCTTGAATCCCTGGAGGGTGTTTTCCCCTATGACAGCCTCTGGAAGAGCGTTCCAGTTTTCCACCACTCTCTGGGTGAAAAAGAACTTCCTTACATTTGTACAGAATCTATCCCCTTTTAACTTTAGAGAGTGCCCTCTCGTTCTCCCTACCTTGGAGAGGGTGAACAACCTGTCTATCTACTAAGTCTATTCCCTTTATTATCTTGAATGTTTCAATCATGTCCCCGCTCAGTCTCCTCTTTTCAAGGGACAGGAGGTCCATTTTCTCTAATTTCTTGCAGTACGACAACTCCTCCAGCCCCTTAACCATTTTAGTTGCTCTTCTCTGGACTCTTTCGAGTAGTACCGTGCCCTTCTTCAAGTACAGTGACCAGTGTTGGATGCAGTATTCCAGGTCGGGTCGCACCATGGCCCAGTACAGCGACATGATAACCTTCTCAGATCTGTTCGTGATCCCCTTCTTAATCATTCCAAGCATTCTGTTCGCCCTTTTTGCCGCCGCTGCACAATGCGACCAGTATTCCCAAGTCTCTTTCCTGGGGGGGTCTCTCCGAGTACTGCACCAAATATCCTGTATTCATGTACAAGATTTTTGTTACCGACATGCATCACCTTACACTTATCCACATTAAACCCTATTTGCCATGTCGCGGCCCATTTCTCGAGCGTGTTTATGTCCTGTTGCAGGTCATCGCAATCCTCCTGCGTCTTCACTACTCTGAATAACTTCGTATCATCTGCAAATTTAATCACCTCGCTTGTTGTTCCAATTTCCAGGTCGTTTATAAATATGTTAAAGAGCACAGGCCCAAGCATCAAACCCTGTGGCACTCCACTGGTGATGCTTTTCCAGTCCGAGTATTGTCCATTTACCCCCACTCTCTGTTTTCTATCCGCCAACCAGTTTTTGATCCACGTATTTCATCCTCAATCCCATGGCTCTCAATTTTTCGAAGTAGTTGTTCATGCGGGACCTTATCAAACGCCTTCTGAAAATCCAGATATACAATGTTGACCTTTGTCTATCTGCCTGTTAACTCCCTCGAAGTGCAGCAAGTTCGCCAAGCAAAATCTTCCTTTGCTAAAGCTGTGCTGGCTGGTCCTCATCAGATTGTGTCCATCAAGATGGTCAACGATGCGGTCTTTTATCAGTGCCTCTACCATCTTTCCTGGTACCGAGGTCAGACTCATCGGCCTGTAGTTTCCCGGATCTCCCCTTAAACCTTTCTTGAAGATCAGCGGGGCCAGAGGCTCTGATTGGCCCTGGTTGTTTAAGGCCCCTCCTATAGGAAGGGTCTTAAACAACCTGGGCCAATCAGCGCCTCAGGCCCCTCCCGATGAATTCCAGAATGCACTGGGGAGGGGGAGGGATGCACCGGGAAGAGGCCTAGGTTGTTTAAGGCCCCTCCCATAGGTTTCATGACAGTCCTATTATTAAGTTTAATTTTGCTGATTTTGAGTTTACCTCAAATTTATTTAACGTTCTATTTGGTCTTTATACCACTGTTATGCTGTTAACAAAATTGTAAGTTTTGTGTTGAATTGTACTTGCTGTACGCCCCCTTGGGTGAATCTCTTCATAAAGGTGGTTAATAAATCTCATTAAATAAATTGCAAAAGTGCTATGAAAGAATTTATACTACGTACACCACATTGTAGTGTCTACTTCTTGGCACCAAATATTATAATTGCTCAGTTTTCTGAGTAGACTCTTTTTTTCTTACAGAGAACGAAAGAGACAGGTGAGCGATAGGCCCTCTTTTACTAAGCCATAGTAGATGTTTCTAACGTGGTCCGGGGAGATAAAAGCTCAGATGCTCATAGAAATTCTAGGGAGCATTTAGGGCTGGATTCTCTAACCGGTGCTGTTGTCAGCAGCCACCTTAAAATCGGCCACTCACCGTGTATCAATCATGCAACAGCACCAGTTACAGAATCGTGCTTCTGGCAAACGCAGGTGCCGGAAATGTAGGCTAGTTTTCCAGGCCTACATTTCCGGGGCCTACTTTTGTTGTGAATCGTGGCTCCATAGGTGCTTTAAGCTGCCTAATGCTACTTCTCACATTAGCCATGCCCACAGTAGCATTAGGCAGCCCAAAGCACCTATGAAGGGGCAATTCTGGCGCCAATTTTTTAGGCGCCTTGAAGCTCAGTTAAAAATGCCACTTAAATGGTGTTTTTTTTATTGAGCTAGGGTGCCTACAAAAATGTCACCATTTAAGAGAATCCAGGCCTTAGTGCTCCAGGCCACAGTAGAAACCTCTACCACGGCCTTGGGGGGGGGGGGGGGGGGGAATAGCTAGAACATTGTGGCAAGTCCGGCACTGCTTCCAACTTGCCCTATGGTAAAAGTAGGGAGAACAATATTTCAGGTAGTAGTAAATTCCATCAGAGGAATTTCCCTAGCTATGAGGCTGCCTATCACTGTACAGAAACCTTAGAGGCCAACTCTGTGCAGAATGAGAGAAGCGGCTCTGCAAAAGGAGCCTATTCCAGGCAAAGAATAAAACCTTTTAAAACTGCCTTTAAGCAGCATAGGTTCCCTGACCACTATTTTCACTAGGGCCAAAGGGGGAGCCAAAGGCAGTACTGGCCCATTCCCATATCTCAGAGCCTGGGGTGTGGCTTACCACAATATAAGCCAGAGCCTCAGACAGGGAAGGGAGAGGCTCAGGAAGGTGGATAGAAACCAGCCCACCAGGTGTCAGAGGAGCGGACCAGAAGGTGGAACAGAGCTCAGCCCAGAGCCAGTCCTGGTGAGGAGTTAATGGAATTAGAGGAAACTGGACTGCCCACTCAGTCAACCTGGCCTACTCCTGAGGAATGCATGGAAGTGTGTGAAACAGTACCTGTACAAGGTGAGCTGAATGAAGATATGGACATTAGCTGAATGAACCCTGCTTATTGTTTTTGTTCTCTTTCTGGGAGAAGGGATTCTTTTTCCTTTTCTCATTGCAAAGGAGCAGTGCAGGAAACCATTATTGCTCTCACCTGAGAACAATCATCTTGAACTGTGTTTTGTTTCATGGATGGGTTTTTTTTTCTCTTCTTTTTTGGCTTGGGACTAAGTGAAAGACTTTACTAAAACTGGGAAACCTATGCTGCACCCTACACACTGTGTGGACTTAACTAAGCAATACTTATGTAGCAGTGCTGATAAATGAACCAGTGAAGTGGTGTTTGTATTTGGAACTTACTCAGGGTTATTTTTCTCCTCTCTTTTGAGCCTCCTGAGATCCTAGAAACAAGGCCTAAGCAGAGTCTGGGCGTGACATCCAACCAGGCTGAAGGGAGCCAAAGATCCACTGAATGCAAGCAGTCAGCCATTATCCATATCTACCTATTGCTTTGTGTTTGTTTCAAGTGCTGCATTATTTTATTCCTGTGCACTGCATATTTTCTGTTATACCTTTTTGCCCTATTTTGAGATTGATTTTGTCTGGCCGGAAAACTTGTTTGTTTTGCAAAGACTGCATAGTAAAAGGCTACTTTTGTTTTCAACAATTAAAACCTTGCCTTAGTGACTTCTGTGAGCTTCTCTGGGTGGTCTGTAAAGGTGCTTTGGCAAACCTTATTAGCCAGTACTGCCTGTAGGGCATAAGAACATAAGAATTGTCGCTGCTGGGTCAGACCAGTGGTCCATCGTGCCTAGCAGTCCGCTCATGCGGTGGCCCCTAGGTCAAAGACCAGCGCTCTAACTGAGACTAGCCCTACCTGCGTACGCTCTTGTTCACCAGGAACTTGTCTAACTTTGTCTTGAATCCCTGGAGGGTATAGAAACATAGAAGATGACAGCAGAAAAGGGCTACAGCCCATCAAGTCTGCCCACTCTGCTTACCCACCCCCTCTCTATGCCCTAATGACCCAATTTCCTTATTTTGACCCTCGTAGGGATCCCACATGGGTATCCCATTTATTCTTAAAGTCTGGCATGCTGTCTGCCTCGATCACCTGCACTGGAAGCTTGTTCCAATGATCAACCACTCTCTCTGTGAAGAAATTCTTTCTGGTGTCGCCATGAAATTTTCCGCCTCTGAGTTTGAGCGGGTGCCCTCTTGTGGCCGAGGGTCCCTTGCGAAAGAAAATATCATCTTCCACTTCGACACGTCCTGTGAGGTACTTAAATGTTTTGATCATGTCTCCCCTCTCCCTACGTTCCTCGAGAGTGTAGAGCTGCAATTTGTTCAGTCTCTCTTCGTACGAGAGACCCTTGAGCCCCGATATCATCCTGGTGGCCATCCGCTGAACCGATTCAATTCTGCGCACATCTTTACTGTAATGTGGCCTCCAGAATTGCACACAGTACTCCAGATGAGGTCTTACCATGGCCCTGTACAACGGCATTATGACTTCAGGCTTTCAGCTGACGAAACTTCTATTGATACAACCCAATATCTGCCTTGCCTTAGATGAAGCCTTCTCCACTTGATTGGCAGTTTTCATGTCTGCACTGATGATTACTCCTAAATCTCGTTCTGCTGAAGTCCTAGTTAAAGTTTCTCCATTCAAAAAGTACGTCCTGCATGGATTTCCGCTTCCGAGGTGCATGACCTTACATTTCTTAGCATTGAAGCCTAGCTGCCAGGTTGAGGACCAACTTTCCAATGTAAGCAGGTCCTGTGACATATAATTCTGTAAACTGCATTCACTTACTATATTACATAGTTTGGCGTCATCGGCGAATAGTGTTATTTTACCTTGAAGCCCTTGAGTCAGATCCCCTATGAATATGTTGAAAAGGAGTGGACCCAGGACCGAGCCCTGCGGCACTCCACTGGTCACCTCCGATGTTTTAGAGAGGGTACCATTAACCACCACCCTCTGAAGTCTGCCACTCAGCCAATCATTGACCCATGCAGTTAGTGTCTCTCCTAACCCCATCGATTCCATCTTGCTTAGCAGCCTGCGGTGTGGGACACTGTCAAAAGCTTTACTGAAGTCCAGGTACACGACGTCCAAAGAATCTCCCAAGTCCAACTTTCTTGTTACCCAGTCAAAAAAGCTGATGAGATTGGATTGGCAGGACCTACCCTTGGTGAATCCATGCTGACTGGGATCCCGAAGATTCCCTTCATTCAAGATCGTGTCCAATTTGCTTTTAATTAGTGTTTCCATGAGTTTGCACACTATTGATGTGAGACTCACCGGTCTATAATTCGCAGCCTCTGCCCTGCAACCCTGTTTATGCAGAGGAACGACATTAGCTAATTTCCAGTCCAGGGGAACTTTCCCCTTACTTAGGGAGAGATTGAATAGCTCAGCCAACGGTTTTGCCAGGACATCGCTCAATTCTCTGAGCACTCTTGGGTGCAAATTGTCTGGTCCCATGGCTTTGTTCACCTTGAGTCTTGCCAGTTCACTGTAAACTTCACCTGGTGTGAACTCAAAATTCTGAAACGGGTCTTCTGTGCTTTGTGTTGCCTTCAACTTCGGACCATGTCCCGATGCCTCACAGATGAAGACTGAGCAGAAGTATTCATTCAGTAGTTCGACTTTATCGGAATCTGCTTCCACGTAACTTCCGTCCGGTCTTCTAAGGCGTACTATCCCGCCTGTGTTCCTTTTTCTGTCACTAATATACCTGAAGAAGGATTTGTCCCCCTTTTTAATGTTTTTTGCCAGAATTTCTTCCACTCGAAGTTTTGCCTCCCTAACTGCCATTTTGACCTCTGTAGACCTGGTCCTATATTCTACCTTTGCCTCTCTTTTCTCCGTGTGCTTGTAGGAGAGAAATGCTTTTTTCTTCTCCTTAATGAGGTGTGAGATCTCCACGGTGAACCATTGGGGTTTATTGTTTCTTTGTCGTTTATTTACTGATTTTATGAAGCGGCTAGTTGCTTCATGTATGGTTGATTTCAGTGTTAACCACTTAGCTTCTACATCATCGGTCTCCGCTTGGTCCTGCAGCGTCCGATGGACGAAATCTCCCATGCGTACGAAGTCTGTGCCCCTATGACAGACTCTGGAAATGCGTTCCAGTTTTCTACCACTCTCTGGGTAAAGAAGAACTTCCGTACGTTCGTACGGAATCTATCCCCTTTCAACTTTAGAGAGTGCTCTCTCGTTCTCCCTACCTTGGAGAGGGTGAACAACCTGTCCTTATCTACTAAGTATATCCCCTTCAGTACCTTGAATGTTTCGATCATGTCCCCTCTCAATCTCCTCTGTTTGAGGGAGTAGAGGCCCAATTTCTCTAATCTTTCACTATACGGCAGCTCCTCCAACCCCTTAACCATCTTAGTTGCTCTTCTCTGGACCCTTTCGAGTAGTATTGTGTCCTCCTTCATATACGGTGACCAGTGCTGGATGCAGTACTCCAGGTGAGGGCACACCATGGCCTGGTACAGCGGCATGATAACCTTCTCCGATCTTTTCGTGATCCCCTTCTTTATCTATTCCTAGCATTCTGTTCGTCCATTTTGCCGCCGCTGCACATTGCGTGGATGGCTTCATCAACTTGTCGATCAGAACTCCCAAATCCCTTTCTTGGGAGGTCTCTCCAAGTACTGCCCCAGACATCCTGTGCATGAGATTTTTGTAACCGACATGCATCACTTTGCATTTATCCACATTGAACCTCATCTGCCGTCTCCTCTCCTCAATACTAGGTCTCCCTATTGAGAGGCAGGCCTAGTATTGAGTGCCGCCTGGTGGTGGGTCACTGCATTTTTCTTAGCGGGGATGGTCAGGCGACAATATGTGCTTTTGAGGACTATGGAATCCATTTGGTAGTAACAACTGTTTTATCAGGACTACATATATAGGGAACTTCATAAGTACAATGAACACCTTCCTTTTTGCCAGCTAGGAAGCTAGCTGCTCCACACAGATTGTGCTGATGTGTCCTCCTCAGGTAGCATTGTGGTGTGGAAACTAGAGATGAGGTGCAACAGGCAAGTGAAGTTGAGAACTGTGAAATTCATTGCCTTGGTGTGTATGATGTATCAAATTGAAGTGTGAATAAACAGACTGGTTTGGAATTACTTTGGCACATAAGAATGCTTCATAGTGGAAGAAGCATTACACAGGGACTTGTCCTCCAGAACACCAGTAAAAGACCTAAACTATAACATCCTGAGTCATTCAAATCCCTTGAATAAAAAGCTATATTATAATTGGCTAGGAGAGATAGAAATCAAGTATGTACATTTCATATCACTTTCAAAGCATAGGGTTACCAGATTTCCTCTTTAAAAAAAATATGCAGTATATAAATTTTTAAATAAACAAACACCTGGCCCTGACCCCAAAAACCCTTGTGTCTCCTTCCCTGAACTTGGGGCCACGTGTGAATGATGTCATCACATCAACGTCTGTACATGCACAAGAACAGACGCTCTCCAGACGCAGCCCAAAGCTTGAGGGCTTCCAAAACCCAAACTGCCGGGTTTTGGAAATCCCTCAACGCACCCGGACAGTCCTGGATGCTTGGTATACCCTATCATAAGAACCTAAAAATAGCCTTACTGAGTCAGACCAATGTCCATCAAGTCCAGTAGCCCATTCTCACGGTGGCCAATCCAGGTCACTAGTACCTAGCCAAAACCCAAGGAGTAGCAATATTCCATGCTACCAATCCAGGGCAAGCAGTGGCTTCCCTCATTTCTTTCTCAATAACAGACTATGGACTTCTCCTCCAGGAAACTGTCTAAACCTTTCTTAAAACCAGCTATGCTAGCCGCTCTTACTACAACCTCTGGCAGTGCATTCCAGAGCTTAACTATTCTCTGAGTGAAAAAAATTTCCTCCTATTGGTTTTAAAAGTATTTCCCTGTAATTTCATCGAGTGTACCCTAGTCTTTGTAATTTTTGATGGAGTGAAAGATCGATCCACTTGTACCCGTTCTACTCCACTCAGGATTTTGTAGACTTCAATTATATCTCCCCTCAGCTGTCTCTTTTCCAAGCTGAAGAGCCCTAACTGTTTTAGTCTTTCCTCATAAGAGAGGAGTTCCATCCCCTTTATCATCTTGGTCGCTCTTCTTTGAACCTTTTCTAGCGCCAATATATCTTTCTTGAGATTAGGAGACCAGAATTGAACGGAATATTCCAGATGAGGTCACACCATGGAGCGTTACAAGGGCATTATAATATTCTTAGTCTTGTTAACCATCCTTTTTTAATAATTCCTAGCATCCTGTTTGCTTTTTTGGCCGCTGCCGCACATTGTGCGGAAGGTTTCATCGTATTATCTACGAAAGCATATGCTGTGATTGGAAGTGCTGAGTATCTCTAGGAGGCAGGGTAGAATCATTTAAAATTAGTGTTAGTGAATGATGCTAATTAGTGGATGGAGTCAGTCCAGAGGAAGGCTACTAAATTGGTGCGTGGTCTTCGTCATAAGGCATATGGGGACAGACTTAAAGATCTCAATCTGTATACTTTGGAGGAAAGGCGGGAGAGAGGAAATATGATAGAGACGTTTAAATACCTATGTGATGTAAATGCGCATGAGTCGAGTCTCTTTCATTTGAAAGGAAGCTGTGGAATGAGAGGTCATAGGATGAAGTTAAGAGGTGATAGGAGTAATATAAGGAAATACTTTTTTACAGAACGGGTGGTAGATGCATGGAATAGTCTCCTGGTAGAGGTGGTGGAGACAAAGACTGTGTCTGAATTCAAGAAAGCTTGGTACAGGCACATGAGATCTCTTAGGGAATGGAGGAGATAGTGGATACTGTTGATGAACAGACTGGATGTGCCATTTGGCCTTTACCTGCCATCATGTTTCTGCGCTCATGCAACCTGTATGTATGTAATTTTACCAGCATATAGTTGGGGAGTGTTTTTTAACTGCCTCTTAAGTTTGTATATTACTTCTAAATTTAGCTTAATGCTAATGATGTGTTATACATCGCTATATTTCCTACTGGATTCAAAAGTTTACAAAAGATTACCAGATATAAAATGGGCTTTTTAGCATTTAGCACACACAAATTCTATTAACTCACACTCAGTGGCGTAGCAAGGGTGAGCGGTGCCCGGCGCAGTGATGCCCATCTCCTGCCCTCTTCTCTGCCACCCTGCCATGCACGTGCGCCCCTTCCCTGTACCTTTTCAACTTCAGTGTAAGCAGCCACTGACTTCCTGCCCGCGTCAGGCACGGGTCTCAGAAGTGATGTCAGAAAGAGTGCTGAAGTCAATGCAGGCAGCAAGTTTGTGGCTCCTCACACTTATGTTAAAAAGGTACGGGGTAAGTGAAGGGTCACGCGCGCAGCAGGGGGGGGGGAGGGGTGCCAGGGCCCTGAGGAAGACCACGCCCAGGGCAGACTGCCCTCCCACCCCCCTTAATACTCCACTGCTCATACTGATCTTTGGTAAAAAGGCCCCTTAGTGATTAGCTCAAGGTCACCAACCAAGTGATAGATCAGATTCACACCTTGTTCTTTCCAGTTCTGTTCTCTCACTTCAGTGGTTCCTTGCTAGCTGATATCACATTGCAGTTCTTAATTTATATTCAGGCCTGCATCTAGCACAACCTTTCAGCAGCTAGTAATAGAAAACTATTTGGGGTTAATAAAAACAGCATTAACTACACACAGATACTTTATTAAACAAGATTCAGACAGTCTTTATCTCATCTCTACGTTCTCGGTTATTGCTGTTTGGAATTTAATATTCACAGTGCTCCATTGTTCATTTTCTCTTAGGACAGCTTCTGGGGCTTTTAATCCTGGTATATAATTTCAAAAAAAATATAAAAAAATGCGGGGAAATTAGGTCATGGGAAAGAGATGCATTAACAGGTCAAGGTAGACCTGGACCTACCAAAAAGATTAAGGGGCCCTTTTACTAAAATAAGTTAAAATCTGGGCTTAATGCATTTTAATGCATGACTTTTACTTGTGCTAAGCCCAGATCTAACACAGTGCTTTATTAGGATTTTGGGTTTGCTTGGTTTTTTAAAAAATTTTTGCGGGTCTTGCGCTAAATTTTTCATTAGCATGTGGGACCCTCAAGAAATTAGGTGGTGGGAAGGGCTCAGGTGCTAATCTTTTTAATGGCCATGCACTAATGGCAAAATTAGAACATACTTAATCACCAATGCTCACCGAGACTCCTTGTTGTATCACTTAATGTCAAAACAAATTCATTTTTGGGGGGATCATCAGAGGGGAACTTCCATATTCTTGCAATGAGAGACAGTGTCACCAGATATTCATCATCAGTTCAATATTATTTTTCTTTCACAAGCATAGATGATCCCAATAATCTTTCATGATTCAAGCTTTTCTTCAATAATCCATGTATCGTGTAGATGCCTTCATGTGATGTTTAAAGGGAGGTCATTGTCATATTTGAGGTTATGTTACTTCCTCTAGGGTAGAGAGATGCTGAAGATGTTAAGAGTACAATGTTAATGCAGTAATCTTAGGACTAGTTATTTATTTCTTTAAAAGATTTCTCAACCGCCTATTCCTAGGCAGCTTTACAAAAGTAACATACATAAAATAGGACAGATTAGACTTGTACAAACATGTTATTGTTTGTCTTGGTGAAAAGCTGTTTGCTTTAACATTATGTATGTTCCTTGTGTCCACTGCCTAGATTTTAAGCGGTTTATAAATTTTTTAAATACCATATTTTTCGCTCCATAAGACATACTTTTTCCACCCCCAAAGGGGGTGGAAAAGTTGGTGCATCTTATGGAGCAAATACACCTTCCCCCCGGTACCTTTTTAAAGTTGTGGTGGTCCAGAACGGCTGGCTTTGGTAGCAGAGTGAGCAACGCAGGAGCACGACCTTTGCGCTTCCTGCCTGCCTCTTGATGAGAACTGACCTTAGCCAATCACTGAGTTGCGTGGGACCAGGCAGGAAGCGCAAAAGTTACACTCTTATGTCGTGCCGCTCTGCTACCAAAGCCAGCCATCCAGCAGGAGAGCGCATTGGACCACTGCAACTTTAAAAAGGTACCGGGGGGGCTGGGGGCAGCTTCGGGCTGTGGGTTGCTTTGGCTGCGGGTGGCTTCGGGCTGTGGGTGGGCGGGCTCCTTCGGCTGTGGGCAGATTCAAGCTGCGGGTGGGCTGCTTTGGGCTTCCCAGCACCAGAAGCACCCCCCTGTAGAGGAGGAATATTTTTTCCTTGGTTTTTCCTCCTCTACAGGGGGATGCGTCTTATGAACGGGTGCATCTTATAGAACGAAAAATACGATACATAAAATTATCCGGGGATACCAGCAAGATATTCTCACATGTAGGTGACATCATCCACGGAGCCTAATATGGACAGTGAAAACTGTGCTGTCACTTTAAGCTTTAATGAAGCTTCGTGACTACTCGCACTGCGTACATGCGAGTGTCTTCCTGCCCGACGTTAGCTCACAGTACCTTAGTTCTGTAAACAAGCTAAGAAGCCAACTAGAGGAGGTGGGAGGGATGTGAGAATATCTGCCTTCTGTCCCCGGATAACACCTGTTACGGTAACTGTGCTTTATCCTTGGACAAGCAGGTAGCATATTCTCACATGTGGGACTCCCAAGCTTAACTGAAATGGGATGGAGGGAGTGTTGACCTTCATGAAGAAAATAAATTCTGAAGTACTGCTTGGCCGAATCTAGCATCTGAACTGGACTATGTTTCCAGACAATGGTGAGATGTGAAGATATGAACTGAGGATCAAGTAGATGGTTTGCAAACATCCTCAAAGGGGGTGGAATGCAGAAAGGCTACTGATGCTGCCATCACTTGGATTATGTGAGCTGTTACACATCCCTCAAGTGACAAGCCAGCCTAAGCATAGCAAAAAGAGATTCAGGCAGCCAATCAAGTGGAAATACTCCATTTGGAGACAGGAACTCCCAATCAGTGGGTTCAAAAAAGATGAGAAGTTGAGGAGAAGTCCTGTGTGGATTAGTTCATTCTAAGTAGCAAGCCAAAACTCGCTTACAGTTCAAGCTGACTGAGATGAAATTCTTGACAACCTTTGTAAAAAACTTAGGATGAGTGTAAGAGCAACTGTATCATGGTGCAAAACAGTGTAAGGAGGGCCTCTGACTAGTACTTGGAGGTTTTTGACTCGTTGAACAGAAGTGACACAAGTTAAGAGAACTACTTTCGGAGTTAGAAACTGAAGAGTATGAGTTGTAAGAGGTGCAAATAGAGGCTTCATTGGAATAGTGAAACTGACATGTAGGTTTCAAAAAACTGGAGTTGGTTTGACCTGGGTTTGGGGCTCGTATACCCTTTTGTGAACCTGGAGATCAACGGATGTGTCAAAAGCAGGTTAATATTAAAAAAAGCATGGAAGGTGCAAATAGTGCTAAAGTGTCCTCTGACAGAGGTAGTTTTAGGCCCAGAGTTGAAAAGGTTCAGGGCATAGAGAGTGCATCATGAGGTGAGATGAGTGCATTGAAGATGATAACACTACTAAGCAGAAGGTTTTCTGGAAGCAGCTAAAATAGTATGAACTAGAGCAGCGAGACCAACATTTTAATATACTTTGTACATTTTAATATACTTTGTACCCTGGGTGTAATGCTCAGCATAGAAACCAATTTTGCATACAACAGCTATTTTTTTTTTTTTTTTTTAATTCTTTATTTATCATTTTAAATTTTTAACAAAATCAAACATTTTGTACAGAAAGATTGTCTGATCATACACAAAGTAAGAAGAAAAATAATTTCCATAATACTAAAAATCTCTAATCATACAGCTATTAACGAGCAGGTGAACTGCTCATTAAGGGCACATTGTTGTTTGCAGTTAGCATAACATAATAAACCACTTCTATACCTCATAACCGGTAAGTTTGATGCGGTTAACAAAATTTAATAAATAATACAAACTAGAGAGAATTGATTAGTTGGCGAACAAATGTGTCTTCAACTGCTTTCGGAAATGTTGATAAGACACAGAACTCAATAACAAAGGTTTTCCCAGAAAGCCACCTGATAAGAAAGGAAAGATTGGCGATGTTTTTTGTAACGACATCCTTTAATAGATGAAAAATTAAAAAGACTGTATGAACTATGTGAATACTTGGGTTGAGTAAAGGAAAATAATTCAGATAAGTAAATAAGTACCAAGCCAAAGAAGACTTTGTAATAAATACAACCAAATTTAAATTTAACTCGAGCCTCCACAGGAAGCAAATGCAATTCTCAGTAGTAAGGACTCATATGGTCAAACTTTTTCAGTCCCTAGATCAAGCGGACTGCAGCATTCTGGGCTATACTCAGCCTAGATAAATTCTTTTGAGGACCTGCCATATATATTATATTACAATAGTCCAGTTGGCTCAACACCAACGATTGTATCAGTAGCTTGAACGATGTGGTGTCAAAATAAGATCTTTTCTATATTAAAATTGATTTCTCCCTTTCCCCATGTTATTGTCCTTAATTGTTCTTTCTTTCTTTCAGATTGTATTTCTCCCCACTAACCTATTGTTTCATGTAAGTAAAGTAATGTTATTAATAGTTTAACTGGACCCCTTTTAAAATTTTTCCTATAAAATGCTTAGAATTTATGATTAGCGTTTTATCAAATTTTTAATAAACTTGAAACTTATACTACGCAATTTCCACAAAGTATAAAAAACTTTCCGCACCAAAGCATTTATCTGATCCTGCATAGTTAAGCGTTGATCTAGAATAACATCCAAAATCTTAATGGTGGGTTGTATTAGATAGGTAGTGTTGTTTAACAGAAGAGATGTTGCTGTAAAATTCTGAACCGAAGATGCAACAAAAAATTTTGTCTTCTCTGGGTTCAATTTCAGTTTAAATTTTAACATCCATGTTTCGATGATCTTAAATATCTCCTATTTCATTTCTGATGGAAAAGATGGAAACAGTAAATGGCAAGATGATAGTGATATCATCTGCGTAGCTAAATATTTTTAATCCCAGAGAAGCTAATTTTGAGCCCAGAGAAGACAAATACACATTAAACAATAGGGGGGAAGTAGGGAGCCTCCACTTTCCAGCAATCACTGTTTCAGTGCTAAATAAAGGCCGAAAACCAGATTGGGTGTTATGCAGAAGTGAATGAGATTCCAGGTAATTCAACAGTTGAAAATGAGCCAAACCCTCCAAAATTTTAATGAAGAAAGGGAGCAAAGCTATTGGTCTGTAGTTATTAACTAATGATATTGAGTCTTTCTTACTTTTGACTATTGGTGTAAACAATATGGCCCTGATTCTGCAAGGTGCGCCTGCCATTTAGGCGTCCAAATTAAATGGTTAATGAGTGATTTAAGGGCCTTAACAAGCGTTAATTGGGACTTAGGCGCAGGTAAGCGCTAGCTAAGCGTCCTTAGAATTTAGATGCGAGTTTTGAGTTGCGCCTGCATATTTCTAGGCGTCCTCAACAAAAAGTCACACCTAAGTATGTAGACGTGGGCGTAACCTGGGCGTGGTTAGGGATAGGCTTGAGATAGTCACTAGTTGGCGGCAGAGCGCCTCTATACATCGCGGAAATTATAGGCGAATGAAATGCTGGTCTAAGTGTAATTTCAGCTTGTGTTGAACATGATTTTCTATGGGTGAAATGTAGGCATGCTTTGGGCTTCCACAAAGACATTTTCTAAATAGAGTTCAGGTATATGTTTTTTCCTCTTTTTTTCCCCTCCTAGTAGATTTAATAAGCCACCATATCAATAGGGCACATCAGTACAAACATATTGCATGCAAAACATAGTACTTTTCTGCCCAAACAGCAATATGATTTACTTTCCGAGATAGGAATTGACTCCACCGTCCTAAAGTGGTTCTCAAACTTCCTACACTCTCGTTCCTACACTGTCAACACAAATGGCACCATGTCCGTTCCTTGGACACCATCTTGCGGTGTCCCTCAGGGATCACCCCTATCCCCTATTCTCTTTAACATCTATATGTCCTCCTTGAAACTCCTCCAATTATCCCCCCTTGAAACAATCTACACATACACTGATGACATCCTTGTCCTCCTTGAGACAGACCAGAACCTCACCAACCTCCATGAGAACATTACAGCTTGCATAATGAGATTCCATTCCTGGTCCTTCTTGGTACAGATGAAATTGAATGAATCAAAAACAAAATTACTCTGGCTCGGCCCAAAATTATAACACCTGCCCACCCTCTTCACACTACCCTCAGGCGCTGCACTGCAGCTTGAGTTCTCAAGCAAGGTCCTTGGCAACATTATCGATTCTTCTCTCTCCTTCAATGACCACCTCAACTCCTTGGCTAAATCATGCTTTTTCAGCCTCCACATGCTGAGGAAAGTAAGATCCTATTTTTGCCAACAACATTTCGCCGTCCTTGTCCAATCCATCATCCTCTCCAAACTAGACTACTGCAATGCCATCTATTTAAGCCTATCAAAAAAAAGTCTTCAAAGACTCCAGCTAATCCAGAATACTGCAGCCAAGTTGATCTTTGCAAAACGCAAGTCTGACCATGTCTCCCCACTCCTAGCCAAACTTCACTGGCTCCCAGTGATTTCCAGAATCCATTTCAAATGTTCCTGCCTGGCTTTTAAGATCATTTACGGCATCCTTCCTCCCTTAATCCCACTATCTTATAACTCCTCGAGTCCTGACTCTACCAGACCCGCCCAAAGGTATAAACTATCCTTCCCCTCTCTACACGGTATTCGCTATGTAGGCAAACTGGGAAAATCCCTTCTCTTCAGAATCACAGGTCTTTGGAACGACCTTACTACCCCGCTGCGGAACCTGGGCTCCCTCCAATTATTCCGCAAGCAACTGAAAACCTGGCTTTTCACTAAAATGTAATTCTATCCCCCCTTACTCTTCTCTTCTATATATAAGTTCATGTAAACCTTTTTTTTCTTTTCTTCCTATATTTTAAGTTCTTGTAAACCGTGCCGAGCTCCACATCCGTGGAGATGATGCAGTATATAAACTTAAGGTTTGGTTTAGTTTAGTAATTACAGCACTTGAAAACCACACACCTTTGGATTTCCTGCTTAAAAAGAACCCCTTTTTTTCTCACCAAACAGTGCTGCAATCAGCTTTTTCTTGAAAGCAAAGAAAGAACATGAAAAATATATAAATATCAAACACATTACTTCATTTCTCAGCGCTTAAAAATAGAAAAACCAGATACAGACCTTAACATGCATTTTCCCTCATTACAAAATGAAGCTGTTCAGCTGCACAAAGCTGACCTCATTGTGATAAAATCAAGGTATAATGCCACAATTAAAAGGTATAATGCCACAATTAAAAGATGCGCTGGGTGTTGAACTCACAACCTCTGCAAGATCAGCACAGGATTTTAACACATTGAGCTACATCAGCTTCTAATCAGGTGGATCTCACTATGCTCATCTCCCCAGAGTGGCTAATGACTTCCGTTGTGTTTCCCAGAGGTCAGAGCAGGTCTGTTAAAACTGGGTTCAGCACACCAGCTTGCACCTGGGCAAAGAGTTATTGCCAGCAGCTCAAATACCAACACAGAAAGAATAGGTGAATGATGTATTGAAACCTTTGTTTGCTTACTCTAGATATCTTTCACTTGACTGCAAATTGTGCTTACTATCTGCACTGTTATAACTATACCTTTTCCCTGAGTAGCCCTTGTGATGAATTAAATACAAATTCACAATGCTAACATGTTTCACACTTTTCCCTGCTATCATGTCTCATACCTTGACAACAGTGTACTTCTGATGACTTTCTGAGAGAACAGTACATTGGTGAGTTTTAGGCCCTCTTATTACAAAGGTGCGCTAAATTAATGCATGCGCTAACTGCTAACGCATCCATAGGATAATATGCATGTGTTAACATTTTGCACGTGCTAACGGCACCCTAAAGGTTAATGCGTTTAGCACGTGCAAAATGTTAACTCGTGCATGTTATCCTATAGATGCGTTAGCAGATAGCGCATTGATTTAGCGCACCTTTGTAAAAGAGGGCCTAAAAGTCACCAATATAATTGTCTCAATCCATCTTCCTTTTTCTATGGCCTGCCTTCTCCTACCAGGAGATTATGGGACCTTAACAATTCAACCACAGTTGGACCTAGGAATGGCTTACTCTACATACCTGTCATCCATCTCATCAAACTGCAGTTGCATGATGTTACACTTGCATGCTGCTTTCCTGGACTGTGCAATGATTCTGGATTTGAGTGTCTAGGAAGTTACATGATGTCTACAATAAAAATATTAAACCATTTTTGACATTGTGCTTATTTACAAAAGGAAGGCCAGGGCTCATTCAGATACAATAATGTGATAACCCTAACACTGTGTGATATGGGGACGACATCATTGAGTAGCATCCGGGCATTAGTGTTTCCTTAATAAGCACCACTTCAGCTACTTCATCACATTCACCTTTATCTTATTTAGTGTTCCATGAAGCCCAGGCTGCAAAGGAGAGAAGTGGGGTGGCCCTTAGGGGGTGGCAATCAGGGTAGCTGTGCTATGTTTCAGGGAGAGGCATGGGCTGGCATATCTCCCACTTGCTCAACAGTCCAATGAGATGTCTAATCTACCTCACAGCCTGCAAACAGTATTCTGGTGAGCCAGAAATGGCTTCTTTCAGTCAGGGGAGAAGTTTCCTACCCTGACAGCTTAGGATATACTTAACTGCGTACTTCGGGGCTCTGCTAAGGCACCGAATGAGCACTCTCGCAACAGCCATAACGACGCCTATACGGAACAGTATAATCAAACCTAAATTGCTATTATTTTATAGCTCATTGTCTAACACAGTGGTTAGAATGAAGGTTAGTGTGTGAGCCTGGTGTGGGTTCAACTCCCTCATGTACTTCAGCTGACACAATCCTCATTTTAATAAAAATTACAAGCTACAGACCAATCAAATATAATTTCATCTCAAACAGCACATTAGCAATACTAGATGCAAAAAATTCCAAAGTGGAGTTTGCAATTGATATAAACAGCAATATTTGACTCCATGTCACATTTATTCAACCATATTTGAGATTCTGGCTTTTGGGACAATAAAAGCAGTGCTTTAAGCTAACAGTCTTTTGTCTCAGCTAACAGTGATATGATAGCTAAGCAGATGATACCTTAGCAGATCACTACGCTATGATATGACAGGGGAGTCGGAGAAACTGGAATGGAACGTGGTGTAGCTCAATGTGTAAAATCTCTATGCTGATCTTCCAGAGGTTGTGAGTTCAACTCCCAGCCCATCTTTTAATTGTGGCATTGTACCTTGCAGGTGCACCTTGATGATCTCACAATGAGGTCAGCATTGTGCAACTGCACACCTCCATTTGCAATAAACTAGAAGCCACATTAAGGTCTGTTATGTGTTTTATTCTATTTTTAAGCTTTGCCAAATTAAATTATGGGCTTTCTTTCCTTTGAAGAATGAGCTGATTGGATAAATGTTTAGTGAGAAAGAAAGTGTTATTTGGAGCAAGAAACCTACAGCTGTGATTTCCATGTGTTGTAATTAGCTAATAACATTGCTTCTTTAGCCAGGAAATTAGTAAGTTTTAAATTCAATATGCTTGTATGGATGTGTCCTGTTTATGTGCTGGCTGAATCACAAAATACAATCCCTGAACTGTATTTAGAAGATCACTTTGGGAGAGACAAGATGGTGCCATATTGGATGGCCGTCTGTAGTAGAGCTCCTGCCTATTGGGAAAATTTTACCTCAGTTCCTGTGATTGGAAGCATTTCTGCTATGCCAAAGAGCAGGGGCAGGGTGGCGGTCTCAGCCCAATAACCGGAACCTGTCCTAATGCGGCAAGGTGTTCTAACGGGCTTCCTCTCCTCCTTGCCTCGGGGTGCTCCCGCTGAGCCGGATGTGAAGGAGGTGTTGGCCTTGGGAAGTGAGATCTCACTTAGCCCCGCGGGACTAGCGCCTCCCTTGAAGCCGAGAGGGGAGTGCTAGCAGCGATGGCAGCGGCAGTATCAACATCGCCTGTGGAGCTTTTGGGCTGGCTGGCCCCCAGGAATCTCTGGTCGGAGGATCTTTACCGAGGGAGGAAGTAGCAATCTCAGCACAGAGAGGGGAATTTCCATCTTTTAAGCCCCTGGTTAGACCCGCTGAGATTACTCTGGACTCGATTTGGACTGCAATGGACTCCCTGCACCAGGTATGCTTGGGAACCTTCCCTCTTGCTCAAGAACAAGCTTTAAAGGTGAAAAAGTATTGAAGACCCAAGGGGAGAAATTCAGTGGTTTAGATTAGTGTAACAAATTCAGTGGTTTACATTAGTGTAACAAACAATTTGTGGAACTGTTGTTCAGAATAAGTTAGTTCTATTGAGGAAGATGTAAATTTTTAAAACTATACGAAACAACTGAATTTAAGATTGTTGAAATTTCCTAAAATGATTACTATGTTACCTAAAGAAATATTTTAGAAATTTTTGAAGGAAGTTCTCCAATACTCTGAAGAAGGTCTTCCTCCTCTACATAAGATAAATTTTTTGCCAGTTTCTCCTAAAAAATCTTTTACCTCTGAACTAGGAGATTCGCTTACTGTAATTTCTTCTACTCCTCTAGATATTTCTAATATATTGGAAAGTTCTCAGGAGGAAGTTGCATTGTGCTCAACCTTATTGGTAACATTTGTATTCCAACAGGACAAGAAAGCATTTCTTTGCCTTTTTTAGGCATAAAGAAGTCTCCTTTCTAAATGGAACAATCTCAACTTTTCAAGATGTTTCAAGATCTACACAAACAAGAAGGAAAAGATTCCTGGAAATGAAAGAAAATGTGAAAGCATTGGGGGCGAAATTTCAATTACGTTTCCCATGTAAATGTATGATTTATTTGGATCAAAATACTTGTTTTTTATGAACCCTCTGAATTACAATTTTTCCTTGAAGGAAAGGGAGTGTCAATGCAGGGGATGGAGTGAATTATATTGAGCTAGTCCATTTAAATGAATGGGGAGGAGCCACTATTAATAATTTTTGGAATGATTATTTTAATTTGGCTTTAATATCACTCCCTCTGATATGTGTGATTGTCTCTCCTGTAATGTGGGCTATGGAAGAGTCTTAAAAATTATTATTTTGCTGTAATGATTCCTAACTTGTTTAGATGTTTTATTTTTGCAATGAGATTGGACTCTTGATCTGTTCAATAATTGTTTTTGTTGAAAAATAAATGATAAATTAAAAAAAAAAAAAAAATCACTTTGGAAACGTCCAAAATCTGCCTACATCCCATTCAGAGAAACATCTATCAAATAACATCTATCTGACGCCCAAACAAAGCTTAATGGATGACCTACAGGGCTGCCTAAATAGCATCTATCCGACTAGCGTCTTTCTGAAGCCCAAACCACGTCTATCTAAAGCCCAAACAATGCTCAAGCAGCTATTCTTTACACTGCTTGTAGGAGCTCATTTTACAATTACTATGCAGCTTCCTATGTAGCACACAGGTTAAAGTTACACCCTTCTACACTGATGTTCTCAGTTCAACTCCCAGTCACTACCTCTCACTGAAAATAAAATATTATAAATATCCTTTTAAAGATGGCATAGTGTGTTATTTTTTTTGGTTTTATTATGTTAAAGCTTACAATCCTGAAATAATGAAGAAAAAGAATATGACAGGGCAGTGCAATCCACCTTGGGTTGTCTCCTGGCATCTATCCTAGCAGAATTAACTGCCTAACGATGCCTATATGGAACAGTATAATAAAACCTGAATTGCTATTATTGTATGGTTCATTGTCTAGCACAGCGGTTAGAATGAAGGTTAGCGTGTAAGCCTGGTGTACTTCAGCTGACACAATACTAATTTTAATAAATATTACAAGCTACAGACCAATCAAATATAATTTTCATCTCAAACAGCACAACATTAGCAATACTAGAAGCAATAAATTCCAGAAGTGGAGTTTATAATTGATATAAACAGCAGTATTTGACTCCGTGTCACATTTATTCAACCATTCTTAAGATTCACACTGATGTTCCCAGTTCAACTCCCACTGAAAATAATATATTATAAATATCCTTTTAAAGATGGTATACTGTATTTTTATTATGTTAAAGCTTACAATCCGGAAATAATGAAAAAGAATCAGAAAAAAAACACATTTTTACATATAACTAAATACACTGTATGGATGTCTACCTAGCGTCTATAAGAGAGAAAAAATGAGATACGTATCCGACGCCTATGTGACGCTGAGCGTGGCACACCTAGCGAGGGTTGGGCTGAGAACTTTTTAGCACCCCCTCATAAAAGGGCTCGCCACAATTGTGCATAAGAATGGATAGGGAAACAATTATGCAAATAATCTGCATATGAAATAGTTGCCATAAAGCAGAGGTATCCAACCTTTTGGTTTCCCTGGGCCGCATTGGCCAAAAAAAAATGTTTCTGGAGCCACGCAAACGCTACAGCAAGAGAGAGGAGGGAGCCAGCAAGATGGTAAACCCCCAGGGGCAGCAAAGAAAAACACTGCATCGCCCTCAACCGTGGCCGCACAAAATACTTCACGGGGCCACAGGTTGGACACCCCTGCCATAAAGTATGAGAGAGGTTCAGTGGAATTTTAATTCTTGGTCTCCTCTGTATAGTGCTCTCTTCTATATGCTTATACATCTTTTCACACCTATTGGTCTGGATGGATATTGATTTAATTGCACCACATCACTGCTCTAAAAGTATCTGTTGTCTTTACGGTGGTCTGCAGCTTCTCTGCTCTTTATCAATCCTTCCCAATATTCACTTTTTTCCAAGCTGAAGTTACCTGAAATGTGCTATTTTAAGCAAGCCTTTTGAAATTGAAGCTTTAAATTACTGCTTCTGAAGTACTATTTTTTTGGAATACCTACTGCTAGAATTTTGGGAACAAATTAAGCACATCACCAATAAAACTCTGCTCTATAAAAACTACAGCGATTGATTCTATTTTAGGAAAATTGTAAATTGTAGTTCAGTGAAAGGCTTGGAAAGTTAGCACGAGGGGGGGGGGAATGAACAAATTTCTGATGCTTACAGCAGCTGAGGAAGATGAAGCACCTCACAGCATTTGCCCTTCACTGATAGATGGGAACTAGAGAGAGTGGTGTGCCGTATCCTTAAGAACCCTTTTAAAGCCTGGCCTTCACTCACAGCTGCTAATCTTTCAAGAGCCAAACAACTCAGGTCTCCAGGCAAGTGGGGGGGGGGGGGGGGGAAGGGGGGAGGGGAGAGGGGGGGAAGGAGTGGGAGGGAGAGGGGAACATGGCCAAAAAGCAGACTACATCTGAGGATCCAGCTGTAGAATTGCCAAGGTGAGCTGGCCCAGGCAGAGGCACCCCACTGTTTCTCTGCAAGAAAGGAAAAAGCTTCGTCTATCAACAGGCAGGGCTCTCCTTTCTTTTCAATGAAAAGAACAAAGAGAGAGATGCAGACAACACCTTTAACTTCTTTTAATCAAGTGATTAAAAAGGAGCATGTATTTTTGATGGTGTTTCTGGAATTTCTATCTAAACGTTATTCCTTTCACTCAGAGCAATGACTCTGATTCCAAAAAAAGGAGGATTGGGGAGGGGGGTGTTGCCGGTTGTTGCTGCTGGGTTTAGGATGTTTCAGGGACAGGAAAGAGTGGACATCTCTCCTGCCTGGCTCTTCGGGAGGGGTTTGGGGACAGGAAGGAGTAGGCATCCCTCCTGCCTGGCTCTTTGGGAGGGGTTCAGGGGCAGGAAGAAATGTGAATCCCTCCTGCTGGGGTACTTTGGGGATTTTGGGAAGTTCCAACAGGAAGGAATGGGCAGAAAATGTGGTAAAAGCAATTGGTTTAGCAGGGTTTAACAAATGGCGTGGACAAGTTTCTAAAAGAAAAGTTATTATAAGGTGGACTTGGGGAAATTCACTTCTTATTTCTAGGATAGGCTGAATAAAATCTGTTTTGCTCTTTTGGGATCTTGCCAGGTACTTGTCTAGTAGCACTAAAGAAATGGTAAGCAGTAGTAGTACTTGTGGCCTGGATTGGCCGCTATTGGAAATAGGATACTGGACTTAATGGATCTTCTTTCTGTCTCAGTAAGGTAATGCTTATGTTCTTATGTACAAAGCTCAACATACACGTAGAACTGCAAGTCCATTTCTAGTTTCCAAATTGCTTTCCTCGTATTTCATGGTTGATCCTAAAAAGCTACTTGTCAAAAAGCCACTACATATGTTTTGCTCTCACTCCACCCTTTTTAATTGCTCCCTTCTTCCTGTAGGGTTTTAAAATCATTTAAGTATAGCAAGCCACAGCATGCCGATAGATAAACATTTTCCTTACTTTAGAATTTTAATTTTTTCATTTCAATTCCATAACCTTCAACTATGACATAGAGAACAGAAACTCAATATTTAGAGGCGCAGCGTCAGCAGCAGAGAAGTCAGGATTCAAATGCTGCCTATGCTTCTTGTCACCCTGGGCAACTTACTTCACCTCCTATTGCTTCAGGTATAAATACTTAGATTGTAAGGTTTCTGGGTAGGAAAAACATCCAGTGTACATGAACTTGCCCTCAGCTTGGATTAGGGAGATACAATTAAATCTAAAGATCCAAATGTAATGTTTTCAGTGGTGTGAACAGATAGCGAAAAACAGGAACAAAGAACGCATCAGGCATTCATACACAAATGAGCTTCAGAAGTAAGAAAAAATGTTTTGAAGATATTTCTATACATCAAAATAAAAATATAGCAGGAGGTAAATTTTTCATGGGATGATAACTGTGAGGTAAATTTTTCATGGGATGATAACTGTGTAACTTTATTTGGTTAACTTCTGTTTAAATTTATTATTGCTGTCCATTTGGCCAGACTTAAATTCGTAATTATCTAGAAGCTGAATGGAAGATTAGATTCTTACCTTGATAATCTTCTTTTCTGGAAAAGGATATAGGAATCTGGACTCTAGGGGCTCCTTTTTCTAAGCTGTGCTAGCGGTTTTAGCAAGTGGGGCATTGCTGCGCGCAAGACGCTAACGCCAGCATTGAGCTGGTGTTAGTTCTTGGCGCGTAGCGCGCGCTAAAAACGCTAGCGCACCTTAGTAAAAGGAGCCCTAGGTGATTATCTCCTGGTCACGCATTGATTGCAGAAGGATGTCATACACATCTTAAATGAAATGATTCTGCATCCTTCCCCAGAAGGCAGTGATGCCACCTTCAGTTTGTACCAAAGAAATCAATCACCGCTCTAAGGAAATAAGGAGGGGAACGGAGAATCTCCCCGTCAATACCTTTCAGTTCTGCTCTGTAACAAATAAAGTGAACAATGTTAACCTGAACACTATAAATCCTAGGTGGAACAAACAAGCCACCTCTCTATGTGCAACCAGCACCAACACCTTTGGAGTTCTTATTCTTATCTTATTGGCTGGAGAAGACCTCCATCTCGGGACCTCCATCTCTCCGAGGCAGTAAGCAGGCGAATTATAAACTGACAAGGTGGGGCATTCAGTTTCCTATATCCTTTTCCAGAAAGAATATTATCAAGGTAAGAACCTAAACTTCCATTCTGGTACAAGGATATATGAATCTGGACTCTAGGTGACATACTAAATCAGTATCTGATGTCTAGGGCGGGACAGATGAGCCTACCCTTAAAACCAAGGTCCCAAAAATGATGTCCTCTAGTGCCGCTACGTTCACTCTGTAAAACTTCATAAAAGTATGGAGAGAAGACCATGCGACTGCCCTGCAGATTTCTTCAGGTGGAACTGCCCAGGTCTCTGTCCATGACGAAGCCACACTTCTGATAGTATGAGCTCTCAGCGAGACTGGCGGCTGTTTGCCACAGTCGATGTATGCCAGGGCTGAACTAATTTGTCTAGGCCCAAGCTACCTTGTTCCGTCCTTCAACTGAACAAGCGCCTGGCTTTCGAGTTCTTGGCTGAAGCCATCAAGTCCATCTGTGGCTTGCCCCAGTGCTGCACTATGAGACGGAATGCTCTTTGGGATAGAGACCAGTCCCCCGGATCCAGGACCTGTCAACCTGAGGAAGTCCACTTGCACGTTTTTAACCCCAGCCATGTGTGCTGCTGAGAGAGCCAGAAGATGCACCTTTGTCCAGCGGAACAGCATTCAAGCTTCCTGACCCAAGGGAGCACTTTTTGTGCCCCTCAGGCAATTCACATATGCTACTGCCATATGTGAATTTCTTTCCAAAGTGCTCTGTATAGTCTTAAATGCCAGATGTATGGCTTGAAGTTCCAGACAATTGATAGACCAACACTTCTGAGACAGTCCACTGTCCCTGAATGGAGTGAGCTTCACAGTGAGCTCCCCAGCTCTTTAGGCTGGCATCCGTCATAATAGTGGCCCACTCCTTGATTCGAAGAGGCTGGATCCACCAGCACAGATTGTAGATGGCTCTGTCTATCTCTCAGTAGTAGAAGCACATGATGCAAAAAGTGTTGGATTTCTGCAAATACTGTATCACGGCTACAGATTGAACACCTCGAGCATAGAATCCAGAAGGGATGTACCAGAAAAGCAGTTAACACGCTGGTTTTAAAAAAGGTTTGGACAAGTTCCTGGAGGAAAAGTCAATAGTCTGGTATTGAGGCAGACATGAGGGAAGGCATTGCTTGCCCTGGATCGGTAGCATAGAATGTTGCTACTATTTGGGGTTTTGCCAGATACTTGTGACATGGATTGGCCACCGAGAAGATGTGATACTGGGCTAGATAGACCATTGGTCTGACTTAGTAAGGCTATTTTTATGTTCTTATGTCTTTCATAGACAGTAAAGGGCTGCACTCACTGTGCTGCCATGTGCAGTGCCTGCATCAGCTTATACTGTAGCTGGATAGAGGAAAACCTTTTTCTGCCTCAGGCAAGAAAGCAGGATCAAGTTTCAAGTTTATTCATGGCTTGATATACCAACCATCACATGTATCTGGGCGGTTTACAATATTAAAAATTAAAAAGGTCTAATAAAATTTTTGATTTAGGCGAGATAAAATAAAAAGAGGGTAAACCTAAAACAATGACGAATTAAGACTGATTAGGAACGAGAGGTTTTAGGGGATAGGAAAGTTTTAATTACAATGATAAATAAAAATAAAAGGGTAGGGGGATGGGGAATAACGAGAGGGAAACAGGGATGTCACTTCTTAAAAGCTTTTTTATTTTTTCCCCCCCACTTATTGGTAGGCATCTTTAAAGAGAAATGTTTTGAGATTTGTTTTAAATTTATTTAGGGAATTTTCATTGCGGAGATAAAATGGCATTGCATTTCAAAGCGAGGGTGCAACTACTGAGAAAATGGAATTTCTAGTATAGTTTAGGTCCTTGATTGAAGGTACTGTCAATAGGTTTTGATTCGTAGATCTAAGAACCCTAGGAGGGGTATGTGGAGTGAGATATTTATCTAGAAAAACAGAGAGGTGAATTTTATATGTAGTTCGGTGAGAGACTGGTAACCAGTGTAACTCTCGAAGAAGTGGGGTAACATGAAGTCTGCCAATCAAGTGGAGAAAGCGTCATCCAGGGCTAGACAAATCATGGGCTGTATCTGTTAGAAGTTTCGTCAGCCGGAAGCCCGAGGGGATAATGCCGCTGTACAGATCCATGGTAAGACCCCATCTAGAATACTGTGTACAATTCTGGAGACCACATTATCAAAAAGATGTGCTGAGAGTTGAGTCGGTTCAGCGAATGGCCACCAGGATGGTCGCAGGACTCGAGGATCTTCCGTATGAGGAACGGCTGGGTAAGTTGCAGCTATACTCACTTGAGGAACGCAGAGAGAGGGGAGACATGATCGAGACGTTCAAATATGTCACGGGTCGTATCGAGACAGAAGAAGATCTCTTTTTTCTTAAAGGACCCACGGCAACTAGAGGGCATCCGTTGAGAATCAGGGGAGGAAAATTCCATGATGACACCAGAAAATATTTCTTCATCGAAAGGGTGGTTGATCGCTGGAATAATCTTCCGCAACAGGTAATTGAGACCAGCAGTGTGCCAGACTTTAAGAAAAGATGGGATTGGCATGTGGGATCACTTCATGGGCGTAGTTAGGGGGTGGGTCATTAGTGTGGGCAGACTGGATGGGCCGTGGCTCTTTTCTGTGTCATTTTCTATGTTTCTATGATCATATTTTTTGGCCTTATAAATGAATTTGATTGCAGTATTTTGGATCAGTTGTAATATACTGGTTTCTTTTTGAGTTATACCAGGGGCTTATCTCTTCAGGCTGTCCTTTACACAGGCTGAACCAGCCTAAAACCCTCTACCCCTCTAGTCTCCATATGCTTCTTTGGGGGGTGGGGTGGGGGAAAGATGCAATCAGCTCCCACAAGGTCTCTCAACTAGCGTAGGGCCCAAAAACAATCTACACTTTGAACAAAACCAGGTGAATAGACTTCCAGGGGCCGAACCCCGAGCCGATCCAAGTTTTAGGGCAGGCTGGCCAGGTGGTTGCCCTGCAGCAAGGGTGGCCCACCCAGTTAGAGAATTTAGAACTCTAAGTCTGCAGCTTTTCCCAGGCAGAGCTGATCCAGGACTATCGGGGAGCTGTAAAGCACCCAAAAGCCTAAAAAACCCCAAAACTTCAATTAATACCCCAAAATAGTAAATATTAAGGAAAACAGATTAAAAAGGCACCTTCACCTTGCTTGCACAAGGAAAATATTGAGAGCAGTGCCCAGTGTGCAAGGAGATCACCTTATTTTCATAGGTGACTACCTTTCTTAGGGGTCCTTTTATTAAGGCACGTTACTGATTAGCATGTGCTAAATGCTAAGGTATCCATTATATTCTATGGGCGCCTTAGCATTTAGTGCGCCTTAATAAAAGGACCCCTTAGGCAGGTTTAGTGAAAATTCATGTTGGTGATTGGTCTCCTCACTCGCTTAAGTTAGATTGTTTTTTGAATACTTTTTAAAGTAAAATAAAAAAAAGTTTTTGAAAAATTAATTCACCAGAATATTGATTATAAATTATGTAGAGACTATTTAAACTTGTTTTTATAAATAGGCCTGTGAAGTGGGCAGACTTGATGGGCTATGGCCCTTATCTGCCATCATTTTTCTATGTTTCTACTTTGTTTTATTTGATTTTTTACTTGTTGAACAGTAATCATGAGGTTTTAATTAGCCAGATTGGCTGAGATTTTAATAATGTCAACATTAAGGGTTGCTCTATTCCTGCTTGGTATAATCATAATAGAAGGCAAAAATTAAAAAAGAACATTCCCCCAGCTGGGCAAAATCTAATTGATTGCTTTTCTCTTTCACAACTCCATATTCCTTTACATATAATAGAGGTACTTCTAACAGAAGAACAAAGTTTAAATTAACAAGGAATTATTCAAATTTAGTAAATATCCCAATAGCTCATAAGAACATAAGAAGTTGCCTCCGCTGAGGCAGACCAGAGGTCCATCTCGCCCAGCGGTCCGCTCCCGCGGCGGCCCATCAGGCCCATTGCCTGAGCAATGGTCCCAGACTATCCCTATAACCTACCGCTACTCTTATCTGTACCCCTCAATTCCTTTATCCTCTAGGAACCTATCCAAACCTTCTTTGAAGCCTTGTAACGTGCTCCGGCCTATCATGTTCCCCTGGAGGATAGCCATTACACTCCAGTCCCTTTTATGTATTAACATATAGTAACATAGTAGATGATGGCAGATAAAGACCCGAATGGTCCATCCAGTCTGCCCAACCTGATTCAATTTAAATTTTTTTTCTTCTTAGCTATTTCTGGGCAAGAATCCAAAGCTTTACCCGGTACTGTGCTTGGGTTCCAACTGCCGAAATCTCAGTTACGACTTACTCCAGCCCATCTACACCCTCCCAGCCATTGAAGCCCTCCCCAGCCCATCCTCCACCAAACGGCCATACACAGACACAGACCATGCAAGTCTGCTCAGTACTGGCTTAGTTCAATATTTAATATTATTTTCTGATTCTAAATCTTCTGTGTTCATCCCATGCTTCTTTGAACTCAGTCACAGTTTTACTCTCTACCACCTCTCTCGGGAGCACATTCCAGGCATCCACTACCCTCTCCGTAAAGTAGAATTTCCTAACATTGCCCCTTCACCACTCAACCTCAAATTATGTCCTCTGGTTTTACCATTTTCCTTTCTCTGGAAAAGATTTTGTTCTACGTTAATACCCTTCAAGTATTTGAACGTCTGAATCATATCTAGTCTGAATCATATCTCCCCTGTCTCTCCTTTCCTCTAGGGTATACATATTCAGGGCTTCCAGTCTCTCCTCATAAGTCTTCTGGCGCAAGCCTTCTATCATTTTCGTCACCCTCCTCTGGACCGCTTCAAGTCTTCTTATGTCTTTCGCCAGATACGGTCTCCAAAACTGAACACAATACTCCAAGTGGGGCCTTACCAATGACCTGTACAGGGGCATCAACACCTTCTTCCTTCTACTGACTACGCCTCTCATTAAACAGCTCAGCATCCTTCTGGCAGCAGCCACTGCCTTGTCACACTGTTTTTTCGCCTTTAGATCTTCGGACACTATAACCCCAAGGTCCCTCTCCCCGTCCGTGCATATCAGCTTCTCTCCTCCCTTCCTGTTATTAATCCCCAAATGCATTACTCTGCATTTCTTTGCATTGAATTTTAGTTGCCAGGCATTAGACCATTCCTCTAACTTTTGCAGATCCTTTTTCATATTTTCCACTCCCTCTTCGGTGTCTACTCTGTAACAAATCTTGGTATCATCTGCAAAAAGGCACACTTTTCCTTCTAATCCTTCAGCAATGTCACTCATAAACATATTGAACAGGATTGGCCCCAGCACCGAACCCTGAGGGACTCCACTAGTCACCTTTCCTTCCTTTGAGCGACTTCCATTAACCACCACCCTCTGGCGTCTGTCCGACAGCCAGTTTCTGACCCAGTTCACCACTTTGGGTCCTAACTTCAGCACTTCAAGTTTGTTAACAGCCTCCTATTAGGAACTGTATCAAAGGCTTTGCTGAAATCCAAGTAAATTACATCTAGCATATGTCCTCGATCCAGCTCTCTGGACACCCAATCAAAAAATTCAATCAGGTTCGTTTGGCACGATTTACCTTTTGTAAAGCCATGTTGCCTCGGTTCCTGTAACCCATTAGATTCAAGGAAGTACACTATCCTTTCTTTCAGCAACACTTCCATTATTTTTCCAACAACTGAAGTGAGGCTCACCTGCCTGTAGTTTCCTGCTTCATCCCTGTGACCACTTTTATGAATAGGGACCACATCCGCTCTCCTCCAATCCCCAGGAATTAGAGAATGACACGGTGAAAAAATTGGTCCCCGTCACCGCCCCGTCCCCGTCTCACCATCCCCGTCACCGCCCCGTCCCCGTCTCACCATCCCCGTCACCGCCCCGTCCCCGTCTCACCATCCTCTTCACCGCCCCGTCACCGCCACTGCCATCCCATTCACCGCCCCGTCACCGTCACTGCTGCATACATAAAAGCCTCAAACGGGTACGATTTTATATACTTTTCTAATATCTCCCCTATGTATCTGCCATTGCCCCCCCCTGTGTCCATATTCCATCCACATGGCATGTCCCCTTTTTGTCTCTGTCCCTATGCCCCAATGCACATAATTTCCCCTCTTTCTGTTACCTTCCTGTGTCCAGATTTCCCCTATCTTCCTCTTCCATACCAGTGTGTCTCTTCTTTTCAACCCCATCTAGCTTTTTTCCCTCTTTCTTCCCCCCCCCCCTGCTTCTAGCATCTGGCTCACCTGCCTGTCCTTCCCTTTCTTTCCTGCTGTGGGTTTTTCTTTCCGTTTTCATCACCTTGGCCCAGAATCCTTTTCCCTTTCACTCCCTCCTTACAGTCTGAGCCGGGAACACTAGCGATCGCACGGTCCTCGCAGCCCCCACTCGCCTGCCCAATCGATCCTAGTGTTTAGCCAGCTCTCTCCCTTCTCCTCACCTTAATTTGCAGGCTTTCTTTTTCAGCGACCTGCACGCTTTCCCAAAGAGCCGCACACGCGCGGCTGCTCAGTGTTGAATCTTCTGCTCTGCTGCAACTTCCTGTTTCCAGTTGCATCAGAGCAGAAGATCGAAACTGAGCAGCAGCGGGTGCGCGGCTCTCTGATAGCGTGCGGGTCGCCGAAAAAGAAAATCTACAAACTAAGGTGAGGAGAAGGGAGAGAACTGGCTAAACACTAGAATCGATTGGGCAGGCGGGTGTGAGCTGCGGGGACCGTGCGATCCTTCATGCCTCACTGCGGGGACAAGACCCATTCACCGCCCCGCGGGCGGTGAATGGCCTTGTCCCCGTCGCCGCAGCGACTGCTAGTTTTCTTCCCCGTTTTCGGCGGTGACCCGCGGCTAAAATGCGGTGGCCGCGGGTAAACCGCCACCGTGTCATTCTCTACCAGGAATCACTCCCGTCTCCAGAGATTTGTTGAACAAGTCTTTAATAGGACTCGCCAGAACCTCTCTGAGCTCCCTTAGTATCCTGGGATGGATCCCGTCTGGTCCCATCGCTTTGTCCACCTTCAGTTTTTGAAGTTGCTCATAAACACCCTCCTCCGTGAACAGCGTAAAATCTACTCCATTTTCTCGTGTAACTTTGCCAGGTTTGTTGTTAATAAGCTTACGTTAAGCGACATGATATCATCGTCTCAATTAGGATTAGCTTTTATTGTTGAAACCTAGCTTAATGATTTGGACAGTCAAGAATCTTCAAATTTATGTCCTCTAAGCTACAGTATATTACAACTCCCTAGATTAGATAAACGCAGTGGCTATCAGATCTAAGTGATCGAACACGAGTATAAGGTATTAAAACTTGCTCGATAAAGGCCAGGGTTTTATGGAAAATTGATTTGAAGGTTAATAGACAGATCTTGTAGGTTATTCGGTGAGCTATTGGTAGCCACTGAGATTTCTCGAGAAGTGGGGTAACGTGATCAAATTTCTTTGCTTTCCATAAGAGTTTAATTGAGGTATTTTGAATGAGCTGTAACCGTCTGATCTCTTTCAGGGGTATTCCTATGAACAAGGCATTGCAGTAATCGATTCTTGAAATGACCGAGTGAATTAATACTTTAGTTAGTACCACTCTTCAAACTGTTACCTCCATCAAGATACTGGGGGTCATTTTCGATCAGAAACTATTTTTTCACAAACACATCAGCGGTGTAATCCACATTTTTCAGACTGAGACAAATTTGATCAGTATTTGCACAAGGACTCTCCTGACATTCTGTCTCTTGGAATGTTAGGGCTCCTTTTATCAAGCCGTGCTAGCGGTTTAATGTGCGGTAAACCGCCGGCCGCGCTAGCCGCTACCGCCTCCTCTTGAGCAGGTGGTAGTTTTTGGCCAGCGCAGAGGTTAGCGCATTTACCCTGCTAGTGCGTCTTGATAAAAGGAGCCCTTAGACTTGCACCAAGCTGTAAATATGCATGAATAACTTTGAGAAATGTCACAACGTGCACAGACTTGCTTCAATATGCTTGCCACTTTCCTTCATACTCAATTGAACACCTTAAAAGTTTCACCTTCTGATAATCCATTAAAAATATTTTAAAATTGAGTTGTTTAAAACACTGTACAAATTATGTATTATTTTGTGTTAATGAATAGCGCGGTTTACTGCGTTCGTTCTTTGTAAGCACATCCTGACTCAAAGGCGCCCACAACACATAGCTCCCAAATAAATTATTTAATTTCATCTCTAGCGCAATCCGCCTACAATCAAGAGCGGAAATAAAAAAAAAAGTGTAAATATGCACTGTGGCTAATAAGTCGCAGACGTGAATTACTAATCAACTGCCCCCTGCCTCCTCTGCAGGAACCGCACCCGAATTATTCCTAGAAAGAGCCAGAGCTAAACTGCACCTTGCACGTGGTTTGCAAGCAAAACCCCAGGAAGTAACGAAGAACTCCGTCCGCCCATTCGAATTCACAACACTCTTCGAAATCCCAGCGTGCTCCTATGCCTTACCCTCTCAACGTCATAACGTCACCACGTACCAACGTGATCGAGTGCTACTTTGCTAGAAAGTAAAACAGTACTAAGGCACAGCTGCGGTGGGAGAGCAGGCGACACCTGTAGTTTCGAAGGTCGAATGTGGCAGCCATATTGTGAGTGGCACATACTGCGCTAATTTCGGAGACACTCCATATAAAAATTGAACACAAGAAATACAAACGATTACTAAAACAATATGAAATCATTATTTGAATGCTATTTATTTCCTTTCTGTATCATAAGCACGTATGCAACAAAAAAATTGAGAAAAATAACCGACTATATTTTTAGGTTCCTTTTTACTCCATTAGTTGATTGAAGAAGAAGCACGAAACTTTCCTTAGTCCGAACTGCCAAATCCAAAACGCCCCGCTGCCCTGAAGGCCACATTCAATATGGCGGCGACACCGTCGGGGAAGGGGGGGGGGGTGTCAGGGTGCGCGACGTCAGTTGGTGACGTCAGCGCGGCGCTGGGCATGGCCGGTCGGGCTAGAAGGCAAAGTTTGGCAATGTTGGGGAGAGAAGTAGCGAAAGGAGCCGGAGTCCTCGTCTTTTGCTTTTCCCTTTTGGATTGACAGGGACCTCACCTGCTCCGTTTCACTCTCTTGAAATAGATCTTAATCGAGCCGCCCCCACCCCACCCCACCCCCAGCCCGTTTCGGCCGCGCGCTGAGAGTGAGAGGGAGCAAGAGGGGAAGAATCGGCGGTGGAATCCCGGAGCCATGTCGGAGGAGCCGAGCTCGCTGCCCTGGTCCATTAACAGAGATGACTACGAGCTGCAAGAGGTGATAGGTGAGCGCGCTCCATCCCTTCCACGCTGCGCGCACGGGGCACGCGCTGGGAGAGGAATGAGGCCCCGGCGTCCCCCCCTCCTCCTCCTCCCTCTATCTGGGAGCTGGAGGCGTGGACCCCTTTCTCCTCCCCCGTGCCGGCTCTCTCGCTTCTCCCTGACCCTGGGCGGCCTTGGTGGCTCTCCGGAGAGAGTTGGGTGCCGCCCCCCTCCTCCTGTGCTCTTGTTCGGGCCTGTTTGGCTGCAACTGGGTAAACTGGGGGTGGCCCCATCTTGAAAGGGTGAGGCTGTGAGAGAGGGTGGTGGCAGTATCACGGGTGGGGGGGTTTCTGGTGTCTCTGCGTACATACTTCCAGGTATTCCTTAGTGGGAGGGCGGCTAGTTTCTAGTCAAAGACAATTAAAATTGCTACAACTTCATATAGTTTTTTTGGGGTACACAATAGTTACATATATTGTAGCTGTTGCGACTTTTTCTTTAGAATGCACTTTATACCTAAATATAAACTTGTTAAAAAATAGTTGTTTTTAGGCGGCATATGTTATAATCCATATTTGTCAGTTGAAAAGTAATTGCTCAAAATAGTAACTTTTCTCACATTCAGTCATATGTATCCTAAAGCCACGTGCATGCCACTGACTAGCCACTTCAGAATTAGACCAGATGGTACTGAACTGTTTCTAAACAGTAACATAGTAAATGACAGCAGATAAAGACCGGAATGGTCCGTCCAGTCTGGTCATTTTTTGTAGTGTCTTTGGATTTGTTTCATGTTATGTCTACACTTGGAGATCTAGGTCTCAATACTATATTACACTGAGCAAGTTGTAGCAAACATTTTTTTGTACAGTATTTGCCACTCTACTAACATCATCAGTTCAATTGTTTCACCTGAATAGTAGTAGTAGGCAAACTTGTTGCATAGAGGTTCATATTTTAATCCTTTTATATTAACTTTTTTTTTACAAATTTGTAGTCTGAATGCTCATAGTTCTTAAGTTTTGTTTCTTTCATCTCATCTTTTTTGGTTTATCTGCTGATTTTGGCACCTTGAAAATATATAGAGCTCCATCCTTGCCACTAATTTCTTTCTGCACCTTTGGCCTTCCATTTGAATCTCAACTGGTTTTGAGCTTTTATTTACAACTAACGTTGTTCATTTATTTTTTTTTCTTCCTCATAATCTCCCAGTTAATGTAGCAGTGAGGTTCCTTGGCTGAAAACTATACTGCTCCTAGAATCCAGAAACCATGAGCTGTGTGAGTCCTGCCACTAAAGTGTTACTCTTCTTCAAAAGCGCAGACTAGCCTAGGGAACAAAACACCAGACTGTTGGTACATTGTCCAAGGAGAGGGAATGGGGGACTTGTATATTGCCTTTTTGTGGCTTTGGCATGTCAAAGCTTACATTCAAAGCGGTGGGCACTGGAGGATTAAGTGACTTGCCCAGGATTACAAGGAGCAGCACCAGGATTTGATCTCTCAACCTCTGGGTACAGAGGCAGCAGCTCATCCAATGAACCACAGCCCACATAACATATCATTCTGGACAGTTGGCTCTTGTGGGTTACATTTTAGGACTGTTTAGTAGCAAAGCATCTGCTTTGAATGTGGTTATGTAACTACAAAAAGGCAGTATACAAGTCCTTATCACTAAAGAACTGTTTAGAATCACTTCAGAAAATGTGTTGACTTCTTGTTGCTTGTGTGGATCTGAGGAGTGTAAGGTATTGAGAGGCCAGAGAAACTTGGGTGTTTAAAAGCTCTGCTGTTGCTTTCTCAGGTAATGAAAATAAAATATCTTTTTGTGGGATTAACAATACACTGTTTGATTATTTTTCAAAAAATACTGTTTTCTTCAGATCAGAAACGAGCAAATGATTCCTATCTGAAGAAGGTGGTATTGCTTTTGACAGCTAGTCAAAAATTGCATTAAGTTAATCCAATAAAAAGGAATAGAAATAAAATCGCTAGTTGTGAATGGGGGAAGCCACTGCTTTCCCTGGATCAGTAGCAAGGAATGTTGCTGCTCTTTTGGGTTTTTGCCAGGTACTAGTAACCTGGTTTGGCCACCGTGAGGATGGGCTACGAGGCTTGATGGCCATTGGTCTGACCCAGTAAGGCTATTCTTATGTTCTTATGAAAATTATGCATTACCTAAAAATGGCCTAACATGACTACTGCACCATTTTATCTGTGAATACCTAAATCGTGGGCTTGGTTTTTGTCTTTGCTCTTTTACAATTTTTTAATCTTTACAACAGTAAAAATGTATTTTGTAGACAGATATTTTTCTTGCATCTTTTGCTTTCTGTTGCTTGAACAGCGAGAGGGGAAAGTAAGTTGAATCGACCTCTACTTGTCCTGATGATGGAAAGTGTAATTCTAGATTTCTATTTGTAAGGTATCTGACTGCTTGCATCCCCAGTGAAGAATATAGTCAGCTTACCTATCTAGTTAATTGACTGTCAGTTATCAACAAAGAGATGTGAAACCTTTTTATACTTCCTTTTTTTCCTTAATGTGCCAGTGCATTCTTCAGTCAACTGGATCTTTAATAATAACATAACGTTATGCTTGTATACTGCAGCTACCTTTCAATTCTGTGCGGTTTACAGAGTAATCGTGCTGACGTTTTCTGGCTAGACAGATTATATATAATGAGGATACCTACCTTACTGACATTTAGCCTTTATTCAGAAATATGTAGTGTGGATTTGTATAGCTCTATGGTGGCCAGTTTTAATATAGATTTAATATATTGCGATTCTCCAGAAATTACCTTTAGGTACACTTGATATTTCCTTGTTCCCAGAAGCCCTATAATCAGTGTTTCTCAACCTGCGGTACACGTACCTCAGGGGGTATGCGGGCTAGCCACTGCCTGGGATATTTCCTTGCCCCCCCCCTTCTGATGCTACTGCTACCATAGATTCCTCCCTGCCCCACCTCCAAAGCCGACCCCCTGCCATCCGACACGCTCCATTCCCACTCCCATGCTGCTGCCGCCGCAACAGGTACAGGCCAAGCGCGTGCAGCAACTGCATGCGCCAGCCCAGAAGCCTTCCCCTAATATAAATAATTAACATTTTCTCTGCGTACAATGTGCTTTGTGGGTTTTATTTTAAATTTTCTGGTTACCGTTATGTATTAAGATTATTTTGTGTGTATATTAAAAAAAAATGGAAGAAATTGCATTACAATTAGTATTATTATTATTATGGGGTGGAGTCGGGGGGAGCTTGGGCATGTCTGGGGAGGAGCTTGGGCAGGGGTACTCGGTTGGTATTTGTTAGGCTTAGGGGGTACTTGACTTGAAAAGGTTGAGAAACACTGCTCTAATGGTACAATATAATACATACCACACTAATAGTATCATATGTTATGAGTCCCATCGTATGTATTTAACTCATGATGCTTACTATGTGTTACTACATTTGACCATAAATTTGTATCTGAAATGACTTAAGAACATAGGAGATGCCATACTATGGTATTCTGCAAGTCCAAGCCCAGTATCCTCTTTCCAACAGGCCTCAAGTAACTGGCAAGATTCCAAAGAAAAAAACAAGATTTTATGTTGCTAATCTTAGGAATAAGCATGCAGGGCTGTGCACTGATGTCTACCATGGGGGCTCAGAAACCTACAGTCAGGTCTGAGTCTGGCATAGAATCCCTACGGTCAGCATCAACCTCCTTTCTTTCCCATCTGCTCCATTCCAGCACCCTCCCATCTATCAAAATAATGTGAACATAGGAATTGCCATACTGGGACAGACTGCCGAAGGTTCATCAAGCTCTCGGTATCTTGTTTCCAACCATGACAAACTGGGTCACAAGTACCTGACAAGATCCCAAAGGGTAAAATTCATTGTATGCTACTGTAGGAATAAGTGGATTTCCCCAAATCTATCTTAATAATGCTTATGGATTTCTTTTAGGAAGTTATCCAAACCTTTTTTTTTAAACCCTGCTAAGCTAATTGCTTCACCACATTCTCTTGCAACAAATTCCAGAGTTTAATTACATATTGAGTGAGAAAATATTTTCTCTGGTTCTAAATCTACTTAATAGCTTCATTGGATGCCCCCTAGTTCTGGTATTTTTGGAAAGAGGAAACAAGTTTCTCGCATCTACCCACTTCACTCAGGTCCTACTGTATGTAGCATGAGCAGGATCTGAATTCAGTTTCTGTGATTTCTAACTAATAGGTAGTTGCTCTACTGCACTGTTCAAATATAATAAATTGTACCAAGTGCTTCAGGGATAAAGGGATGTAAACAGTGATTTTTTTATTGCCTCTGTGAATCTCGTCAAGCACAGGTAAGCTCTTCTGAGAAGGGACTTTCTATTGAATGTTAAATGTACAATGCTTGTATGCCTTTCAGTGTTATAAAAATGATAATGGGGAAAACAGGATATAAAACGAATTAAATAATTTATAGCAATAGTAGTTATAAAATGGTATGTGGGGAAATTCCATAGTCAAGCACCAGGTTATTCAGTTTATAGATTTGCTGTTTAACTAGTCCTGAAATATAAAACAGCTTTTACTTTATTTTCCTTAAGTGTTCTCTGTGTTGAATGGTTAGTTATTTTTTATGTCAAAATGTAGTATTAGGTACCACAAATACAGGGTGTAATTTCCTATTACGGACTATTTTTCAAAAATGGGCTGGGACACACCCATAAAATAAGACATTCAAGAAATAAAATGTAACTCTAAATATTCTATAGAAAGCACTTAAAGCACTTCACAGGCCATTCATAAAAAGAAATAGTAATACCAATTCCATCTGTTTCACCTAGATACAAACAATTTAAGCATATTTTCCTTGTGGGATTATATCTTTCTTTTCTTTTAAAATATAAAACCTTTGTGGAAACTGATGAAGGACATGAGGCGTTGTTTTGTTTTCTTTTACAGAAAATGTGACCCAAATTCTCTACAGCAGTGTCGCACAAACTTCTCTTTTTTTTTTTTTTGTTTTCTTTTACAGAAAATGTGACCCAAATTCTCTACAGCAGTGTCGCGCAAACTTCTTTTTTTTTTTTTTTGTTCCGGCACACTAATGGAGCAAATGTTTTTCTGTGGCACACCCCTACCCTACCCCGCCCCATTCCATGCTATCCTACCCCACCTGGACCTCGTCTCGTTTTCCCTGAGCCTGGGGCTGTATCTGGAGGGCCTCCAAGCATGAAGATATTGCATATATGTTAACGACATTGTCATGTCGATGTCTGCACATGCTTAAAGACCATCCAGACACAGTCCTGAGCTCGGAGAAAATGAGATAAGGTTCATGTAGGGGTGGAGAGGAGGAGAGACGCTGACGCCAGATGTGACGCTTGATATATGTCATGCGTCCTTCAATCCCTGGCAGCACACAGTGTGCAATTCACTGCTCTACAGTATGCCATAAGTTAGGCAGTGATATGTCGGCATACTAGTACAAAAAAATAAAAATTTCAAAATAACCATTAAAAAGTTAACACAAGTCAGATAACTAACTTTCATTACAAAGTCTTCCAGCTCTTCAATAACAATTTATAGAGTGATGTAAGCCTGCACAGAAAAAGTGAATTTTTAATGCTAGACCTGTCCAGACCAATATGATATCCTTTCTGACCATTAAATGGAGGCAGAAAACTGTCAAATTTAGTCCTTAAACTTGCCAGTATTTAGCCGTTTCTAGCAGATGGATTGGTGCAGCGGAATGAAGGCATTGCTCCTTAAGACATGTCTAAGGGCTGCCTGTGTTTGAATCTGGTGGCCTGTGTTGCTTGCAGGCATTGGGCCAAGATCTTCCTCTTGGTGGAGTTGGAGGGTTGATTCTCCCTCCTTGGCTCTGAACCCCAATTCTTGGTGGTTTGCTAGAGCTGGACTGGCAGGGCTTCTTGGAGTCTTTGCTGGTCAGGATTCCTCCACGCAGAAGACACTGAAGAGCCTCCCAGTTCAAATTCAGCAGAAGAGAAGGATAAAGTTTTATTAAAAACCACCAAATCAGACTTCAAGGCAGTTTACAAAGGTAAAATATATACATAAACACAAAATACATGCAGCCACTCTCCTCTGTTGTGTTGAGCATGGAGGAGAAAGAATGATTGGGGGTGGGGGAGGGAGGAGATAAAAGGGAGAATTCACAGATGTGCTGCAGGAAGGGTGTTTATGTTGTGGATAATGTGTGCCAGCGATGCCAGGAGGAGGTGAGGCCAGGCATGTGAGCATTGTTCTGGGGATACTGTGGGCTGGGTAGATATAATGGGGGGAATTCACAAAAAGAACTGTGGGGTATGTGCTGTGATGCCAAGATCTACACACATTCAGGTAGCATTAAAAATGCTCCTACAAGAGCTTCCAGTATGAAAAAAATATTTGCAGTGCTTTCATCCAGAAGTAAATCTACATACTGTGTGTGAGAGAGAGAGGTGACGGTGAAAGCAGGGAGCCAATGCTCAGTATTTCAAGCTAGGCAGAGGACCAGAAAACTTCAGAGATCACTTATATGCTAGTGTTGTGCATGTCCTGCAGTTGACAATAAGAGACCGTCTGCAAGAAGGACATGCTGCTGTTCTGATTGACAAGGTGAGGAATGTAGTTATTGCTGCCAGAACAACTAATTTTCATTATGAAGGGAGGTGCCGGAAGAGTGGTAATTTTTGCCCCAACATATAGCTTGATCAGCAGATTGTGGTAAGAGCGAATAGTGTAGCTGGTGTTAAGAAAGGTTTGGACAATTTCCTGGAGGAAAAGTCTATAGTCTGTTATTGAGAGAGAGAATCATGGGGAAGCCACTGCTTGCCCTGGATTGGTAGCATGGAATATATTGCTATTCCTTGGGTTTTGGCCATGTGCTAGTGACCTCCATTGGCCTTCATGAGATTGGGCTACTGGGCTTGATGGACCATTGGTCTGACCCAATAAGGCTATTCTTGTATTCTTATGTCTTTACTGTCGTCTGGAAGCGGAAGTAAGGAGAGATCTGTCGAAGTTGGGAGTTTATTCCAGATGTATGGGGCTTTGAATTCAAAGGTGGATTCAAACATCTTTTTCTGGTGGACTTGTTGCAGAGATGGGAAGAGAACTTGAACCATTGTGTTGAATCTTGAGTTGAGGAAGGAGGGTGTAAGTGCCATTTTCAGCCTCTTGAGCCCATGGGGGGGGGGGGGAGGAGAAGGAGAGATGAGTTTGGTCTGCATCGGCTCTCTTCTGGCTACTCAGTTTCAACAGATTACCTTCTGAAACTTGTGATTGGTATACTTTATTTAAGAGTGCCTCAGGGATCTGACCTGTCCCTTGCGTTAAACATCTGTGTGCAAGCACTAGGACAGTATTTCTGAAACTTTGCCACAGCACAGTGGTGTACTCCAAAGAGATTCTGTGTGTGCCACGAGAGATTCCAGAATTTTATTTTATTTTTAAAAATTCCATTGATAAGTATACACTAGAATGGATGACATGTATGTCACGCACACAACTCTGTCAATATTACGAGTGTCTACGTGTGTAAGGATAGAACCACCCAAACAAGCAGCATTCTTTCACATGACTGGTCCTTGAGGACCAAACAGCAACTAATTTTTATTTTTTCTTTCAGTAGTTATCCTAACTTGAGCAAAAAAAATCAATCACCATTTAGATCTTCTTGTCTTTGCGAACTTGGATTTTAAACTCCGACAGAAATAAAAAGAGCGACTTTAGACGGTGGATAATGAAATGAGTGTTTGCTTGTCAACTATTGAGCTGCATTTTGAGTTAATTTGCACTCATAAACAAGCTCGTCCATTGCATTGATTAGCTATCTACTTTAGTTTCACCATTGTTACAATTATCCATACATAGCTTTAAGAACTTTAAATAAATAACTCAGATTTACCGTATTTTCACTCATATACCGTGCACACGTATAAAACGCGCACACGGGTATAGCGAGCGGGGAACACAAATTTATGTAAAGAAATTTTTATATACCGCGCACACCCGTACACCGTGCATGCCGCCCCGACTCTCCCGTCGCCGCCCGACTCTCTTTTCGCCCGCCCCGACTCTCCTCTACCCCTTGAAGTCCTGTCCCCAGCCTGAAAGCCTGATGCACCCCCCTCCCCCGAAGGACCGCTCGCACCCCCACAGCCTCCCCCCCCCATCATGGAGAAGCTCCTACCGTTGTCCTTCTGCTTCCTCTGCCGGTGGTCCCGGCCTTTCTGTGAGCCCTGCGCCTGCGCTGCTTCCTATTCCGGCGGTCCCGCCCTTTCTCTGACGTCAGAGAAAGGGCGGGACCGCCGGAAGAGGAAGCAGCGCAGGCGCAGGGCTCACAGAAGGGCCGGGACCGCCGGAAGAGGAAGCAGCAGACGCAGGGCTCACAGAAGGGCCAAGACCGCCGGAAGAGGAAGCAGCAGACGCAGGGCTCACAGAAGGGCCGGGACCGCTGGAAGAGGAAGCAGCAGATGCAGGGCTCACAGAAGGGCCGGGACCGCCGGCAGAGGAAGCAGCAGGACAACAGTAGGAGCTTCTCTATGATGGGGGTGGGGAGGCTGTGGGGGTGCGAGCGATCCTTCGGGGTGGGGGTGCGAGCGGTCCTGCGGGATGAATCGAAAGTTGTAAAACGTGCATGTTATGCACGGTTTGTAAAATCGTGTATAACGTGCGCGTTATATGCGTGAAACTACGGTAATTTTGTTGGTATTACAATTTTATAATTTCAATTATAATGTGCCATGAAAAACATTTGCTCTGTTTAGTGTGCTGGAGCTAAAAAAAAAAGTTTTGAGAGACACTACACTAGGGAGTTCTGTCTGATTTGGGTGTTATTCCAGTATCTCATGTAGGAAGCTCATGAATAAACTGAGCATCCTTTGGGTGGGTTTCAAAAGTGATGAATTGGATTACAAAATTAGTTGACTTATTATACCTCAGAGCGTAGTGGTAAATGGTACTCATTTGGAGGGGAGCGGAGTACCTTTAGGATTAGAAGAAGAGAGAAACTCGGGGGATAAACAGGTGTAATAATATGAGTGAGCTTTGTAGGGCAAGTGTAAGAGGGGAATATTAGATGTTTCGTTTATACTCTTTGGAGTACTCTAAGGATGAGAGGGCCTAGAAGTGTACTGAGCTGGCAGCTTGTGCAATTAAAGCTTCATTAGTTGCTAACTGACTTTTTGTGAAAATGCTTGGTTTTGTAACAGCTTTGAAGGTGACATCAAAAATTAATGGCATTTAGTCAAGCTCAAAAAGTACAAACATTTAAGAGTAAGGAAATTAAACATGGGAGCCAGTAGAGGAAATGGATAAACTAGATGGGCCTTCTACAAGTGGGGTTTATGGTACTGAAGCAGGAAAATAATTTGGACAGACTAGATAGACCTCAAAGCTCTTGTCTGCTAGATTCTTTTTCACTGAAGTCATTTTGTACAGTACTAAGTAGGAAACACCATGGGAAATGATGTTAACAGCCTTAAAGAAAATACTTAAAATTTAGTTTTTCTCTCTTGTCAGAAATAATGCACAATGTTTAGTGAAGAGAGCACACCACTCTTTCTGACTTTGCTCCTGACATGAAGAAAACAAATAAAAAAAATAGTTCCTTGTCATCAACAGCAGATGAATCCAGAGAATAGTGGGGAATTACGTCCATCAACCAACAGGTGGTGATAGAGAGAATTGAGTTGTCCTCAGCCTTCTTGGATTTACGGCCTCCTGGCCAACCAGTATTCTCTGTCTCCCGCAGGCTGATGGATGTGTTCTTCACAGCTCCTGTCTTCTGCTTGTGGATTTCGGTCCAGGCCTGGATATTTCAAGATGAGGGGTGTCTGGCTGAGCGGTGCCAGCTTTAGGGGTTACACCTGGGCCCCCATGTCCCTGCCTCACCCTCTTCTAGGATACACCTGTTCACCGCAGGTCCCTAGCCCTATTTGCTGTTGTGACTTGGTTACTTCTCCTTTCCCACATTAAAAAACAAACAAACAAAAAAAAACCAACAACCACGAAGTCACTTGTGAGGAGTACCGGCTTTCCACAACGATTTTCATCCTCAAGAGCTTGAGCTCCCTTGCTTCTGCCATCATTTGTTCCTGCTCCTTTGGTTGCCCTTCGTTGTTGATGTCAGGTGAGTGTTTCTTTCCTTTTGCGGGGTCCGGTTTTCGGTGCGGTAGCGTTTTGGGCTCCTGCAGGTGCTGGCAAGGGGCTTGGTTGAGCGGTCTGAACCAGCTCCGCCGTAATTTAGGCAGTCAGATAGGATATCTTCACTCCTCTATAGAGAGCTCCGGCGGGAGAGGTATGTGGACTTTTCCCGTGCGGGTAAGCGGCGGCCGCTTTTTCCCTCAGGTGTTGGCAGCCACGGCCGCATGGAGCACGTTTGGTCCGCTGTTCACTGAGGTGTTCAGGCTGCTTTCCAATATAGTGTTCCTGCCGGGTTGCTGTGGCAGTTAGCCTTTCTTGGCATATGCGATGTGCAGTAGTTGGGACGCTGGATCGGGTGCTTTAGGGAGCCGACAGTCTTCAAGTCTTCTCTGCTGGTAGTTAGTCTTCGGCGCGCTGCACCGGCGATTGTGCCTATGTGCCCTGAACATGCCGCATAGTTTTCCTGTCATATAGCTGGTATTCTTCCTCGGTGGGGAGTTGCTTCCACTGTTTATACCCTCCCTGTATTTTATACCAGGATGAAAGTTTGATTTTGACTTTTATTATTCTTCACTGTTTTGAAAGCAAGGGTGATATATTTCCTTTCTCCTGTGGAGGTCAGGTGCCGTTTCCAAGTCTCTGTGTGTGGGTTCACCGGTGGCTGGGGATATGTCTGGTCTGGCCTTGGTTGGCCCGCTTTCTTTTGGTTTTGGCAGTTGAAGCTGGGGCTGATGGCAGTAAGTGGCTGAGTTGTCCTGGCGTGGGGTGTGTTAGTAGGGGCGCCATTTGGTGTAGGTTACGGTGCCTGGGACTGCGGTGCTGTGTCTTTCCGCTGAATGTGTTGCGGTGCTCGGTTTGCCTTTTTTTGTTAACATGGTCAATGGGCCGGTTTCCACCTGTGGTTGCTATATTTCAGGGCTTTCTACCTAGCACTTCTCTGGTTGCTTCTGGGGACATGGCTATTTCACTGTCCTTGTGGTTGTTGGCAGGGCTGCCTTGTTCAAGTGTGGGATATGTGGCTTCCTCTTACTGGCGCAACACTTGTCGCTTGACACGGGCGAAGCTGCTTGTGCCTATACTATGGGTTCGGCCTTCCCTTTGGTATTTGTTGCTTGTGGCACGGTTAGGGGGGGTCCTGTGTTTTTCCTCTTTTCTTTCAGTCACGTAGTCCTTGGGGACTTTGGAAGCCTTTGTCCACATTTATTTGGGGCACGCTGAGGTCCTGTTTCTGCAGTTGCGCCCGCTTAGATTCTGTTTTACGTTGTGTAAGCTCGCATTTCATATCTATGGCTCTCGGCGCCTTGCCATATACTCTCCCCTTTAGTCTTTTTCACATGATTGACGGTGTCTCTCATTTGCCTATGGGCTTCTTCTTTATGTTTCCAGCCTATTTTCCTTTGGGTCTTGGGGTGGTGCGCGAGATGTCCCTGTGTGCTGGTTTCATGTTCTCTATTTTCAGCATTTCACCCTTTCTCTGGAGGCTCCTATATGGCCTTTTGGGTTCTAGAGCTTTTTCAGGCTAGCCTATCAGCTTGGCACAGCTATATCACGGCCTCCAGCTGTAGACATGCCAGTATACCGAAGTCGCCTAACTGAATGGGCGGTTAATCTGGCTGCCTGGCAAAGGCGGGGTGACTCCGTGTCATCATGGGAGAGGGGACATTGAAGGTACCTGTTTCAGTGTACCCTCGTATGACTCTATGTCTCGTTTGTAGGTTGCCCCAACTATTTCAACTTCCTTTGCCAGGTGCCGCTAGGCTTTGCGGTGTTCTGTCTCCCTCCTCTTCCTTGTGATCCAAAAATAAATAAATAAATAAAATAAGATTTTCCCTCCTGTCCTTTGGCAGTTTTCTAGAGGTCATTGTTCCCCTATAGAGGACACCGAGATTGTTTCTCTTCTCTTGCATTGTCACAGGCCTCTGTCTTTCTTTGATTCTGGCTAGTGGCATGTTCATGCATGATAGTCCGGCATTTTTTTCACCTCTTGGGGTTTGGTTTAGGTTTGGTTATTATCTCTATCTCCTTTCTCTTCTTCCCTTGAGGTTTGGTGCTTTGGTTGTGCCTAGCCTTCCCTTTTTCCTGCGCTTGCGGTTGTTTCTTTCTGGCTGACTTATTTCTCTGTTTGTGTGCCTGGGGCTCGAACGGCTGCAGTTTATGGCTGGTTTGACTCCTAGCCAGTTCTTCAGCAGCCATTGGTGTTTATCTACCCTGGTGCACATGTGGTGCAACGGGGACTTAGTGGCGAGCAGTGCACTTTTTAGCCCACTGTCTGGAAACCACTTTCCCGTTCCTCCTTTTCTTATGGGTAGAATCTCCTGTTCCACACTAGGTATGGTACCTCCTTTCTCCCTTTTCTGATGCAAAGGGGTTTCTCTTGCGGATGAGTCTCCTGTGCCGCTCTTTTGGGGAGCCTGGCTTCATCCATGCCTCTTCTGTAGCTTTCTATGTGTGGGTGTGTGAGTCCTTTCCTCTCTTTGGTGAGGATTTCTTCTTTCATGTTTCCGCAGTTTGACTCTTTTCGGAGGGCTCTTGGTTTACTACTTTGAGATGGCTCTATTTTGGGTTGTGACCCTTCTCTCTTTGTGTTTCCACACTCCATGCCCTACACCCTTGTAAGGGGTCTGTTATAGTGAGCTTTTTCATGAATGTCATGGCTTTCCGGTGGGCTCGGGTCCTTGTGGGCATAGCGGATTCATTCATCCGTAGTTGTTTGGGAGTCCTTAAGTGTCCCCTCAGTTTGGTACTCTACATGCCTTCTGTTCATCGTGGGTCTCGGCAGCTCTGGTTTCCTCAGCATTGTGCTTTTAGCTCCTGTTTGCGCTTGCTCACATGTATTCTGAGCTTAACCCCTAACTGCTTGTGGGGTTTCTTCACTCTTTCCTTTCCTTGACCTTCTGCTGCAGATCGGGCATTGGAGGGGCGGTTTTCTCCATTTCTTGGTTGTTCTCTGTATATACACAGTGATGGTCTGGGTGTGGAGCATCTTTTGCCATGACCGTCGGTAGGTTGGCAGTGTTGCGGTGATATTTGTTTCCCTCCCTATGTTAGGACTGCTTTGCTACATCCCACTAGTCTCTGGATTCATCTGCTGTTGATGACAAGGAAGGAAAAATTATGTTCTTACCTGTTAATTTTCTTTCCTTTAGTCACAGCAGTTGAATCCAGAGCCCCGCCCTGTTTCGGTATTCGTGGCTCTGCGCGGGGTTTGGCACTGGTTTTTGTGCTGGAGTTGCCTTTTGGGTTCTTTGAGTATTGGTTTTTTGTGTTTCATATGTGTGGGAAAGGAGTTTCTTATGTTTGAGTTTTGTTTTTGGATGCTCTGAGATGACCTATACTGGTTGGCCAGGAGGCTGTACATCCAAGAAGGCTGAGGACAACTCAATTCTCTCTATCTCCACCTGCTGGTTGATGGACGTAATCCCCACTAGTCTCTGGATTCATCTACTGTGACTAAAGGAAAGAAAATTAACAGGTAAGAACATAATTTTTCCTTCCTGTAAATGACATGGGGAAACTAAAACACCCTTAGTGCTATGTTTTAATTCATGTTTATAGAGCTATTTTACCTTCCTGTAAAATACACTTTATGAGTATTTTCATTGTTTTTCAGGGAGTGGAGCTACTGCTGTGGTCCAAGCAGCCTATTGTGTGCCAAAGAAGGAGAAAGTGGCCATCAAAAGGATCAATCTAGAAAAATGTCAGACCAGTATGGATGAACTTCTGGTATACATTCATAATTATTTAAATACTTAATTTCAGTATGGCTACCTGCAAAATGTATGTTTGATACATGTATATGAGTATTTTCTTTTTATTTGAAAATGTATGAACTCGTTGAGGCTTCAGTGTTTGGCCTTTTCTATATCTTAGGCCATTTGGCCTTTATCTGCCGTCATGTTTCTATCTTATCTGTCCATCCGCAGTAACCATTATCTCTTTCTCTGAGAGATCCCACGTGCCTATCCCAGGCTCTCTTGAATTCGGACACAGTCTTTGTTTCCACCACCTCTTCCGGGAGACTACCACCCTTTCCGTAAAAAAGTCATTCCTTGGATTATCACCTCCTTACTACACTGTTGATCTTCTCTGCAGGCTGCTGATATTAGGTAAATGGATGCGCGGGAGGCCAGGGGGGAAGCCGGACACCAGCATTTCCTGACTGACCCTCGCCTTCTAAAGTGGCAGTGGCCGGCCAGCAAGAGGCAGCGCTGCTGCTCCTGCTTTAGGGGACAAGGGGGAGGGTCAGTCATCAAATCGTGAGGCCGATTTTATTTATTTTTTTTTTTAAATTGATTTGAAATTATTTGAATCATGAATCAGGCAGCACTACTTCCTACTGAAGATCTTTGTCTCTGGAAGTCCTTTCACAGCACCTCTTCTGGTGCGATCAAAAAGCCTTTAAACTAGTTAAGCACCTTGTTAATATTGTCACCTGCCGGGGTCTCTAGAAGCTTGCGAAAGACCACCGACAGGTGGCAGCACGACCCTGGCGTGGCTCCCAATGTGGAAGACCTCACTGGTGTCCCAATACTTTGGGCTTCGCAACAATAAAGCACAGCGAGCCAAGTCAAAATCAAAACAATGTCCAAAGTTTAATTTGTCTCCAAAACCCCAATGATTAGAAAACCAAAAATCATATAAAGAAGCACTAGCACATAAGCTTCCTTTTTCCTCCAAGAAAAAAAAACAGATTTTTATCTTGCAAACAGTTCAATGAAAGAACAGCAGTGTTTAGGTTAGGTAAGTTCACAGTCAAGGTTCTAGGGCTTCACCCTGCCCTGAACCACAGTCTCAGTAAGAGCACACAACACTAGTCCCAAAAAGAAGTCCTCAAGAATACTCTTGAGTCCTGGACTTTCAATCCAAAAATCCGGTTTCTTCACCAGGCACTTACATTTCACATTATAAAGCAAACTTCAATCATGAAAAGAAAAAAAAATAAAGCCCTACTGCAGGCTCTTGTTATTCCAGCAATAATCAGTTTCCAGTCCTTTTCACTGTTAAGCCACAGAATTGCTGGTTCCCCTTTCTATTACTCAGCTTTAAAAAGCTCCCTCTGAATCCCAACCCTCAGATCTTCGGGGCTCCTACCCCAATTCTGTAAGTCCTTGGAACTTAGATAGCTAACAGGGAAACTGCTTCACAAGCCAGAAAACTTTCTTCAGTTTCTCTGGGCTTTTGCACAGCTGGAGTGCAGCAACGTAATCAAGCTGGTGCAGCACTGCTCTGAGCTTGGCTTTACACACCAAACAAAAATAGTTTTCTATCAATCTTCACCACTATATTATTATACACTTCCATACCTGCAGTACTTAGTGAGAAGCTGCCAAGCTCACATCCATGGCTTCCTCGATGTCAGCTTCAGGCATTGTCCATTCATCCGTGTCCATATTTTCTGGACTACCCAGCTGCTCTGCTGGCTCCTGAGTAATGGAATCCTCACACTCCATGGGTTCTTGAGCGAGGTCTGGCCTTTGCCTGGTCCGGAGAACCTTCCCTGCCAGGTCCTCGTGTGCAGCCTGTCTTACTGCCTTGGAGAGCTGCTTAAGAGTCTTTGGGCCACACCCTGTACTAGGTGTTTGTGTGCCTAGCTTTCGTGCTCTTGGGCTCCCCCCCAGGTTGCTGGGCAGAATACATCTGGGAGCCTGATTAAACCTCTTAATGTAGCTGGGGTTTTTACTGGGCCATGGAGCTAACTTGTATTCTGGCTCCTGATCAGGTTCAGATGGCTCAGGATAGGCAGCTCTGCTTTCAGTATCCCCTGCCTGATCATTCTCGGTCAGTCTCTGGTCTCGGGCACAGCATTTAGGCTGGGGTTTCACTCTGACATGACCGTCTCGGGGAGCGGAAATGTCACAATATCTATTTAATTTAACAGTGACTTATCATATCAAGAGCTGCTGAAAGATCAGAATGAAGGACTATAGTCTAATAGTAATAGTAATACTCATTGCTAAGTGGTAAAATGTACTAGTCATCCACCAAGATGTTCACAGGTTGTCTTGTGCAATACTGAGGTATATGTAGGACCAGATGCACTAAACTTACCGATCCTATAACGATCGTCGCTAAACTGGTTTGACTGGTTTTGTTATCGATCATGTTCCCCGACCTGATTCACAAAGCTACTGTCCGATGTGTTTCTCCGAGCACTCGCCCAATCTCTGATCCAAGCATGCTAATGAGGGGATTTGCCATTCAAAAGTAAGCAGCAATTGAATCACAAATCAGAAGAAGAAATACCGATTGGGTTTGCCGATATGAAAAAGAGTGACTGCTGAGGATCAGTCGCTCACTATACTTGCCGACTCTTCTGCCCTGGAATATTAGTATCAAGGTTCCAATCCCGCATAAAACTATTAAAAATAACTATAGATGCGCACAAGAACTCATTTGTGTGTTATATGATGTATCATGTGCGATTTGCGAGCATGTGTGTTTAAAGGATGTTGAAGTTCTGTTCGATACATGCCCATAGTCTGTACATAAAAATTATAAGGCACGGTGTCGGTTACAAATCTTTCCCTTTTTTTTTTTAAATTCTTTATTCATTTTATAATTCACAACAAGTGTACAGTAAATATCAAACAATTAGAATACAATATCACTTGAAAATTTACCATATCATACAACAAAAAGATATATACCCCACCCCCTCTCACTTACATATACAACAAAAAATATACCACATGAATATAATATCTTATCATTCATACATATTATTAATAGAAATCCAGCCCCCCCGATCCACATGTAAGAATTAAAATTGGGAAAAGTGTAAATTATTCATTAGAATAATTTAAAAATGGCCCCCACACATCCTTAAATTTATTATAGTAACCTTTTTGAACTGCCAACGCTCTTTTCATTTTAAACACATGACATACTGAATTCCACCAGAAACAATAATTCAACCTTATATAATCTTTCCAGTTATACGTTATTTGTTGAATGGCAACTCCTGTCAATATCATCAAAAGCTTATTATTATTAGCAGATATTTGAGGCTTAGCTCTCATCAGCATGCCAAATAAAATTGTGTCGTATGATAATGCTATATAATTATCCATTAAATGATTTATTTGATCCCAAATAGAGATCCAAAAAGATATATATATATATGAATTTGGATGAGGGAGGACCTCAGTGTGGGATTATGTAGTCAAGTGAACGAATAAACGCTCAGTACTATAATCCATGTGTCATATAAACCACACATCTCACCATCATAAATCTTTCCTTTTTAAAAATTACCAACTAGTAGGGTCAGCACTATTTTTTTTTTTTTTGCAAATAAATTTTTATTTTTTAAATTCTTACATCAAGTGAAATACATGTATTACATTCAATTATAATAGACACTTGAAATTATTAATAAATGTTCTTACATTGTAAATTAAAATATCTCTATCAGAATTATATAACAGAATAATATTTCAAAAGTTTTCCCTCCCTACCCCCCTATATGCTCTATACATGTGTTATGATATCTGATCCGTAGAAAAATTAGTCAATGGTCCCCATATTTTATTGAATTTTTGAATATATCCTTGTTGTAATGCCAATACTTTTTCCATTTTATATATATTACAAATTGAATTCCACCAGAAAGTGTAATTTAATTTAGTGTAATCTTTCCAGTTCTGAGTAATTTGCTGAATGGCGACCCCTGCTAATATTAATAAAAGTTTATTATTGTTAGCTGATATCGGACTCTGTTTTCTCATTGCTGTTCCAAATAATATTGTATCATATGAGAGTCCAACATGATTTTCTAATAAATTATTAATTTGGGGCCAAATTAATTTCCAAAAGGAATTAATACAGGGACAAAAAAAAAAGTAAATGATCCAATGTCCCCACTTCTATTGGGGTCAGCACTATTAAACTGCATGACGTGCGCGAATAAACCATGCCCTCAAACTGTGTACTAAAGGGCAAAGTACAAGCACATGCGTACATTGCATCAAGAACCAGCAAGAATACTCTGTGCATGCGTTTCAATCTCTCTTAAGTGATCCCATCAGACGCTGTAGGGCGTGCGTCTGCTCAGATCATTTGCATGTAAACTCTGTTGTGTATCAGTCGCTCAGCAAAAATCGGCCAGAGAATCGGCCAACAGCAATCCCGTCGGTAAGTGTAGTGAATCGGACCCGTAGTGTCTAGAAATCCAGAAACTGAAGTCGCACTTTCATGTGCGACCACACCTTGAGTATTCTCCCAGAACTGAAGCAACTCTACTCACAGTGGTGCCAAATCTGAGTGCAAGTTGGCAAAACCGGCTCTTGAGCTCCTGGTTTGTTAGTGTTAAGTAGGTGTCTTTCACTTGTTGGGCTTCCTGCCAAGTTGATTGAATTTCGGGCCACACTCCTCTCCCTTTCTTATCTGTGTGGCGTTTCCAAGGGGGTGTCAAGTCAGTGCTGGTTTTATATAAACGGAGTGACATTTACAAGCCTGACATTTAAATGAACCTTAGCCTCTGCCCTATATACCAGCTTACTGTTGAAAGACATGCAAGAAAGAGTTTGTTTAGATTTAGGCCTATAAAAGCTTGGCACAGAAGAAAGGCATCTTGTATATTTACCATTACAGTACTACTAATGAGTCATATTCTCGCTCTCACTTTAATCTTGATCATGTAAACCCAAAGAAACATACTTTTTTTTGGCATTTCAGGCTCACTCAATCAGTGCTATGACCTGGTACTATGAGCCTTCATTCACAATTCCTGGGACATTAAAAAAAAAAAAAATTCCCATTGAATCCTAAATTCAGAGCCCTGAGCTGAGGAAACAAGCTTAGGTTCCTTTACTTGACAATGCACAGCACTGCTACTGGATCAGCCTCAGGTTCACTGTACCAAAGAACCTTTTTCATAGTAAGATTAGCAAGTGTTTCCATAAGAATTTATAAAGTTGGAAACCTTGTACATCTTTTTTTGTCCCTTCTCCAATTTTTATGTCTTTTGAACTCTGAAGGGCATTTTCATAAACCAGTTAACCTGATCTTAATTTCTAATTACTAAGGAATTGGCTTAAATTTTTGTTTGCACCACAGTTCATTCAGGTGAGGTTCCTAGATAATTGCAGTGGTACGGTAGTAAGAATTGCTGCTCTAACCAAGAGAGCTTTTAAATTTGTCCATTAAAGTATAATTGTGTCAGTAATACCGTCTTATATTCATTAGAAGCCCAAAAAAGTTACTAGGTCTTATTTTCGGGTGGGGCTTATTTTTTTTCATGTACATGATCGTCTCTCTTTCATCCCAATTCTTCCTCTTTCTTTTTCCCCCATATGTGCAACATATTTCCTCCCCTCTCACCCATCCCTTTGCACCTTCTCTCTGCAGCATCTTTCTATCCTTCCATCCCCCTGTGCAGCAGAACCCTTGATCACCCCCACCGAACCCCCGCTAACCCTCCATCCTTCCATCCCTGCCAACCGCGACCATAAATACCTTCCTGCAGAGGAGCGTCGGACCAGCAGCACTCACAGGCTGCTTCGCGGCCTTCTCACTGGGGCCTTCCGTGTGCCGCGTTACTCATCAGTGTTTTTATTTATTAATTAAATAATTTAAATTTATAGTAATTGACATTATTTAAATTTCATACATATCATTCCAATGTATATCTTCCCTCTGCATCTCTATCTATCCTGTCTAGCATCTACCCTCTATGTCTTTGTCCCCATGTGATCAGTATTGCCCTTCTGTGTCCTCATCCCTTCTCCATCCAGCATTCCCCTCTGTGTCTGCCCCTATTCTCCTTGCACAACATCTCTACCTTGCGCATCATCTCTCTATTCTTTTCTGCCCGGAACCCAGGCCCCCCACCCTATGGCTTGTATGCCTTCCTTGCTCTCCCCCTGTTGTTAGCATATTTCCCTCCCTGAGTCTACTGTCCCACATCCACCAATTCACTCTCTCTACCGCCCTCCCCACAGTCCATCAGCATCTCTTCTTTTCTGTCCCTCCCTTCAGGTCCAGTAGCAGCTCTCCCTTTCTTTTCCTCTGTCCAGAAGCAGCTCCCCCTTCACCATCCTCCATTTCCAGTCCAGTGTGACAATTCACCTGACCAGCAGAAGCCATGCCCCTTCCCCCAACCAACTCTAGCTCTCTTTTCCCCTTTCACCCTACCAGCAACAGCTCCCACTTTCCATCTCCAACCAGTGGCAACAGCACCTTCCCTTACTGGGACTAGCAGCAGCTCAGTGTTTTAACTTGCTTGCAGCAGTGTCAGTAGCGTTGGCACAACGATTCACTTAGGCAGCTTTGGGTCCTCTGAGGAAAGAGGAAGTTGCATCAGAGGTGGCTGTGACTCAGCAAAAGCCCCAAATTCCCGGGGTGTGTGTGGGAGGGGGAGGGGGGGCAGAGGAAAGCAAAATGGCTGCTGTACAGGAGGGAGGGAGACACATGGGTACCCAGCTCATCAGGCCCTCCTGATCTCCTCAGGCTGTGACGGACCGGTAGGAAATATCTGCGGACCGGCGGTTGAAGAACACTGGTTTAGAGGCTTAATATCTTTGCATTCATTATTTTTCTCCACAGAAAGAGATTCAAGCCATGAGCCAGTGCCATCACCCGAACATTGTGTCTTATTACACCTCATTTGTGGTGAAAGAAGAACTTTGGTTGGTAATGAAGCTGCTAAGTGGAGGTAAGTAAAACACACTTAACTTGTAAAACTAGCACAGCTAAGTGGTTCAAAAGAAAAGGTGACTAACGAGACCTTTTATAGAAGTTGAATGTTCCTAGATTCTTTGCCAAAGAAGGTTTTATCCATATGTCCTTTCACTTATAATCTTATACCACTTTCTCTTGAATTTGGTCTGGTCCTTACTCAGCCTATTACTTTTTCTAGTAGACTTCTTTCTTTGGGAATTAGAAGGAAAAGTTTGCATATGAAGCTAAGATATGACCTGAATGTACACCCCTGAAGGAGTAGACAGAATAAGAAATAGTCCAAGAAACTCAAAGAGCAATAGAGTGCTTGGCATGAAGTGTAACTTAATTATGCAGTAGACTAATAGTTCAGTGAGCTGATATCCTAGTGAACTGGGTACAATTCCCATTGTAACTTCTTGTGACCCTAGACAAGTCGCTTACCGTATTTTCACGCATATAACGCGTGCGCTATACACGATTTTTACAAAACCGTGCATAACCTTGCGCGTTATACGCGTGAGCGCATTGTACAATTTTTTTTTTCATTCCGATCCAGCATCCTCCCCCCCCCGCTCGCGTCACCTCCCCTCCCCCGCGATCCTACATCCCCCCCCAGCACCGCAAAACATCTCTTGCCCGATTGGGCACCGGCACCAGCACCAATGCACAGGACGTGCCAGTGCCAGTGCCCGAAGATCCTCCCTCGTTGTTGCTGGGCTGGGCTGTGCTGGGCGGTGCGAGGGAGATCCTCCTTCTTCCTCGTGCCGGGCTGGACTGGGCTTTGAGCATTTGCGCATGCTCAAAGCCCTCTGGTCTCGCTCTCTCCGAGATTCTCAGATTGGCACGTCCTGTGCATTAGTGCTGGTGCCAGTGCCCAATCGGGTAAGAGATGTTTTGCGGTGCTGGGGGGGATGTAGGATCGCGGGGGAGGGGGGGTGACGTGAGCGGGGGGAGGATGCCGGTTCGCAGGCCAGAAGAGTAAGCTGGAGTGGGAGGAGGTTATAGCAGCATGCACGGTATACGCGTGTGCGTGCTATATAAAATTTTTTTTTACTGAAATGCTTTGGACCCGCGCGCTATACACATATGCGTGCTATACACGTATGCGCGTTGTATGGGTGAAAATACGGTAACCCTCAGTTGTCCCAGGTATAAATAACACCTTATTGTGAGCCCACTAGGGACAGAGAAAGTTAACATGCATGCAGGGCCAAATTTTCCTATAGGCTAACTAGGCTTCAGCCTAGGGCCTCAAGCTCAAGAGGGGCCTACATTCAAATTGTTAGCAAAATTAAAATTACACTATTCTAAAAACAGTGAACCGAAAATAAGGAGAAATTCTACGCTTCGGGATCGGAACCGGCTCCGGCCGCAACGGGGCGCCAACTCGGCTTCTCTCTTTCTTTTTCTCACCCTGGGAGGAGGATCGGGGAGGGAAAGACGTCAGTCCGGAAACAGCTGGGCAAAGCCCAGCCCCGCGGGGAGAGAGGCAAAACGTGGATCCGTCAGGACAGGGCGGCCCAGACTGGCATCGGGGGAAGGGGGTGAGGGGTTTCAGTGGAAGGGGGATGGGAGGCAGGCAGGCTGGCAGGTGGGGGGTTTAATGGAAGGGGGATTGGAGGCAGGCGGGTATCGGAGGGGGGGTGAGGTGAGGAAGGACGCACTGGAGGCAGTATGGACATAGGAAGGGGCAATGTTGTGTGTTATGTTTGATTAGTTATTGTTACAAGTACTATATATGGTGCTGAGAATAAATGTCCAAATAAGTGTTCTCGACTTTTTTTTTTTTTATTATCCGTGTCACATTTTTTATAAAGGTTAGTACCAATAACAACATGTTTCATTTAACATATTGATATATATCACAGTAATGATGTATTTTATTATCTCTCATGTAATTTACAAACTTAAAAATGGGAGGTGAAAGGGCCTCATAAGTGGAATAGCCTAGGGCCTCTTTTCATCTAAATCCGGCCCTGCCTGCATGCATGTACAGTGCTGTGTACGTCTTGTAGTGCTATAGAAACGATTAGTAGTAATAGTCTGTTAATGGTGTTTGTATTTCCCAGGCTCTTTCTCCGTTTACGTTTGTTCCCTATACAATTGGTTTGGTGCAAGCATGGCATGTTTTAGCTCCATTGATCAGCCCCAGGGAGGTGATGTGTCCTTGGACTTTTTAAGCTAAGCTAAAAAAATAAATATTATACCGCTTTTAACCACACTAGCGTTTTTAGTGCTGGCCGCGGCGGTAACAGCTCTGACGTTCATAGAATTCTATGAACGTCGGAGCAGTTGCCGCTGCGGCCAGCGCTAAAAAACCCTAGTGCAGTTTTGTGTTAGGGAGGGTTTCTGAACAAACGGGTCAAGGCGGTGCACCATCTAAAACATAAAAATGTAAAAGAACTCTTTTTTTTGTTTGTTTGTTTGAAGTTTTTTATTGATTTTTTCATATAATGTAATGTAATGTAATTTATTGCTTATATACCGCTACATCCGTTAGTTTCTAAGCGGTTTGAAGAAAATATACATTAAGATTATAAATGAGAAGTAAGAAGGTACTTAAAAAATTCCCTTACTGTCCCGAAGGCTCACAATCTAACTAAAGTACCTGGAAATTAATAAAGAAGAGAAAATAAAGATGGTTGAAAAAAGAAAAATTCTATGTGAACTTATAGGATGGAAATTAAACTGACAGTGAAGAACTGTATGAAAAATACATATGGAATGCAGTTAGAGAGGGTAGGTTACAATCTATTTATGGTATTTGTCATAAATTTTCATACAATTATTTTAACAATACACTTGATATTTCTATAATGTACTTTATATAAAACATATCTTATATTATCCTTATTATGATTTTACATATATAAACTGTAATGATTTTATCAATTATTATATAATTATGAATCCTCTTCCCTCCTTTTATTTTGTTATTGTCACATAAGAATAACATCTATTATGATAAATTATTTATAATTTATGACAAAGAGAATAAAAATCTTACCCCCTCCCACCCTCCCTCCTTTAACCATTATCTTAATATGGGAAAAATGAAAATCAGTCATTACAAAAATCTGTTAATGGTCCCCAAATCCTCTTGAACTTATCTATATATCCTTTTTGTGTTGCAAATGTACGCTCCATCTTATATATATGGCAAACTGAGTTCCACAAAAAATTATAGTTTAATCTGTCACAATTTTTTTTTTAATTTTTATAGAAAAGCCCGAGAGAGAGAACATACACACTCCACTGCTCAGTTCCTCAAATGCCTTCTGATACAGAAAACGTATTTTATCAGCAATTTAAATTTAAACTTTGGAATTCATTGCCAGAAAATGTGGCGAAAGCTGTTAGTTTAGCAGGGTTTAAAAAAGGTCTAAAAGGGAAATCTACTGCTTAATCTTAGGATGAACAGCATAAAAACTCTTTGGGATCTTGCCAGTTATTTCTGATCTTGGTTTACCACTTTTGGAAACAAGAAACTGGGCTTGATGGACCTTTGATCTGTCCCAGTATGGCAACTCTTTTGTTCTTAAATTTAGAACTACTACTACTGTTTATCACTTCTATAGCTCTGAAAGACGTAAGCAGCGCTGTACATTTTAATATATAATAGACGGTATCTGGTCAGAAGAGCTTACAATCTAATTTGGACAGACGGGACTTACAGGGGTTGGGGAGTTACTTTGCAGAGAGAATGGTATGATGCATAAAGGTAATTTTATGGTGAGTGGGAGTTAGGAGTTGAAAGCAGCCTCAAAGGTTGGCATTTAGCTTGTGTATTTAAATACTGACGGAGATGGAGCCTAACGTAATGATTCAGGCAGTCTGTTCCATACATACAGTGCAGCAAGATAGAAGGGATGGAGTCTGGAGTTGGCCGTGGAGGAGAAAGATACGGAGAGGTGGGACTTGCCCAGTGAACAGAGTTCACAGGATGGGGGGAAGCATGGGGAAGATAAAGTACGGGAAAATAAAAACGCTTCCAGGAAGTGATACCCCATTTTTTTCCTCTTATTTTAGTCTCCCCTCATTTTATTTTCATTTATACAACTTGAAACTTGAAAGTGTGGAGAGATGTTGGGGGACTGCCAAGTGAATGCAGTTTTGTAGGTCAGAGGAATAATTTGAACTCTCTTCAGAAATGGATGGGGAGCCCTTGAGGAGAGGGGTTATATGAGTATGGGGACTTTCATAGAATATGTTATGCAGCATAATTTTGCATGGATTGTAGAGGGGAGAGATGGTTGAACGGAAGACCTGAGAGAAGCAAGTTGCAGTAATCTAAGCAAAGGTGATGAGTGTAGATAAGGATTTTGGTAATAGAGGAAGAAGTAACAAGCTTTAGCAGTTGGATCTGAGCAGAGGAGATAGAGGAGTCGAGGATGACCCTGAGGTTGTGAGCAGAAAATGGCATGGGGACAAATTTTTCTTTGCCCCTGCATGAACTCAATTGTTCCGTCCCTGCAAGTTTTGTCTCGGTCCCTGTCCCATTCCTGTAAGCTTTGCCTTAACCACACAAGCCTTGAACACTTATGATTTTAAAGTGTTTGAGGCTTGTGCAGATGAGGATAGAGCTTGCAGGAATAGGACAGAGACAGGAAAAGAATTTGTGGGGAAGGGAAAATGAGTTTCCGCGGAGAAGGGGAAAAATTTGGGGAGGGATGAGAGTAGTGGAGAGAGTCAATAGTCTGAAAGTCTCCTAAACGTGTAGGTAGTGATGCGGCAAAGGGAAGGCCCCGGTGGGGTAGGCCAGAAGAAGTATGTTCACTGTGCTGCACCTGCCAAGCCCAGTCGCAGTCGCTGTCGCCGCTACTTTAGGAGGCCCAGAGGTATGTTGGGAATCAGCAATCTCTTAAACGGTGAGTTTTTTTTTTGTTTGTTTTTTTAAATTTAAGTCAGGGGTGTCAAAGTCCCTCCTTGAGGGCCACAATCCAGTCGGGTTTTCAGGATTTCCCCAATGAATATGCATGAGATCTATTAGCATACCATGAAAGCAGTGCATGCAAATAGATCTCATGCATATGCATTGGGGAAATCCTGAAAATCTGACTGGATTGCGGCCCTCAAGGAGGGACTTTGACACCCCTGATTTAAGTGAATTGATTCACCAAGGTGAATCGGTGCATGAGGCAGCACTAACTAGCATAAGGGTGCTATTCCTGCAGAAATTGCCTAAAGATAAGCAGGTATCTGTAGTAAGTATAATATATTTTACAGTTTTTATTGTAAGTCATGAGCAGTTAAGTAGAGGCATTCATTGAACACAAGAGTAAGTCAGTCTGTTTTAAATGTTAACCTTCTAAACGCAAATATGAGCACACAGCATATGACTGTTTCAGCCTGTAACCCACCTAGAACTCTGAGGATTTGGTGGGATATAAGACTGCGTACAACATAATATAACATTTTTTGCTAGAATGTGGGCAACTTTGACAGAAAAAATTTTAATGTTCTTACAAGTTTAGGCATATGTGTAGGTGAAATGAGAATCTTTAGACCAGGGGTGCCCACACTTTTTGGGCTTGCGAGCTACTTTTAAAATGACCAAGTCAAAATGATCTACCAACAATAAAAATGCTAAACATATATATATATATATATACACACACACACCGAGTGTACTTTGTATTTATGTTCAAATATTTTTTTATTATGCAGCCCCCCTACCCTGAAGGCCTGACCCCCCCTGAAGGTCTGCACATTCCCCCTCAAAGGTTGACTCCCCCCCCCTGAAGGCCTACCCTCCCCACATCCATTTACCTAATTCCAGCAGGGAGCAGTCTGCAGAGAGGATCGCTGGTACTTTAGCGATCCTTGCAGGTTGCCATAGGCCTCAGGAGCTGTCTTCCCTCTGCCCCAAGCCTGTCTCTGACTTAGAGGAGGGGCAGGACCACGGCAGAGGGAAGACAGCTCCTGAGGCCTATGGCAACCTGTAAGAATTGCTAAAGTACCACCTGCCACCGACCGTCTCCCATTCGTCCCCTTTGGAGATCCCCACAGGAATAAGGAAGTTAAATTAATAGAATACTTAGGCACAGAAAAACAAAGAAATACTTCCAAGAACTGCCTGTCACAATGCTCATTAGTGGAACTGAATAAAAGACAAGTACAATGGATTTAGAAGGGGGACGATCCGCCCGGGTGCACGGCTTGGAGGGGTGCACAGCCGGCCAGGTCCGGGTCATCCTGCCTTTCTTTTCCCCCGGTCCGCGCTCGGGGCTTGCGCCTGCCTGGTCCCGCGCCGACGCTCAAATGGTGCCGTCAACTCCCGTGAGTCTCGCGATAACCAACAGCACCATTTGGGCGGCAGGTGCGAGCCCCGTGCGCAGACCGGTGGAAAGGAAGGGCAGGAGGACCCGGACGGCTGTGCATCCCTCCAAGCCGTGCACCCGGGGCGGGGGCGGACCGCCCCATCTCGGTACGCCACTGATTGGGAGGCCGATTTTGGGAGTTTTAAAATTGTATATCGGGCAGCATTAGACCTCGCTCTTACCTCAATCATTACAGGCGCTTCTATTTCTTGTGATGCGCTGAGCTCCGTCCCCCACCGACCTTCACCCCGCCCTTCCAGCACTCTGATTGGCCAGCGTTCTTTAAGAGGCGGGCCAGTCAGGAGGGGAAAAAAAGAGAAGGGAAGAAGGGAACCTGCTGTGCGATCGACTGGGGTCGCCTGAGCGAACGACCTGTCGATCGCGATCGACGCGTTGGGCACCCCTGCTTTAGACACTGCGGTACTTAAATATTACATTTCAGCTACCTGGGTTATCCTCTGTGCTAGTATGTATGTGTTTTTGATAAAATTGTGCTGCTTAAAAGTGCATGAAGGTATTAGAACATTCTTGAAATTCATTAGTAACTGTGTTTTATTACTTTGATGCATGTCAGTTAAAAGGTTAAAACATTCAACCTGGTTTTTAATTTTTGCTCTCCTGCATTCCTTAACAAGTTAGAACATGCTTTTTCTTTCAGTTTTAATTGTGTTTGCTCTTTGCTTCAAATGTTGCTAAATTTTATAAGATTAATACTTGCTTTTGATTTTCTCTGACTGTTTGAAAACAATGGTTTTCAAACAGGTCCCAGAAGATCTCTAGTCAGTCAGATTTTCAGGATACTCAAATTTATGAAAGATTTGCATGTGTTGCCTCCATTCCATGCAGGCTACCGGACAAGTTTGGGAATCCAGATGCCAAACATAAATGGATTCCCTCAATCTCATCATACTTATTACTGCCTGTTAACCTGGTGTGATTAATGCTTTTTCTGAGAGACATGAGAAGGGACTAAGGAAATCCAGAAAGCTTTTCAAAACCCGGCACTTTGTCCGGGTTTTGAAAAGCTTCCTCGAAATCATGCATGGATGCCCTCCTACCTGACGAGAGCGGGGTGCAGGACTGGGATGTAGCGGGGTTTTACTAAAGTTAAATCTGGTAACCCCAGTTAGTCTAGTGCAGGTTGCACAAAGAAAATATCTTGTGAACGGTGGTGGCGAATATGAAGTGCTAAGATACTTCTGGCCTCATATCAGTATAACTTGAATGCTTCTGAGATTATATTCATGTACCTTTCTGATTTCATGTGCAACGTTTTTTTAAATTCCTTAACTTTTGTTACTCTACCTTATCTATATGTTCCATCTTTGCTGCATCCTATTCTGTCTACTAGTGCTGCCCGATTCCAATTCGAATCGATTCGCCAATTTGATCGATTGTTTAAAAAAATAAAAAAAAATCGGCCTCGCCAATTTGGTTACCAACCAACCCTCACCCCCTAAAGCAGGAGCAGCAGTGCTGCATCTTGCTGACTTGCCGCTGTTGCTTTAGGGGGCGAGGGAGTAGGGTCAGTCGGAAATTGCTGCATTGGCCCTTTGCAGCTTCCCTCCTGGCCTCCCACTCTTACCTCAAGATAGTCGGTAGCCTGCAGAGAGGATCGTGGTGCTGTAGCGATCTTTGCAGGCTGCCGTCATCCTCAGCATCACATTGGTTCTGCCGCAGTCCTGCTCCTGACATCAGAAGAGGGGCAGGACAGTGGTAGAGTGAACGTAGTGCTGAGGACGATCCTGTCTGCAGGCTGCCGATTATCTTAAGGTGAGAGCGAGAGGCTGGGGGGAACATGCAGGCCTTTGGGGGGGGAGGGGGAGAACTTCCAGGCCTTTTTGGGGAAGGGGGCCCTGGTGTAGAAGTACATGGAGGGAGGGAAGGGGGTTCAAAGAGAAGTGCATATACCAGACTGGGGTGTGTGTGTAAGAAATAATAGGTCTAAAAACAGAGGAGAGGAAGAGAGATGGTGGACAATGGGATTTAGGGAGGTAAGGAACAGAAAGGGAGAGACGTTGGACACAAGGGATGGTGTGGAGGTTTGGGGTGGGGGATAGAAATACTAGATAGCAGGGTAGTTGGGAAGAGAAAGGGAGAGCTGGTGGACCCTGGGGTGGTGGAGAAGGAGGGAGAGATGCTGGATGAAGGGTAGTTGAGAAAAGGAGAAATGGTGGATCTGGGGATGGTGGGGTCCATTGCTGCAGCTGCGTGGATGGAGATGAAAAAAGGGAAGATGCCAGACCTCCGGTGGAGGGAAGGGAAATGGAAGGGGAGGACAGAGATGGAAGATTGAGGGTTAGCACCGAGAAAAGAGGAGACCCTGATCAGAAGACAACCAGAGCCTGGGACCAAACAAAATGTAGAAAAAATAATTTTATTTTCTGTTTTGTGATTACAATATGTCAGATTGGAAATGTGTATCCTGCCAGAGCTGGTGTTAGACCATGAACGTGAGCTTGGATTTAATAGAGAAAGGAAAAGTCTTTTTTGTTTGTTTATTTTGTTTACACCACAGCGCCAGTGTGGGTAGGATAGGGCAAAGGAGGTGAAGAGGCTATAAAATAAACTCACCAGGATGTTTGAAAAAAACACCCAATTGGGCAGGAAAATCGAATCGAAAAATCGATTCAATAGGCTGAATCGAATTGAAATTTTTTTCCCTGAATCGAGCAACACTACTGTCTACTAAAATATCTTATTGTGTATTGTGTTTACATTGTAATAATGTAGCATTCTGTACCGAACAAAACAGTGGAGATGTTCAAAAGTTCTTGATATGCAATCTTTATCTCAAAACTCTGACAAGCACGTGTTTCGGCCTCTGGCCTCCCTCAGGAGCCTTGCTTTAACATTCCACTGCTAATAGAATAGCACATAACTTGAAAAAGATCAATTTGCTTGTGACAAATTTTCACTACTATGCAGTGTATGGCATATCATGAGTAACCCTTTAAGAGCAACACTTTTTTCATGGAAGTTCTCTTGTATACCATCGATAGTATTTATTTATTTATTTAGATTTATATCCCATCCTCCCAGTAGCTCAGAACGGTCTACAAGTAAACATACATAATGGAAGTACTTAGACAAATAAGATGTACAATAGGTTTAAATGTTTGGACATACAAGACTGTGCAGTATTTAAATACAGGGGGTATACGGCAAATTAGGAGTAGAGTTTAAGTATAAGCAGTTTAGTTTAGATAAGTCGTTTAGTTTAGTATAAGTAGATTAGTTTAAGTCGTTTAGTTTAGTATAAGTAGATTAGTTTAGATAAGTCGTTTAGTTTAGTATAAGTAGATTAGTTTAGTACAAGTTATTTGAGTTTAGATACAATTTATCAGAGTACAGACTAAGAGAGGACTATACTGAAATTTAGGGAGAAGTTAGACAGGGGAGAGAAGAGAGAGTACAGACTAATTTCTCAGAGTACAGACTAAGAGAGGACTGTACTGAAATTTAGGGAGAAGTTAAACAGGGGAGAGAAGAGAGAGGTGGGGTTTAAGGGGGGGTGTAGACTGAGGGAGACCTTTAGTTGAAGAGGAGGATCTTTACCATTTTACGGAATGTCATTAAAGAGTTCTGTTGCCTGAGTTGAGGGGGGAGTTGATTCCAGAGATGTGGAATGAAGTGGCTGTAGGATCGTTTGCGGGCAGCTTCTGAGAAGAGGGACCTTCCAGGGGGAATGCATAGGCGTATTTCCGATTTTGAGTGGAGGGTGCGAGTGGGGGTGTAGATGGGAAGCTTGGATTTTATGTAGGAGGGGGTGGTGGCATAAATTCTCTTGTGGGCTTTTGCTAGGGCCTTGAAGAAGTATACAAGAAGTTAAAGATAGGGAATCCCAAATGTAAGTAGTGAAGGGAGGGGGTGGAGAAGGACATAAAAAATTGGGAGTATCTGTGCATGGAGCATTTGTAATTATCTTGGGGGAAGAATGTGAGAGACGCAGCGAGAGCACAGGGTTAATGTTCTGCTAGAAATTTGTTGAACAAGTGTGTGTTAAGTTTTGCCTAAAATGCGTGTATGATAAAAAGATCCTATGATGGGGAGTAGTTCCCGGCTTACGTAAGCTTCTTGGTAGGATAAAAGTTTTGTGATGTAAGCTTTTTTTAGGCCTTCCTTGTAGGCAAATATGGAGCTGGAACGCAGAAGGCGGGCCAGGGTGGTAAACTCAAATAATTCCATCATGTAGTTTGGTAGAGAGCCACACAGTGCCTTGTACATGAAGCAGCCTAGTTTGAATAATGAGTGGGCCTCGATGGGAAGCCAGTGCAGTCATTGTAGTAAGGTGTGACATAGTCAGTTTTCCTTAGTCCAAAGAAAAGGTGCACAGCTGTGTGCTGAATTGTTTGCAAATTTGTAGTAGTCTAGCATGCTGAAGATGGGCTTGGCATAGGATTTGGAAGGGAAGGTCATCAAAGTAAGATCAGATGGATTTCTGATCTTTCCAGAGTGCTGTAGTGTAGTGGGATTCCATAGTCAAATTTTGGTACAGCATCACTCCCAGGGTTTTGTTAGTGGACTGGAGTGGTAGGGTTTTTCCCCTGATTATGATGATTTTGTCATTCAGGTTCGAGGGGTTTGCGAAAAAAAAATTTTTTTTTCTTCTTTCAGGGTAAATTTCAGTTTGTATTATCCACTCTTTCATTGTTTGGATAACCCCTTCAATTCATTCTGATTCCTTTTGAAGGCAGAGTAGGGATTGGGAGAAGAACCATGATGTTATCAGCGTAACTGTAGCTGTTAACTTCTTAGGAGGCTAGTTGGTTCCCCAGCAAACATAAAAAGATGTTAAACAGGATCAGGAATGATGATGGGGAACCTTGCAGGACTCCGCAGTGCGTTGTCCAGATATGGGAGAGTTCGTTGTCACGGAAGACTTGTATGTGCAACTTGCTAGAAAGCCCCAGAACCAGTTCATGACTGTTCCTGTGATGCCAATAGCATCCAGGCTAGAAAGAAGTGTATGGTGGTCTACAAAGTCTAAGGCGCTGCTTAGGCCAAATTTCAGAACAAGAGCATTCTGTCCTTTGCTCTGCTAAAAAACTGGTAGATGTCATTCAGTAATGAGGCTAGATCTGTCTCTGTGCTCAAGAGTGGCCCGAAACCTGACTGGGAGTCTTACAGTATCTTGTGCTTTTCTAAGTAGGTGAGCAGCTGGTGATACACTAGGCCTTCTAGTAGTTTCACAAAGAAGGAGATGGTAGTGATGGGATGGTAATTGGTGACTGAAGAGAGAAGTTCATTGCTGTTCTTAGTCATGGGTTTCATCATGATATGCCTTGTTCTCTGGGACTATGCCTTTGTTGAGCATTGTCTTGAGTCCGGTTGGAGGAATGAGTCGTATGAGCTCGGGTGGGCCAGTGTCTAATGGGCATTGTGCGCGCATGTATTTGGAGAAGAACTTTTCCACCACTACATTTTGCTTACCAGGTTAGGCTAGCTAATCCTGAGGGGAGACGTGCAGGAAAGAGATGAATGACTAGAGTGATAGTGGCTCAAGGGTGTGTGGTGGTCAAGAGAAGCTGTTCTAGTATGTTCTGTTACTACAAGATTAGTTTTTAAGAGCAGTATACTTCTAGCACTCATTTCTAGCACATCTTGCTAGTAACTGTACTCAAATTACTCTCAGCAAACATTCTAGTGTACACAGGATTTGAAAATTTCTCTTGTTTAAAGCTATTTGCTTTACTCACTGTTCACTTGGTCCACACTTTGGCATGGCCCTTCGGCGGTACAGGCCCATCTGTCTAGTGGTCCATTGCAGGGTTGGTAGAAGAGTCCTGAAGATGGGTGGGAGGTGCTTCGACCACGTGGTCTTGGTTGCTCTGGTGGGGAGAGGAGGGATGTTCAGCCTGCAGAACTCTTACGGATGCTTGACAGACTGTGCTCAAGCCCCTATGACGCAGTAGGTTAGCAAAGCTAATAGGGGACCAGTCCCCGAGCTAACAGAGGGATTGAGCTATCTGCTACAGACTAGTCTGTTTTTCCTCTACGCAGGCAGAGCTTGACCCTCAAAGTGGTGAGCTCTGAGTGCCGAAAGCCATCAAAAACTGTGCAAAAAGACAAAAGAAAAAAAAATACATAGCAGATCAGAAAGTCACCTTCAATCTCCCAAGGAAAACCTGGAGGGGGCAGCAGAGCCCTCTAGTGAAGGAGGAGGGATTCAAAGGCTGGAGTGGATTCCTTCTGCACATCTCATGAGCATGGGGATATTCCTGTCCATCCAGAATAACACCCCTGTTGCATTAGAAATTTATTTAGGGTGCTCTACATTTAAGGTAGCAGCAAATGCATATCTCTGTTTTATAAAGTTCATATCTTAAATTGTGTATTTATGCTAAATTAAAAAAATCATTTATAAAGTATAACTAGTAAAAATCATTTAAACTAGTATAAAAATAATTTATGAAGTATAACTAGTAAAAAAAATAAATAAATAAAAAAATTGGTATCTTGAGTTGGCCCTTGGTAATTCCCTCTCCCCACTCTGCAGTAAATACAACTGATTTATTTTAACATGGGGATGGAATCCATTTAATAGTTTTATAACAATTGTGGTTTTCTATTTTTAGGTTCTGTTTTGGATATTATTAAACACATTGTTGCAAAAGGGGAGCATAAAAATGGTGTTCTGGATGAGCCTTGTATAGCCACAATGCTGAGAGAGGTGTTGGAGGGTCTGGATTACCTTCATAAAAATGGACAAATTCACAGGTATTGAACAAAATGTGCACATGGTCGCTGAAGCTGGAAATACAAATTTACTTACCTTCCTTAATTTGTCGCAAGGCTGTTAATTTTTACAGGTACCGAAGAAAATATGTAGAACATGGCTTGTGGAATTCTTTCCAGTCTCTGTGTGCCTATTTCTGTCTCTGACTTTGATTTAGAGAGAGGGGCTAGTAGAGGTGCTGTTGGGTTTAATTGTTGGTTTAGTACTGGAGAAGTTTGCAATGTCTCTAAAAATAGTAGAATCTCCAGCTGGTCAGTGTTTGCTGCCTTTCTTTCCAAATGAAGCTAATGCTGATCAGCAAGTACTCTGGAAGCCCAGAAAAGAGCAGTATGTTGCTGTCGCCCTCTAATATGAAATGGGTGAAAGCTTGGTCCACCCCCCTGTCCTTATTCTAATTCAGAACAATTCACAGATCAGACATCTATCATTCCAGATACGTTGTGAGAGAACCATGTCCAATTAAAAGAAGTAATTGTTTGGCTTAGCACAAGGGGGCGTCAGAAACAGGCAACTACCTAGGGAGAATAATAATCTTTATCAAATTGATACTTGTCAGCAGTGATGGAACCAATAATTTGTTGTACCATAGGGGGATAATGAAGAATGCAAAAATCTTGCAAAATAGCTGTAATATTTAAGTTCAAGTTTACTAAAATTTGTTATCCTGCCTTATTTATAATCAAAGTGGTTTTACATAATAAAAATGATAAAATTCAGGGAACAAATAAACATCAAATACATTACATCAAAGAAACATCAAGAGACAAACATTCTTAACTGATGTGACTAACCAGAACGAAACAAACTGGCACATGAGGAAAAAGGGAAGAACTACAATCGATGATAGGAAAGAACAGAAATAGGAAAAAATGAAAGGGTAGGGAAACAGAAAATTAGAACCCAATACAGGATACTGGATATTGAAGAGTTTAAAGCATACTTAAAAGGACGGTTATACTGCAAAAGCATCTTTGAAAAGCATAGTTTTTAAGCTAGATTTAGTTATCTATGGTAGTAATCTCGTGTAAATAATTTGGGGACCGAGTTCCAGAGCAATGGGGTGGTGATTGAGAGGATGTTATTTCTCATGGAGTTGACATGACTTAAGGATGGGATTGCAAGTAAGTTTTGATTGGATGATTGTAGAGTACGGTTAATGGAGTAGGGTATAAGAAGTCTGGGAGCCCTGTTTGTATAGTTTTAAATGTCAACAACATGATTTTGTAGGAGATGCGGTGTTCAATCGGAAGCCAATGTGCTCTGATCAAAAGAGGAGTGACATGGTTGAATTTTTTTAATGTTGAAAATAATTTTGACGGCTGTATTTTGGATTGTTTGCAGACGTCTAATCTCTTTCTTTGTGATTCCCTTATAAAGGGCATTGCCATAGTCTAAATAGGAAATGACTAAGGAATGAATGAGAGTGTTCAGGGAAGCCTGATCCAGTAATTTAGTAAGTGATTATATCATGTGCAGATGATAAAAACTTTTACGTACAACTGAACTGATATGGTCATGGAAGGAGAGTTTTTCTCATGAGTGATACCCAAGAGCTTGATAGTTCTAACAGACTTGATAGGGGTAAACTTAAGTTTGTTTGGAGAATGTAAAGTTAGATCATTTTTAACTGGGAAGATCATAGTTTTTGTTTTGCTTATGTATAGGGAAAGCATATTGGAACTGATCCAGTTATTAATTTTTACCAATTTTTGATTGATGGAAATGTCATTGGGATTATTTAGATCGATTGGATGTGTTAATTGTAGGTCATCGGCATATGCAAAAATGGAAAAGCCAATGGACTGTCCTAGGGTAATCAGAGGAACCAGAAAGATATTAAAAAGAAGAGGAGAAAGAATAGAACCCTGTGGAATACCAAAGTTATTAGAGAATGTAGCAGAAGAAGAACTGTTGAATGTAAAATATCTGTAAAATATGAGATAAACCACTCAAGTACCTGATCTGAAATGCCAATTTCTTGGAATCGGTTGAGTAGTAGTTGGTGATCAATAGTATCAAAGGCTGAAGAGAGATCTAATGAGATGAGGACTACTGAGTTATTATGGTCTAGTTCGGGGGTCGGCAACCTGCGGCTCCAGAGCCGCATGCGGCTCTTTTCCACCTTTGCTGCGGCTCCGGTAGTGTGTCACGCAGGCATGCACCTTACAAGTCCAGCGTCGCGGCGGGAAATAGCCATGCTGAGCAGTGAGCTCAGCACATACACAGATGAAAGCCTTGCTTGCTGATTGGTCCGGCGGCCCCGCCCCGCCGTGCCGCCGGACCAATCAGCAAGCAAGGCTTTCATCTGTGTAGTGCTGAGCTCACTTCTCAGCATGGCTATTTCCCGCCGCGACGCTGGACTTGTAAGGTGCCTGAAAAAGAAATCATCCTGGCCGGGGTCGGTGTCATGCTCCGGAGATCTACAGCCTTCCTATCTCCCTCTCCCTTCTACCTGCTTCCGGCCACATCCCCTGCTCCGCGGCTCTCTTCGGCAACTCAGCAGCAGCGATCGACACAAGCTTCTGACGTCGGGGCCTACCCTCTGCGAGTCCCGCTTGTTTCAACTTCCTTTTTCCACAAAGGCGGGACTCGTAGAGGGAAGGCCTCGATGTCGGCAGCTTGTCTTGATCACCGCTGCTGACGAGTTGCTGAAGAGAGCCGCGGAGCAGGGGGGTGTTGCCAGGTGCAGGTAGAAGGGAGAGGGCCAGATGCAGGACTCGTGGGTGAGGGAGCAGAAGAGAGAGAGAAAGAGAGAGGGGAGGGAAACAAAAGGAAATATTTCATGCTGGGCCGGAGTGGAGGGAGGGTGGAAAGATTCTAGCTATAGGGTGCAGTAACAAAGGAAAAGGGGGGGAAAGCTGAAAATGGAGATAGTGACACAAAGAAGAGAAAGGGTAAGCAGGACCTACTGAATAAGGATAGAGATACAGAGGGGACATGAAGAGGAGGTGAAATAGAGACATAGAAGTAATGCTGAAAAAGTGGGGGGGGGGAGATAAAGACATTGAAAGGGCAAATGGTGAACATGGCGTAAAGATAAGGACAGAGACAAATGAAGATTCTGAAAAAGTGGTGAGATAGGGATATAGGTGAGATGGACACAAAGAAGAGTGATGCTGGAAAATAGGTGGAATGGTAATCTGACAGACACAGAAGGGAAATGCTGGATCAAGGAGAGATGGGGCTCAGGCTGGATGGAATGAGGAGAAATGCCTTGTTGGCCCGGAACTTCCTCTCCTACGTCAGAATTGACGTCAGGGAGCGGAATGCTGGTCAGCGCGACGCTTCTGCAGGGAAAGCTTGGGACAGCGGTGGCTTGGGGACTATTCCCCGATGGCGGTGGCAGCAAACCGAGTGGCTTGGGGGAGGGCACGGAGAAAGAAAGAAAGGGGGCAGACAGAGAGACAGAAAGAAGGGGGAACAGGGAGACAGAAAGAAAAAGTTGGGGGAGAGAATGAGGTCTGGAGGAGAGGAAACATACAGGAGGCTGAAAGAAAGGAAGAAAGATTGGATGCACAGTCAGAAGAAGAAAGTGCAACCAGAGACTCATGAAATCACCAAATAGCAAAGGTAGGAAAAATGATTTTATTTTCAATTTAGTGATCCTGTATATAGCATTAAGATAAGAAACAATATATGCAGTGTTAGATTTGTTTTATAATGGTTTTGCGGCTCCAAGTTTTTTTTTCTTTTCGAAAACGGGTCCAAGTGGCTCTTTATGTCTTAAAGGTTGCAGACCCCTGGTCTAGTTGATATATGATGTTAGTAACTAACCCAGTAAGTGAAAGCTTGGTGGAGTAATGTTTTCGGAAACCTGTTTGGTTTGGGTGCAGAATGTTGGAGAGTTGTTAGAACACGACCTTTTCAGTGATTTTTGCTTAAAGGGATATTTGAGATAGGGCGATAATTTGAGATTTCAGCTCCACTAACTTTAGAGTCTTTGGTAGTGGGATAGATGATTGCCTCTTTCCAGGGTTTTGGGAGGGAACTCGAGGAAAGGCTAGTAGTTACTAGGTAGAGTATGGGAAATGGTGTTTCTAGGTACAGATTGAGAAATGGTGTTTCAAGATATAGGGGAGTGGGGGGGGAATGGACTCAGTGCTAGAACCTTTCAAGTTCATAGTAGCAATTATCCTTTGGAGCTCCAGAAGTGAAGGGATCTTGAAATGTGAAACTTAGAGCAGGATAAGCCTGGGGGTCTGAGATATAGCATGAGAAGGAGTAATGCGGGTAGTATGTGAAGTGGGATGAAGTGTTTCTCTAATTTTCTGAATTTTGCTTGTAAAGTAATCAGCAAGTGATTGCGCAGAAGGTAAGTGTAGTGAATCGGATTGGTTTTGGTGTTTTGAAGTTAGGGAGCATACAATTTTATATAGGGCCACCATGTTTCTTGCTTTAGAGATTTGAATTTAGAGATTTGAATAATAGAGCAATTTGGTTTGAATAATTTTCATCTTGTAATAATCAGCATGATCCTTATAGGAGTGGAGGTTAGACAAGGATTTGTCCCTTTTCTACTTCCTCTCCAATGAACGGAGTTGTTTTTTAATTGGACTAAGTTCAGACGAGTACCACAGATTTTTTTGTTGTCGAATGGAGATGGTTTTAGTTTAACATGGAACAAATTTATCTAGAAGAGTAGAAATAGTCGTTCCATTGGGTTAGAATCTTATCTATAGTAACGCTAGTATTGGAATTGCACCAATAGTTAAAGGAAGAAGAGATGGTAGGGGTGTCTAATTTTGAATAATCTCGGAAATTGATTTGTTTGAAGCCAGATGTTGGGATTTTTAGGGACCAATGGTGAGAAATAACAAGTAAGGAATGGTCTGACCAGGGCACAGAAACATTAGAGATCAGAGTAAAGTTAAGAGCTACTATTGGTCGCCGTACCTCAAAAAGGACATGGCAGTTCTTGAGAGAGTCCAAAGGAGGGCAACGAAACTGGTAAGAGGGCTGGAAAACTGCCCATACGCCGAGAGGCTGGATAAACTGGGGCTCTTCTCTCTGGAAAAGAGGAGGCTCAGAGGGGGGATATGATAGAGGCCTTCAAAATACTTAGGGGCATGGAGAGGGTGGACAGGGACAGGTTCTTCAGACTAAAAGGGACGACAGGTACAAGGGGGCACTCAGAGAAACTGAAGGGGGATAGGTTCAAATCAAATGCAAGGAAGTTTTTCTTCACCCAAAGGGTCGTGGACACATGGAATGCGCTCCCGGAGGAAGTGATCCGGCAGAGTACAGTACAGGGATTCAAACAAGGATTGGACGGATTCCTGAGGGAAAATGGGATCGTGGGGTACTGAGGGAGGTGCTGGGTGTTGCATAAGTATAGACAACTCACCAGGTCGTGCAGGTGCAAGGCCGGAGGGTTAGGACTTTGAAGGGAAGATAGGACTTCGATGAGAAACCTAGGGGGCAAGGGGGCCCCTTCTGGTGATTAAGGCAGGTCATGACCTGTTGGGCCGCCGCGGGGGCGGACTGCTGGGCGGGATGGACCTGTGGTCTGACCCGGCGGAGGCACTGCTTATGTTCTTATGTTTGTGATATCAGGATCATGTCAAGTGTGTGTCCTGCTTTGACTTGGGGAGGATAGTAGTGGCAGTAAATTGAGGTCATTAAAGAGGGTCTGCAACTCTGAGGTATGTGAGTTTTTGACAAATTCGAAATGAATATTAAAATCTCCTAGAATGATTGGATTGTCGGTGGTAGTACAGAAGTCGAATATCAAAGATTGAAGTAACAAAATCTTTTCCTGGGAAATAGGCGGTGGACGGTATAGGCGTAAACAGTCAAGGATGATATTAGTTTTAAGTGTGAATTGGATAAATTCTAGAGGATTTCAGTGTAAAGAGAATTCAAGATCAAATATTATATTTTTTCTGTGTATTATGGCTTCACCCCCTCCTCTTCTACCTGTTCGGTGGTTGAAATGATATGTAAAATTAGGTGGACAAGTGAAGGCTAAATGCATTTCCTCACCATCTGAGAGCCAGGTTTCTGTTATACAAAGAAGATCAAGGTTGTGTTGGAGGATCACGTCGTTTAATAAATGATATTTGGTTTTTATTGACCTTGGGTGTATTAAGACAAAGTTAAGGCATTTGGAATGGAGGGGGCAGATGTCTGTTTTAATCTGAACAAGACTGGAGGCGGTTGGATGGGAGAGAGAAAGCTTGCAATGTTTATCATTACGTCTGCCCCATAAAACTGGGATCTCAGAAGGGATAGAAACCGTAGAGTTTGCAGCAATGGTAATCAAGAGGGCGCTAGCATCAATCTCATTTTAGAGAGCTTAGGAGGATAGTTGTGAGGCAATAAAGAAGAACAAAGGCATAGGAGAAAGCAAACAATGGTAGAAAAAGAGCTCACCAAGGACATGCACCAAGGAGCGCCTCAAGGAGCATTACCTGCTTATTAAGCAATCTCCTTTGGCACGCACCTTCGCGGCATGCACCGCAGAGGGGGAAACTTTTTTTTTTTTTTTTTTAAGGCATGTACCAGCTGATAGCTGTGGGCAGGTTCAACAGCGCACTGTTGCTTTGCGGCGGCAGAAAGAGCAGAGAACACAGGAAGACCAGTAAATCAATTGGAAAACACAGGTTAAAGTTAAATATTAACAAAAGCAGTAGCAACAACGCCAAAACAGACAAGGAAACTAAGACACAGATAAATAAACAGGGAGAATAAGGAAACAAAACCAAGGAAACTGAAGTGCAAATAATCTAATAGTTACAACTAAGGCAATGAGATACAAACGTTAACAGCTGAGGGTTTAAATCAGGAAGGATAAATATAAGATTACGAACACTTAGTTATGTGAGAGATTTAGGTATTTGCAAGACAGAACAATAAATATCGGGTTCAAAATAGTGATTCGTGGTAAGAAGGTGAAGGCTGTGGCATTAGTGATTAGTGTGCGCCGCAGCTGATAGCTGTGGGTGGGGTCAACAGCGCACCGCTGCTTTACGGGGCAGAAAGAGCAGAGAACATGGACCACTCTGCCCCTTCCAAAGGGAGCAGTAAACCAAATCTCAGCTCCATTGACTTCAGAATATTGATAAAATAGAATTGCTCACATTTAACTTATACCCAGAGATCTGACCAGAGGTCTTGGAACAACATTAGAAAAGCAGGGAAAGAAGATCTGGGAAAGATATATATATGAAAAATGAATGGAAAAAATGGTATTACAATTAGTACTATTATGGAGGTGGAGATTGGGCGGAATCTGGCCCACAACTCAGCCCGTGCTTTAGATTCTGGCCCCTTAATGTGATTGAGTTTGACACCCCTGCCCTAAAGGGTACATCTCGGGTGGACAAAGTATCTGCTGGTTTGGATGCATCTCTTCAGCGCTATTGACAATTTTCCAGTAGCCGTAATTTGTCCCAACTTGTCTAAAAATTTGGACCAACCTCAAGAAATTACCTTGAAAGCTATTTGGTCAAGTGGTTGTTAGAACTGAAGAATGCATAAAATATCATCTTCCACTTCGACACGTCCCGTGAGGTACTTACATGATCGAAACATTTAAGTACCTCATGGGACGTGTCGAAGTGGAAGATGATATTTTCTTTCTCAAGGGACCCTCGGCCACAAGAGGGCACCCGCTCAAACTCAGGGGCGGAAAATTTCATGGCGACACCAGAAAGTATTTCTTCACAGAGAGAGTGGTTGATCATTGGAACAAGCTTCCAGTGCAGGTGATCGAGGCAGACAGTGTGCCAGACTTTAAGAATAAATGGGATACCCATGTGGGATCCCTACGAGGGTCAAGATAAGGAAATTGGGTCATTAGGGCATAGACAGGGGGGGGTAAGCAGAGTGGGCAGACTTGATGGGCTGTAGCCCTTTTCTGCCGTCATCTTCTATGTTTCTATATTTAAAATCTACTATACCACAGTTGTGTACCTCTTCTCAACAAACAGAGAAATTGATGAAGTTGATATTAAAATTGGCAAGTTGAATACCAGACTCTCAGATTTCTTCAAATTTACCTATCAGTCAGTTTCCACAGATTTTGTTAAAGATACTCTGATTATATACATAGACAATTAGAATTTTTTGAAAATCGAATGAGAGCTAAAACATTAAGTTTATTGAATTTTCCATTTATCTACTGTAACCTGAGATTTTGTTAAGCAGATACTTGAAGAAGGAATTGCTTTGAGATAAAGTTTGAAGAATTAAGTATTTCTGATTGTCGGTGTGCTCTGTACCGAAAGCTGAGACTGTTGAAGGCAATGCAAAGGAGGGTGCGAAAGAATCGAATAACAGATATCCTTGAATCCTCTCAGGAGGAAATTACTACTAGAGCAGTGGTCTCAAACACGCGGCCCGGGGGCCACATGTGGCCCGCCAGGTCCTATTTTGAGGCCCTCGGTATGTTTATCATAATCACAAAAGTAAAATAAAACAATTTCTTGATCATATGTCTCTTTCGCTATAAATTACAATATTATTATTAAAACTTAGCCAAAAGGAAAGATTTGTAAACTATAAAGAGTTTTACCTCATGCAAAATTGTCATGCAAAATTGACATTAACTGTTTTTTTCTGAGGCCCTCCAAGTACCTACAAATCCAAAATGTGGCCCTGCAAAGGGTTTGAGTTTGAGACCACTGTACTAGAGCAACCCTCCTTGCAACTTTATTAACAGAACAGGAGAAAATAAATGGGTTGTGTTTTGTTTGTTTTTTTAAATTTTCTGAATAAAAATTCTCAGTTTCAGCCCATCTGGATTTTTCCAGATGTGGTTAGGTCCACACAACTATGTCGCAAGGAATTTATGAAATTGAAGGATAGAGTTACGTCCTTGGGAGGTAATTTTTTTTCTCCTTCAATTTCCATGCAAATGTGTAATAGGTTTACAATCTAATAGATATATTTACTTCTCCTTCTCAGCTTGAGAGATTGTTGATTGAAAAAGAAGTTTCTGTAGTGGGGTAGGGGATTTAGGGGTCGTTTTAAATATAAAAGGAAGTTCTGGTGTGAAAAGGAGACAGTGTCCATATTTCTAAGCTATTAACAATAAATAATTTCTTGTTGCCTCTTCTCGTTGTTGTGGACTATGTATTTCATTTATTTTATTTCATTTGTAATATGTACTTAAATAATAAAAAAAATTAAAAGTGTGTAACAATTGCGAAGAAATAGCAATATAAAAATTATCCAAAAATCAAATGGCACTATTATAATTTGTTATAATTACACCCTGCACATGTAGTACCACCTCAGCTTATAATACCCACAGTATCCAGGATTCTTAAGGGTTAAAATGTCATATAATGCTTACGAGCATGCTGGCAATTGTTCTAGCATGGCAATGAAAATAGACTCTAATACAAAGTTGGGATTTAAGGAAATATATTAATGTTCAAGTTGTGAAAGGTTGTTAAGCAATCACTTTGAAGCTTTAGAGGGACTCATTTAGCACTCTTTCTTCCCACAGGGATGTGAAAGCGGGGAATATTCTTCTGGGAGAAGATGGCTCAGTTCAGATAGCAGGTACTCTTAAATTTGTAGAATAAAACTTTATGTAGATAAGACATAGAACAGTATAAATTGTCTTGAAATGTGCATAATGTTACAATGTGTTCCTTTATTTCAAATTAGTATATTCTGTAGCTATATTCTTGTAAGCATTTATTTTAACTTGAGCTTTGATGTGCTTTAACAAAAATACTATGGTATAAATAAAAACCTCAATAGTTCTGAAGAAGGCGCATTATAGGCTGGATATTGTCACTAGACCAGAAGCTTCCTGTAAAGTAGAAGTATTGAGGCCAGGGACTGCAAAATCCCTTCCAGCCTAAAAACTGTTTTGTTATATCCTAGTTTCTGGACTTCACTGGTATGGACAGTAAGCAAGGGCAATTTACCTTGCCTGCTAATTTTTTTCCTTAATTTCTGAATATTGTTATTTGATGTTGCTTTTGACTAGTCTCCAGTTAAATCTATTAAAAAAAAAGGAAGAATGAGAGCAACAAAAACTTTAGTAGTAGCACCTTGGATTGCTTGGTTAAACAATACTGGTGTACTGGGGTTGCACAGTATCCTTATAGATTAAAGCACGCAAAACATTTTTTCAGTTTTCATCTGCTTGTTGACAGAAGCTGTGAGTGTCTGTCAGGACTTAAGGAAAGAAAATTAGCAGATAAAACGTCTTCTTTTTCTGTAGTATAATCATTCTGTAGTTACTTAACAAGCCAATGTAAATTCAAAATTTCGCTGTAATGTTGCTTGCTGTCTGTATACAGTCTCTTCCCTTGTAAACCGCTTAGAACTGTTTGTGGTATGGCGGTATATAAAAATAAAGTTGTTGTTGTTGTTATTATTATTTAATAGACAAATCTCACTCATGCATATTCATTAGGGATATCATGAAAACCCGACTGGCTGGGGGTCCCCCAGGACAGGTTTAAGAATCATTGCTTTACAGCTTAGGTCTGTTATCCCAAGAAAAGATATATATTGAACCATTTTGGTGTAAAATTTGTCTATATTCCCATAGAGGTGGTTTCTAGAATGGTATATAGCAAACTGTGTGCCGCAGCACACTAATGTGTCCTGGGAGGATTCCAGGTGTGCTGCGAGATGCCGGCAAGGAGGAGAGGCGCTGGCTGACTGCTTACAGGATGTGTCTCTCGAGGCTAGAGGTACGTCCTGTAGTCAGTCAGCCAGTGCCTGCGCCTCTGCTCCTTCTCCTCACCTCTCCTCATCAGCACCTCATCAGCAGTATTAGGAGGCTCAGAGTCGTGCACCGATGTTGCTATGGCGTCGTTGCGTTGACATCCGTGCATTTATGGGTGTGCTCCAGCCGCAGCCCTGGGATTAGTGTGCCACAGCTTAAAAAGTTGGTAAGATACTGGTCTAGAACTTTGCACAGAATTATAAATCGGGAGTCTCACTAATTAAGGTATTAACACTAATTTTCTATGTGATTTTTTATTTCCTTCGGTATCTGTTGCTATTCTCCTAATCTTTTTTTCTATTTTTGAAAAAAGGATTGGCTTGCTATCTGTGACGTTTTGTTTAAAAGAAAAATATAAAGAGTCAAAAGGCAAGCTTTGCATTTAAATTCTTATAATTTTATTATTTAATATTGGTATTTAGAATCCAATAATGACTTTTCTTTGATTCACAATTTCATTATTTTGACTTATCTCTGATCAGGTTCCATTTTTATGTGGCTGCAATTTTGTAGTTTTGAGGGCAAAACGTGTATAGAACTTGTTGAAATGCAGAGTCCATCTTGAGTAGGATAGCATTAAAGGTGAGTTGCAGATTAGCTTCTAATCTGGACTAACTTTTGTTGTTCTTGTCACTTTTACTACTATTGCTTTAGGTTTAGAAGACAAAAATGAAATTCACTTGAATGCTAAGTAGTGTAGAATAATGAATGTACTCATCTTGGGTGTATATGAGAGGTATTCTGCTGCTCCTATTTCTTAGTGCTTTGTATCTGTTGAAATTACTCGAAATAGAACAAAATTTTATCCATTTCATGTTAAAGAAGGTAAAGGACAAACAAATCTAAATTTTCTTCATTTATTTTATATAGAAATAAAATAACTTTTTTTTTTGTTGTTTTCTGTTTGCCATTCCAGACTTCGGTGTTAGTGCGTTTTTAGCAACTGGTGGTGATATAACACGAAATAAAGTGAGAAAAACATTTGTGGGTACACCATGTTGGATGGGACCTGAAGTAATGGAGCAGGTACATTTTGTTGAGTCCTACATTGCAATAAAACTGTTATGGGACCTAATAAAATAAGGGGAAAACTGAATGACTAGGTAAGGGATTCTCTATCACTTAATGCGCGTTGATCACAAAAATTGGGATGAAAAGAAGCACAAGGAGTCTTCAAGTTCCGAGCAATCACATTTCAATTTATTGAAGGACCCGACATGGGCCATGTTTCATTGTACCCGCCTGCATCTGGGTCATTCAATACAATCCTCATGAGAAGTCAATTAAAAAAAAAAGACCACTACTGGTCAAATGAAACTGGGATAAAAGCTTTAGTGTTGCTGAAATGAAAGTTTGCACAAATGTACTGTCTATTCCTAGTTGGCTTCTTGGAAAATTTCTTGCACTCCAGGATCTTTTGTCTGTGGTTCAAAGAAGACACTAGCTGTGACCTTTGCTAGACAAATTAGAAAATATGTCTTGAAAATATTTGAAGGCTGCTGACTCATTATTTAGAGTTCTGATAAATTTTCATTAGGCCCAATTTGATGTGCAGTGGTTGGCATCAGCACCTTCCAGGATCTACCAGTGGTTCCCATTTGATGTTTCTTTCCACAAAGAGCTTGGTGCGCTGTGGCCAGTCCTATCTTTGGACAGTGTTTAAAGTGTATTTTCTCAGTTGGAAGACCCTAGATCCCTGGGAGTGATCACTGTCTCTGGAAGTCCTCACCTGCATTGTGAGTCAGTGGAGGGTGAGAACCTGAGCTCAGCACCGATCTCTGTGGTACTTGCCTTCAAGAAGGTTTGGAAAAAGGTCTAACAGTTGGCTCCCTGAAAGTCCACGGTTTCATGTAACCATGGTAGGTCTTAGAACCTATTATCTGTGGATATGGGGCCCTACTGTATATGGTATTCTTGCTGTACACTGCTTTGTGTTAGTTTCTTCAGAAAGAAAGTGAATGAATTCTAATAAAATAGATATGTGACCTGAGGGGTCATGTTCTAAAAGATGGATGACCAGGGGGATCATGTTCTAAAAGATGGGTGACCAGGTTACCCATTCCAGAAGGGAGACATTTTGGTCAGTCCTGATTTTAAAATTACATCCCAAAGCAGTGTAGTATTTGTAGTCCATGATAAATGGCAGATGAAGTTAAATGTGGAAAAATGCAAAGTGATGCACTTAGGCAGAAAAAATAAGGAACACAAGTATAGTATGTCAGGTGCAACTCTGGGAAAAACCGAACAGGAAAAGGACATGGGAGTATTAATCGATAGGACTCTGAAGCCGTCGGTGCAATGTGTGGCGGCAGCGAAGAACGTGAATAGAATGCTAGGCATGATAAAGAAGGGAATCGCGAGTAGATCGAAGAAAGTTATAATGCCGCTTTATAGAGCGATGGTCAAACCACACTTGGAATACTGCGTCCAGCATTGGTCTCCATACCTAAAGAAGGATATAAAACTGCTGGAGAGGGTGCAGAGACGAGCAACAAAGCTGGTGAAAGGTATGGAGAACCTGGATTATGAAGAACAACTTAAGAGACTGGGGTTGTTCTCCCTTGAGAAAAGGAGACTGCGAGGGGATATGATCGAGACTTTCAAAATACTGAAAGGAATCGACAAAATAGAGAAGGAAAAAACATATTTACAATGTCCAATGTGACACGGACAAGAGGACATGGACTGAAGCTAAGGGGGGACAAGTTCAGGACAAATATCAGGAAGTTCTGCTTCATGCAACAAGTGGTGGACACTTGGAATACTCTCCCAGAAGAGGTAATTGCGGAATCCATCGTTCTAGGATTTAAGGGTAAGTTAGATGTACATCTCCTTATGAGTGGCATAGAGTGACATGGGTAAGGGTAAGCTAGATGCACTTCTATTTACGAGAAGCTTAGAGTGATATGGGGACTAAAACTATGCCAGGGTACACCTGGCGGGGCCTCCGCGTGTGCGGATCGCCGGACTTGATGGACCTAGGGTCTGTTCCGGAGATGGCACTTCTTATGTTCTTATATTCCATCCATTGTAATGCACCAGGATGAGACTTGCAGAAATCCAGGACTGGCCAAAAAGTCTCCCTTCTGGAATTGATAACCTGGTCAGAGTATCTGAAAGTCGCATTATGTTTTTCAAATAAAAATGTGTCATTTACCTGTTGTCATTTGAAATGTATGAACTACTTATTAACTCTGACTAGACATACAGTGGTACCTCGGTTTACGAGTGCACCGGTTTGCGAGTGTTTTGCAAGACGAGCAAAACATTTGCAAACTTGGTGCCTCGTAAACCGAGCACGCCTCGATTTGCAAGCACCCTCCCCCCGCAATCCGGCACCCCCCCCCCGCCACGACCTGAGGTCCCCCCAACCCACCCGAACCCTCTTCTTACTTTGATGTAGCCTCCGCACCGGCACCAGCATGTGCTGTGCCAGTGCCCGAAGATCTGCCTCCGGTGCTGGGCCTTGAGCATGTGCGCATGCTCAAGGCCTGAGAGTTCACGTGAACGTCCAACGTGAACTCTTAGGCCTTGAGCATGCGCACATGCTCAAGGCCCAGCACCGGAGGCAGATTTTCGGGCACCGGCACAGCACAGGACATGCTGGTGCCGGTGCGGAGGCTACATCAAAGTAAGAAGAGGGTTCGGGTGGGTTTGGAGGAACCTCAGGTCGTGGCAGGGGGGTGCCCGATGGCTGCGGGGGAGGGTGCCAGTTCGTGGGGGGGGCCTTTGGGGGGAGCAATGCCAATTCTCGTGGGGGGGGGGGGGGAGCAGCGCTGCTGGCCTCGGAGGGGGGGGGTGGAGGGTGGGAACCTATCAAAGCGAGTTTCCATTATTTCCTATGGGGAAACTCGCTTTGATAAACAAGCATTTTGGATTACGAGCATGTTCCTGGAACGGATTATGCTCGTAATCCAAGGTACCACTGTACTTGTTTGGACATAGAGGTGTATAGAAGGTGAGATTGCTCTGTGTGTAGTATGAATTAGGCTGATGCTAAATGGTTTTATCTTGCTGTTGAATTTTCAGGTTAGGGGTTATGACTTCAAAGCAGATATCTGGAGTTTTGGAATCACAGCCATTGAACTGGCAACAGGTGCAGCGCCTTATCATAAATACCCACCAATGAAGGTGAGTGAATGAGACTGAATCTTCTGGCAGGGGGTTCTCTTTATTTTTAAGATATCTATTCTCTTCTGTTTTGGGGGTTTTGTTGGAAGAAGAGTTTTACATTTTGCAAACTACTAAATCTTGTATGATATTGGGTCTCAAATAGGATCCTTGAGAGACTACGCATAGTATTATACTGTCAGGGTTTCTACAAGGAAAATGCAAAAAGTATATACAGATTGATCCCATGCATGTTGATTGTGGAAACCCTGAAAACTGGATGGTGGCATTGACCTGATTGGGAACCTCTTTTAGACATGATCAGAAGTAGAACATGGTCTGTTGGTGTTAAACGAAGATTTCTTAGTGCTTTAAAGTTAAACTCCTTGGATGATTTCCAGGTCTCATACATCTTAGAGCCAGTAGAGTAGGATCATATCATGGAGATAGCCTTACAGTACCACTCCACCTTCTCAAGGAATAAGTTTAATTCCTTTTGGCACAAGACATGCCTTTAACTGACAGCAACAGGCCACAAACTACCTAAGCATTAGTGCTGGTAGTTGTGCCATTGAAGGAAATGGGTGTTAAGAAGTCTCGTATCCAATCCTCCTCATGCTGTAGATTTTTGTGAACAATCCACAAGTTATATAGCTAGTGGAGTTTGTGAGGAAAAACATGGGTGGGAAGATGACAACTGCTGCTGAGGCAAACCTTGTGGATGGAAAATGGGATGCTTTGGGTATGGGGAATGGAATGGGGTGAGCCAAAAGCACCATGGCTCCAACAGGTTTTTGCCTCTCACAGCATCAGCAATCAAGGAGATCAGAGCAGGAAAACAGGAACAGAGCTTGATTTGTTCATCCATTGCAAGCGAAAATATATTCTATTGCCCCTGACTTTGAAATTTAGACATTGCCTCTCCAACTTAAGGCTTAGTCACCTGGTAGAAAAAAAAATATATATTTTGTTGTCTTAACACCCCCTAAACCCCCCCCTCAAAAAAACAACAACATTTGTTTTAAACATGATGTCCTGTTATGTTCCTATCTTGTTTTGAGTACTTTATAGTCACAGGAGGGCTTATGTTTTGCTCTTATAAAATATCTATTCTTTCTCCACTTCTTACTCGTTCCACAAAAGTGGAAATTTTTGACAGCTCTCTGGACTTGAGAGTTTCTGGTTTACAGCTTGTATTTTCCTTTGATATGTGTTTTAACAGTTTGGATTGCTGTATAAAATTTATGCAGAGCTGCATAATGCTCCCTCCCGTGAGCTCTGTTCCTTGGGTAAGTCATGTGGCCCTTCGGTATGTGGTAGAATGGACAAGCATGAAATAAAAAAAAATAGCCACTATACTTTCTTAACATGGCTCAGGATTTTACTAATTAGGGATTGATTGATAAGATAAGGACTTAATCCAAGAGCAGAGGAGAAGGTTTAATGAGTGGCTATATAAAATCACAATTGGATAAACCAGAACACAAACCAGGTAGACAAATACAGGATAATATATTGATCTGAAAAAAATGTGTGTTGTGCTATGGTCACTGGAAACAGGAGAAGAGCAGGCATTCTCTCAGGGCACTAGAATTAATAGATAAGCTCTTTTGAAGGCCGGAGAAGATAAACCAGGAGTTGTAGCTTAGTTTTATGAAGTTCCATTGTTTCAATGTAAGCCCAGTCTGGTCTTGGGGTATTACTCCAGAGCCCTGTGGCAAATAAGGTTTGACCTGGTCGCTGTAGAGATGGACTTTTTACTACAGAGATTACATTCTAGGGGATGCTCCCTCTCCTTTTTTTGCAGATGCATATATGATTAAATAAATTTTAGTAAACTTTCATTTAAAGGTTTTAGATTAGGTTTTAGATTAGAATATAATTACCTCAAAAATGTACTGGAAGATTTATATAGGAAAAAGTAGATTTTTGGGAGTGGGTTGGCCACTCCCCTTCTTTGTCTCAGTGTAAGAGGATCTCTCAGTGCACCCTGCAAAATCACTCAGTAACATGGGAGCAGCAGTTTGACTTTTAAGGGATTGATTTAAAGCTGTGTGTATGGATAATTTTCCTTTGTAAGTATATTGCAATATTTTTTCTTTATTTCTCCTGTATTTTTATAAATGATGTGAGTTAGTATTAGAATGTAACTTTTAGAAATCCTTGTGTGAGGGGAAAGACACTCCCCTAATATGCATGCAAAAACCTTATATGGTATTAAATATTCTTCACCAATGATATGCAGGTAGAGGAGTGTCCTCATATTAGGTATGCATGTACTTGTCGACTTACGACCTATTCAAGTTACGACTGTTTGACTTTACAATGCATTTACTACAGTTTCTCCCGCCAATGTTAGCAGCCCCACATTCCCAAGTCTCGCTACTCAGCAGTAATAATATAAAGAGGAGGAGGCGCCACAACGAATGTTCACCACAAAGGGATTGTGCTGTGCTTGACTTAGAAAGTAAGAAAATGTTGATAAAATATTACTTTAAGATGATTACAATATCATTACCCAGTCTGATACAGTATTCTTATCTTAGTCTAACATAGGCCGACTTACATCCTGATCAACTTACGACCTGTCAGTCGGAACCAATTACAGTCTTAAGTCGACGAGTACCTGTATATAAGTAAACATAGTAGAATAGAATTTTGAGACCATTTATTCAGAATATCTGCATTTACACTTTCTGACTGAAATGCGTCTCCATTATACAAATGCCTTTTGAAACAAAGAGTATTCTGTTAATTTTTAATAAACAATATTTGATTGGAAATATTTGTACAATTATCATTATTCCAGTGCATCTATGAGCAGGGTAGAAACATAACTCTGTTCAGTAAGTCCATCCTATCCATACCTTTCTCCTCCATTGCCAACTTCAGACTCTGTCCCTTCTATCTTGCTGCGCCGTATGCCTGGAACAGACTGCCTGAGTCATTACGTCAAATCTCCATCTCTACCAGTATTCAAATCCTAGCTGAAAGCTCATTTTTTTGAGGCTGCTTTTAACTCCCACTCACCATAGGATATCTATGTCCATATTACCATTCTCTCTGAGGGAAACTCCCCAACCCCTATATGTCCTGTTTGTCTAAAGTAGAATATAAGCTCTTCTGAGCAGGGACCATCTATTGCATGTTAAATGCACATTTACACCTTTTAGCACTTTAGAAATGATAAATAGTAGTATACATAGTTCCGAATTTACATTCCCATGAAGTAACTGAACATCTGGCTAATTGGTTGTGATGATACAGGCTTTTTTCATTGAAAATATAGCCTAAAACATAAGTCATATTGTTTCATTTCATCTCTTAACAGAAAACATTTTATAAGATGTTCAGGGCACTCTGAAACAGGTAGGGAGTTCTGATTCCTAAAATGAATCTCTAATGTGAACATCACTGTCGAGCAAAAAGCTCACATTTTTTGCTCTACTACTTGCTTTTTCTGAGACAGACATTGCTATTTGCTCATTTGTTTTACCCTATCTAGCAGCTTCTTGGGTGTGCTAGAATACAGGTGGATGTATACCCTGTAATCTATATATTTTGAATGTGCACCTCCTTTGTGTTCTTAATGCATTCTGTGGCTATTCAAACACTTCAGAAAATTTTAATTTTTCTTTAGGTTTTAATGCTGACACTACAGAATGATCCCCCAACATTAGAGACTGGTGTACAAGACAAAGAAATGCTGAAAAAGTATGGAAAGTCATTTAGGAAAATGATTTCATCTTGCCTACAGAAGGACCCTGAAAAGAGGTACAGAAAAATCCAGACTACTGCGCTTTTAAAAAGGTTTAATTATGAACTTCTTTTTTGCCTAGTAGTGAAAACACTTTTTTTTTTACTGCATCAATGCAGTAAACCAATATACTTACCTCTCTTTTCTCTTAAAACAAATATCTCAAGGTTAGAGGAGAGGTGGCCTAGTGGTTAGAGCTACTTTCTCAGCACCCTAAGGTGGTGAGTCCAATCCCAGTCTGCTCCCTGTGACCCTGGGCAAGTCACTTAATCCTCCTTTGCCCCAGGTACCACAGTTAGATTGTGAGCCTACTTAGAGTACCTGATTACTAATCAATATATTGTAAATCTCGTTGGATGAATCTCTTCATGAAAAGGTGGTTAATAAATCCCAATAAATAAATAAATACAAACAGTTTTTTATAGCTTCCAATTCCCCCCCTCTAATTTTGGTTCAGTGTCTAGTGGATTGTTTTTGTGGTTTTATTTATTTTATTGGGATTTATTAACTGCCACTTTAGATTCAAACAATTTTTATTCATGCAAACATCATCGAATACAACAAATACAACATCAAAGCACATCAATAATGCATCAACTTTTATAATATAATATATATAATAGAAGACAAATTCCAATTTCAATAAACCCCCACTTTATCTATATGTGTTTGCCACTTTATGAAGATATTCACCCAAAGCAGTTTACAGTTCATTGAATAATAATCAGGTACTCCTAAATATTTTCCCTATCCCAGCAAGTTCACAATCTAACTGTTGTGCCTGGGGCAATGGACTTGCCAAGTGTCACAAGGAGCAGGCAGGAACTCTAAACACTAGGCCACCCATTTCACTTTGTTTATGCCTTCTGAGAGGCCTCTTGTGATTCCTCCTTTTAATTTATAAAATATTGAAGAAAATACTTTGATATCTTTTTACCATTTGTTCTTATGATGGCAAGAAGAAAGCCAGCTATTAGTCTATTAGTTTATTTCCTGAAGGCCAGTAATTTTTGGAGAGTACAAATTATTTACATAATTGCATAAGTTAACATTTGATGGAGCCTGGACCAGAGCTATATATGTAAATCTCTGAAAACTAACAATTCATCCCAGCTAAAGTAAAACGCATCTTCTCCATAGCATCCAGCTCTGCAATTATTTGTCCTGTCGTGCCTTGACTGCTGCTTCCAAACAGTCTACCACCACACTGACCGTTCTCCATGCTGTGCCCCCATATGCTGCAAATGTACTCAGGTTACTCTGCAAACTGTATCAGTTGAAGCTTGCATGTAGCACTTGCCAGTCTGAGTCAACAAACAGCTGAAGAAATTATCTGCCTCTGTGGCACTGTTCTGTGGTCTGTGAAGCTCCTCTTCATTTCATTTTTTTTAAATGCTGAGCTCAAAGGTTTGTCACTTAATGAACTTTTGAGCTTCTTTCAACTGTTTTCTGGTCCTTTTTGGTTTGGCACTACATAGATCTGCTTAGTTATATTTTTGTTCATCTGTTTTTGTTTATTTCTCTTTTTGGGCTTGGCTTAGCTCATTGAGGACATCAGATGGCCTTTGAAAAGAAATCAAATGACTGACAAAAAAGTTATTTTTCAATGGCTGACCCAGAAAGAGAGCCATTAGTGTTTTGCAAGTGGTCCCAGTTCAATTGTGTAATGTCTCAAGGCCACAGCATGTCATGTGCCTGGGGAGCAAACACAAGTTTTCAAAATGAAGCTGCTGAGAGCAGATTGGACGTCTAAAGCTGGTAGAGAAGACTTTGGTCAGATAAGACAAATTCTTTGGCATCAGAGCATTGGAATCCAAAGACCTAGGAACTGCACCAGGTGCTGGTGGTACATTGACATTGATAAAACATCTTGTCATAGAGTAAAGGCTTGATGGCAGTTGTGTGGATTTAACAAAGGGGCTGTTTTTGAAAAAGCAGTGGGCAAAACATGTTGAACAGGAGCTCTCTGAGTGAAAGCACGAGAGCCAATTAATTGAGCTTAATCATATATAAGAATTTAGAAGTTTAAAGGATTTCAAAGAAATTTAGAGCTATAGTAAATTATAAATTATTTATAATAAGAACCGATGAATATGCCTCACAAAGCTTTGGTTAATAAGATGGTTGAGTGTAGAGTGGTGTTGCTGAGGTTCAATGATTTATAAAATTGGTGTTGATACTTGTGGAATATTTATTGAAATCATATTGGTAAAAACATCGACATTTATGGAAGTGAGCAGCAAGGACGCACATCAATCTCTACCTCCTCCCATCCAATGAAAATAAAGGATTGTGATAGATAGATTTCTGAGTATTCAGTAGATTCATGGGACAAAGGCAAAGAAGAATTGGACATCTGTGTTTCTAGGAGCAGGAAAATGAGCCAAAGCCGCACATTCTCTTAAAACCCACAGAGAAGGCACTCTTAAGACTACATGGGGGATTATGATAGCTTCTAGGGGCTCAAGGAGGACCACGAGGTAGGTATCCCATCATGTTTGCTTGCAATGCAGTTTTGACATTTGAAGATTTTGAGGGGAGCAGCTGCAGTTTAGTTAACAGCGATGCATTTACCATTGGACAGAATCGGGCTATATGAGACAGACAGGTTACTTATGATCTTACAATATCCTCATAATGTGGCTGGCTATTCATAACAATGTGGTTAGAAACCTTTACTTAATATTGGTTTGATACTTAAATAGCTATTCTTTGAAGCTGTTATTAAAAACATTTTTATTGTTTGAATAATATCTTAGTACTAGTACTGCTGCAAAGCAGAAAGTTAGTTTAGTGATAAATACGCAGTTGACAACTGAGTTGATGTCGTATTTTTACCACCTCTTTGACATTTAACTGTTTCAGCTTCTGTATTGCACCCCATTCTTCTAGGCCCCTCCCTTTACTTCTTCCATGTACCCCCCTTCTAATTTCCCTCTTCCTCTTTGAAATGTCACCTTGAGCTTGAATAGGTTTGTGAGACTCACAAAGATTAGATTAGATTAGATTTTAGGAACAAACTTAAGTAAGAATGTCAGACTAGAAGCAGTGCTGAAGTATGGCTGTTAATATTGCAACTAGTGGGAGATGGTCTTCGATTGATGATGTGCTTACACACTGGCAAAAAGGCTGCTTTGAAAAGAGACAGCTCATCTGGCCACCAAGGTCTTGGAAATTTAGCAGTGTGCAAGAATACCACATCAGCAATTAGACTTGAAGATTTGCATATTATTGAAGCTTTATGATGTAATGAGAAGCTAAGAAAAAAACAGTGCAGATGCAACAAACGTGATCTGGTGAATTAAGAAGCCTTCAAAGACCATCTCGTCCATCTTGTCCATCTTTTTGATGCTGCTACCAGTGATGCATTAGTCACAGTGAAAATCGAAGAAGACAGACCATTTCTAATCATGCAGAGGCAAGGTGTTTTGTCATGCAGTATGACCGGCATTGACACTGTACTTGCAAGAAGGAGGATAGAAAGGGGTGCAAGAAGAACAATTTAGTAAGTTTGCAGCCAAAGTAGAGGCAGAAAATGTCATTGTCGGTAGTTCCACATGGCCAACTGCTATTTTTCTCCTTCCGACTAGTGAATTATATGATTACAAGAATATAGCTGAAGTTGACTCTGACCATTCAAATTCAGATGCTTGTTTTAAAGTCAACAGAACCCCTTGTTCCTGTTTTCAGTCAAAACGGCCAAAGGTGAACATCCAGATCATGTTAATTTGCCAGACAGGGATGCCACATTTGCCAAAGCAGTTGGCCATAATGTAAACAAAATGACATTATGAAAAAGTTTACTCCGATGTTCACGGTGCAAAAACCATGAGGAGGCAGCCACTCTGAAGGATGAATTCCTTGACAAAACAGAAAATCCTGGAGATTGCTGGAAGTAAACATATGGTTGACTGAATTACTGTACTTGTCACTGGCAACGGAGAAGAGAGGTTAGTTGGAGTTGTAAAAATTGGCCATGGAACTGGCAAACAGCAAGCTGAAGCCTGTGTTACAGTACTGGATTAATGGAGTCTTTGGAGACGAGTCCAGGGACTGTTTCATACCACTGCGAGCAATAAATAGTGCATGCACTTTCATTGAATTATCAGTAGGACAAGAGAGAGCATGGCTTACCTATCAACATCATATGATGGAACTGATGCTTGAAAGTGTCTTTGTCCAATTATTTGGAGTTTGGGAAGGACCAGATGTTGTAGTGTTCAAAAGATTTCAGCAAAATTGGCCATACATAGTCCGGGATTTATATGAGGTTGCTGTGGATGATATGTTTGATGTGAACACATCTGTCCTTTGAAAATAAATTGCAACTTTCTGCAGAACAGCCTTGAATGCATCACATCCAAGAGAAGATTTTACAAGGAGCTTCTTGAGCTCTCTTTAATTTTTCTTGGTGGCTGCCCAGATACAGAAAAAGCAAAGTCATTATTTTGAGCACCTGGGGCCTTTCACCATGTACGATCAATTGCGAAGTCCATCTACAGTATTAAGAGATTTCTGTTCTAGCAGCAGTTTTCTCTTACTGCCAAAGAAAGGCAGAGCATCAAAGCACCTGTTCTGTAAAAGCACCACTCAATGACTTGCTTCTACTTTTAGAACTGTAGAACTATCCGAACAAGGCTGTTGCCAAGGCTGCATCAACATTCACCAGGCATCTATGGTACTTGTCAGAAATTTTGGCTGGTCTGGCTATTTTTAATGATAGAATAAACAATGAAGTAAAGTTCAAGATGGTGGCAAACCTTCAGCTTCCACAAGTTTGGTGAAACATCTCGACTGCCCTCCTGAGTCGCTCTGTCCCATCGGCCTATCATTATGCATCACAAAAGAGAACTTGTTTTTTTGATGTTCTTGACACAAATAGACAAGAAAAGGCACAACAATTTCTGGTTAACGATCCTGCAAACTGGAGAGATGATCTAAGCTACCAGTGTTTGATGCAGTCAGCATCATCAATGATAGTAGTCAATGACTCAGCTGAAAGAGCAAATTGCCTTAATGCAGCAGTATAATTCAAGTCTCACAAAGGTGTCAGGTCAAAACCGTGGAAGACAAAGGCATGTGCCGACAACTGAGCGCAGCGTGGAGGCGCGCGCCAAAGAAAATAACTGTTTTTAGGGGCTCCGACAGGGGGTGTGGGGGGGAACCCCCCCACTTTACTTTATAATAATAATAATAATAATAATAATAACTTTATTTTTCTATACCGCCATAGTCAGGTGACTTCTAGGCGGTTCACACTGTAAGAAGGCTGGACATTCAGCGAATAACAAGGTCACAATACAATACAATAAGTCAACATACAATACAAGACAAAACAATGCGATCTGTATTAAGTAAAGTGGGGGGGCTCCCCAACAAAACCCCCCGTCAGAGCCCCTAAAAACTGTCATTTTCTTCGGCGCGCACCTCCGTCTTGCGCTCAGTTGTCGGCGCGCGCCTTTGTCTTCCGCGGTTTTGTCTATGAACCCTCAAAGAATGAGGAGCAGAAGCAGTTCCTCTGCCTTGTTGCTCAGCACAGAAAAACCTATTTAACTTGCTCCAAAGCCACACTGATGAATGCTGATTGAATGTAGGACTACCATTCATCATTTGCACATACCAAACATTTAGTATTTACTGTGGAATAATGACATTAGTTACCAGTCATCATTGAACATTGAACAATGCATAATAAATCATTAGTCAACAAGCATATTTTTCAACTGTAAATAACTTCTTTCCATGTGCATTTGCTCACAATTCAAATTTAGTTTTAATATAAAATCTATACTTGCATTTAATGTATTAAAAATTGTTGAGCAACCTCTAAATGTTTACCAAAAGGCTTATAATTTAGCACAAGTAACAGTGGCTAGACAGAGAACAAAAATAGACTTGTGGAGGTCATGTCCCATAAACTTGGCTTTTTTTGACGACCCTAAAGTGCATGAAATCTGTATCAAGTTTGTCATGCAGAGGATGATTTCATCTGTTTGAGGAAGTTCAACAACTTGAATTAATTCAAATACCTCATTCTACTAATTCTTGTTTTCACAGTAGGATGACTGCAAAGCAAGAAGTAGTTGGGGGCTGTTTGGAAAGTCCTGTGGAAATGCAGTGGATGCTTAATGTTGTTGATTACATACAGGGTAATGTCATTTATTTTAACTTGTTAATGCTAATTAAAAACAATAGTAACAGTCAATTTCTTTTTTTAGGCCAACAGCAGCAGAGCTTTTGAAACACAAATTTTTCCAGAAAGCAAAAGTAAGAGCATAACAATTTTTCACTGTTTAAAAGGACTGTAAAACAGAATCCAAAATTCTCCTTATTTTCTGAAGGGATTGCTCTCTCTTCATAATCTTAAAAGGCTTATTGTTTAATCAAATGAAAGCAGCTGTCTACTTAGATGTTAAGACCAAAACAGATTTTGGTTTAGCTCACATTGAATAAAGGTGTCCTACTACTTTTTGGAGAATTAATTTCATAGTTCACTGCTGAGCAATAGTCTTTGAAAATCTTCACTAATAGAAGGTGTTATGTGATTATTTGATATCAACATCTGTACTTAGATTCAGACTTGCTTACCAAACTTGAGCTTTCTGTATCAGGGCATGCATCAGGCCCTCACTGTATGATTTTACCAGTCAGGTAAAAATAACCTTAAAACAGGAAAAGTCTTATTTTAAATAGGACTCAATACCTCTGTGATTCTGTATGTCATTTGGCTAGAATAATATAGAAATCCTTGGGATCTCCTCTGATTTTTCCCTTGCCCTTTTTTTTTAATTGAGCCTGACTTTAGAGCAGTCCTGGTTGTAGCACTAATTTGTTCTGGTGCATGTAGATTTGTTAATACAACTATACAAAAATGATGTAAGTGCTGATCATTGTGCAACATGAACCCACACTAAAGCACAAAATTAACTGGGATGTCTATATTTTCTTTTAAGACATAAAGGAGACCTTAGTGACCACAGTAAAGACCCATGTTTTGTCTTTTCAAATGGGGCCTAGTATCTTTCATTAGTCTCACTGAAAAACTCTATTTTTATAGTTTAGTATAATACTTTGAATTGTCAATGTCCCAATGAATTTATTCATAAACTTATTCATCACTATCACTGCTGAAAAATTCAACGAAAATAATCAAGCAGAACAAAAAAATCATCTTCAAAAAAGGGCACTTAAAATTCCCAACGGGGACCGCCGCTGTTTCACACAACTTCATGTTGGCTTCTTCAGGGCTTTATATTGTAGTTGCCCATCTTTTTGATCACCTGTATAGTTCTGGGTGGATTTCTATGGTTTTTGCCCTAGAAGCAACTTTGGATGGAGTCGGTGTCAGTAAAAATGTACCAACTGTAATTTGAGCTTCAAAATAACTTTTACCATATGTTATAACTTCAGTTTTTATCATTTGATACTTTTAAATCTACAGTCATGTGAAAAAATTAGGACACCCCATGAAATATTCAGTTCTTTCTTAAGAAATGTTTATATATCGATGAAACAAAAGATATCCACAAAAATATGTATTCTAACTGAGGAATAAATTAGGACACCCTACACCTTAATAGCTAGTGTTACCCCCTTTGGCTGAAATTACTGCAGCGAGACGTTTCTTGTAGTCCTCTACCAGTCTTTGACATTGGTCTGAGGAAAGTTTGGCCCACTCCTCAATGCAGAATTCTTTCAGCTGTGAGATGTTTTAGGGGTTTCTTGCATGTACAGCCTGTTTCAAATCACCCCACAGCTTCTCAATGGGATTAAGATCAGGACTTTGACTCAGTCACTCTAAGACTCTCCATTTCTTAGTTTTCATTGTCATGCTGCAGGGTCCAGTTCCGCTTCAGCTTTAATTTTCTTACAGATGGTCTCACGTGTTCCTCAAGCACCCTCTGATACACGATAGAATTCATGGTGGATTCTGTGATGGTGAGCTGACCAGGTCATGCTGCAGCAAAGCATCCTCAAACTATGACACTTCCACCTCCATGCTTCACAGTTGGTATGAGGTTCTTTTCCTGGAATACTGTATTTGGTGTATGCCAAACATGGTCTTTTCTGGTGTCCAGATAATTCAATTTTAGACTCATCTGTCCATAGCACACTATTCCAGAAGAGAAGTCCTGGTGTTTGTCTGCATCCTGTCTGGCAAACTTCAGCCTGGCCTTGATGGAGCAAAGGTTTCTTCCTTGCACACCTCCCATGCAAGTTAAATTTGTGCAGTCTCTGATTGTAGAGGCATTCACTTTCACATCAACAGTAGCAAGAGCCTGCTACTGACATTTTAGGGTTTATGGAGACGTCTTTTAGCATCTTGCGGTCTGCTCTGGGGGTCAACTTGCTTGGACGGTCAGACCTGGGCATGTTGGCAGTTGTTTTGGAAAGTCCTCCACTTGTATACTATTTTCTGGACTGTGGAATGGCTAATGTCATATTCTTTCGAGATCTTTTTAAATCCCTTGCCAGACTTAAAAGCGGCTACAGTCTTCTTTCTGAAGGCCTCAGAAGCTCTTTTGATCTCACCATGGTGTTCTCTCACCTCCTTCAAAATGCTGAGTAATGATGTTCTAATCATGTGCACCTGATGTGATACACCTGTGCGTGATTTGAGCCACTTTTAAGTGGGAGGATATGTGGGGGTGTCCTAATTTATTCCTCAGTTAGAATACACATTTTTGTGAATATTTTTTGTTTCATGAGCTAATCAAGGAAAATTTTTGTTTCCCTGCAATGACATTATTTTTATTTATCTCTGGAAAAGAAAGTTTGACATCGATATGTGAACATTTCTTAAAAAAGAACTGAATATTTCATGGGGTGTCCTAATTTTTTCACATGACTGTAGGTCAAAATTATAGATAAAATGCTGGTAAATATAATTTAGATTTACCAGTACTTTTAGATGGGAACAAAGTTTAAAGCCCATTGTCAGTAACTGGAGCTGAAGTCAGACAGTAGAAAAATAGAAGTTAGAGTCAGTGTGATGTACCGACTCCACAGCCCTGGTTTAAATGAATATGGTGGAATAGACCAAAAATTAGACATGGAATTCTGAAAAACCACAATCACTGAGTAGTACAACATGGGAAAAATAAAAAATAGAAATATATTTCACTCATTACTAAACAAAATACAAAAGATGTAAGACATGCATACACTTGTGGCTGACACTTTATAATTGCCAAAAACTGAAAATATTGGAGTGGTCTTGACTTCTTTTCCTCATTACTCTTGTTAGTTGTTTCCCAAATTCTTTACCAGTGTTCTTTCTATTTGCTATTTTTCCATGTTTTTTTCTTTCCTTATCTATATCTGAGGTTTTTTCCATGTAATCTTTTTTCCATCCCTGCCTCTATATGCTCATAGCCAGATTTCAACTCTACTTACCATCTTACCCTCCAGTCCTCTCCCTCCTTTCTTTATCTCCTATCTGCATATTAGTTTTTAATCTTATTCATGTTAACATTTTTTTCTTCCTTCCCAGGTCCGTTTTCAAATATTTGCAGTCATTGCCTCCTAAGCACCATCCACTTTCATCTACTTCTCATCCCATCACTAACCCCAGTTTCTTCCATGTCACTCACCCTTTTCTTGACCTCTGCCATTTTGTCTATTCCACATTTAGCGTCCCATTTCCCTTTTGCTTTCTCTTCAACTTCTCCATTTCTACCTTCTCTCACTCTGACTTAGTCTTTTCTTGTGTATCATCTTCATTCTGGTCCTGCTGTTCTTCAGTTTCACACTCTACCCCTCCCCATATTTCTATACCTGTTTCAAATACCTCAGTCCATCTACTACACCCCTACATGTACTCCATCCAGTTGCATTGCCCTCACTTGCATTCCCACTTAGTCATTTGGTCTGCATTCTCGTCATCCTTAAATCTCAGTTATGAAATCCTCATACCCTTACCTAACCTATGAGTCCCTCTTCTCCCCCTCCCCAGGTCGCCACCTAATCTCATTCCTGAAAACCATATTTGATTAAGGGGAGGGACATTGGTTACACCAATGTTCTTCTCCAGTTGTGACACCACTGCACCAGGCTGCTCCCTCTGCACTCATGCCTCCCCCTTATGCTCATTCATTTATTCTCTTCAGTACCCTAACTACTAGTCCCCCTATTTAACTCTTGCCCATTCTAGCCAATTATTAAATTTGACAAGAGCAAGAAGCAGGTTCTCAGGCCATCAATTCCTGTGAAGCTAGTAATGACAGAGGAGAGATTAGAATCCCACATTTCTGAGCTAGGCTGGTCAATGCTGAATGCATACATAGGGGAACAAGTAAGATGCATCATTTGCAACTCTGGCTGGTGGCCCTAAAGATTACTGGTGGGGATGGCTAGTTCAGGATAGAATTAATGCTGTCTGTTTCTACTTGTCCTGATTTGTTAACATTTTATGAATGTAACCATTTTGTAAACCGTTTTGATATAAAATGGTATAGAAAAAAAAAAAGATCAAGAGTATTTTCAGCTTGGGTCAGCAGCAGTAGTAGTGATCTTGGGTGGGGTGGAAGTAAAGGAGAAGGTACAGTGTGGCACAGTGGTTAAGAACTACAGCATCATTACCCTGAGGTTGTGGGCTCAAATCCCATGCTGCTCCTTGTGACTGGGCAAGTCACTTAATCCCCCCCATTGCCCCAGGTATATTAGGTAGTGAGAGCCCACCAGGACAGATGTTTAAGTACCATCACTTAGGCTATAAGTGGTCGTCAAAAGAAAAAAAAACTGTACAACCTCCTAGCCACCCGAGCTGCAACACTTGACTAACAACTCTACAACCTATTGACCTCGACCACAAACTACAAAACCTTCAAAAAAGAAATAAAAACCCTTCTATTCAAAAAACACATAAAACTGAACTAACACAATCAGAAATGTCCCAAGCATCACCTGCAACTACTCCATATGTACTTCCAATATCATGACAACTCGGATGTAATCCTTAGCAACTCAAAGAAATGTACAAACTATTCCCTAAATACTTCTAATCTCCGGACAATCAAGTTTCAAGTTTATTAGGTTGTTTATATACCGCCTATCAAGGTTATCTAAGCGGTTTTTACAATCAGGTACTCAAGCATTTTCCCTATCTGTCTTGGTGGGCTCACAATCTATCTAACATACCTGGGGCTATGGAGGATTAAGTGACCTTCACAGGGAGCAGCATGGGGTTTGAACCCACAACCCCAGGGTGCTGAGGCTGTAGCTCCAATCACTGTACCACACACTCCTCATAATCCACCTTCAACTGCAAGATAATGGCGGACTAGCAATCCCTAATGTAATGTAAAATAAAATTAAAAGCAATGAGGAAGATTTCAAGAAGCTGTCTCCCCTACTCTGTCCTTTCTTCAGCCTGCAGATGCACATGGTTTATAAGGGAAGTAAAGCTTTCTGACGATACGCCTCCTGTTTGACAAATCTGCTGAATGATATAATGCAGTGGTCTCAAACTCGCGGCTTGGGGGCCATATGCGGCCCGCCAGGTACTATTTTGAGGCCCTCGATATGTTAGCATCATTCAGGAACGTTGCCCGCCTCACTGCTGTAACCTCATGCATGTGCTTTCCTGCGTCTGTGCGCAATTGTGAGGTGGAGTGGAGAGAACAATCAGAAGCAATTAAGGAAAGATTTATAAACTATAACGAATTTTACCTCATGCAAAATTATTTCTTGAATAAGACATTAACTATTTTTTCTGCAGCCCTCCAAGTACCTACAAATCCAAAATGTAGCCCTGCAAAGGGTTTGGGTTTGAGACCGTTGATATAATGAGATGGTATTAATTGCACTTGTAATTCAGGGATTGCAATTTAAGTATACATGAAGATTGTACAGTGGCAATATTGATTATTTTTGTATTTTAAAATATTTGGTGCATAATGTGAGTTGTAGCAGTAAACTTAAAATTGGTGTGCAATAAGCCATTTCTATGCTAGGTTTAATAGGATTCTTAACTAATGCTTTTGGGAGTAAAATGTCATCCTCTACTCATTCATTTTGCTGTTTTCAGAACAAAGAATTCCTACAAGAAAGGTTGATGCAGCGAGCACCAACGATTACTGAAAGAGCAAAAAAGGTAATAGTTTGTGTGCAAGTAAAGCTTTCACATAATGGGAACAGCAAACTAAGTTACTTAATATTTCCTCTTAAATGTTTTCTGTTCTGACTCTAGTATAATCGTGTTTTCAGTAGGAACTTATTCAGGCCAAACAATGGTAAACAGTATATCTTAAACTGAAGGAAACCTTTTCAGAATGGTGGTTTGTAAAAGTGCTGACATTTATACTAAGCGGAGCCATTCTGTTTGTCACCTCAAACAAGTAAGCAAAAAAATCCCAAAGACTGTAAACGAAGCTAGCAGAAGGAAAATGCAAATAAATTAAAAGGTCTAGCCTTCTGTCTTCTGATAGTAGTTCATTGAAACAGCTTTCCCTCTTCGGAGTCCTTTATTTCAGGGCATCCTAAGTCAGTCCTGGGGATCCTATAGCCAGATAGAATTTTAAGATTTTCACAGTGAATATGCATAAGTTAACTTAGCATATGTTGGGTTTCTATTATATGGAAATTCCTTACACCTAATTATTGTGGATACAGTAGTCTTGACTATCTGACACAAAAAGGACCAACCTGTTCTTGGATAACTGAAAAGTTGGATAAAATAAGAGGCATAAAGTATTGTTTCAAATATATATTTTTTTAACATTCAGCAATCAACAGTGTGATATATGTGCTTGTACCCAAACACAAAAAATACCGTATAGTATGTTTATAAATAAAACTACATGGCAGAGTCCTGCATAAAGGCAAGCAAAGTAGTGTAGAAACAAGTTCTTTAAAAAAAATTGCGATTAAGGTTTGTTTTCTTGATTGTTTCTCTTTGTGGTGAAGTAATGCCAGTGTCTCAAGAACATAACATCTGTAGCAGTCACTGACTTGTTCCATAAATGCCAATCAAGCCTTGATAGCCTTGACCCCCCCCCACTTCACTATGACCGGTCAAAGTTTTATCTAGTTCATGTGCAGGCCCAACGCGCAGTTGTCTTCATCTTTGTTCTCACTCCCATTCACTATAGCAATAACATCACTGTTGGTAGTTCTTGCATAGCACAAAAAGGCCCACTCTCAAAATAATTAGTAGGCCAACTCTCAATAATAATAATGAACTGAGAGGAAAAGGACCTCAGAAACCTAGCAGATATTCAGTATGAGTATGTAAAGCCACTAAATCTGCATATTATTGGTCCTAAAAAACCTGTCCGCCAACTTGTAGTAATCCAAGCCTAACTAAAAATTTTTGTACCTCACAAATTTTTGCCATCTTAACAGTAGAACAACTTAGCTTTATTGATGCTCCACAACGACTACAGGATCTATTTCACTGGCCAATCTTGACTTCCTCAGGGGTCTCCACTAAATACGGGTGTAAATACAGAACATTCTAATCTTCCATATGAGGGGTAAAAAAATAACTGTCCAGGTAGTTCCTGAAATTCTATACATGGTATTTTGGGTTTTTTTAAAGAAGTGTCCAGGTTTTGATAGGACACAACTACATCTTCATCCCCTAGTTGTTGAACCAGCTCTAAAGCATTAACATAGTTCAAGGTCTCGTGCTTCTGCTCCTCCAAGCAGAGAGGCTAGAACTTTAGAACACTGGCAAAGCATCCATGCATACAAATAGGATCATGGTTTACCAATTCTACATAGTGATGGGCACATGTGCAGAAAAAAATGCGTAAACCCCCCCACACAAAAAAACAACAGCTGGAGAGTTGCCCACTCTCCCCGCTGCAATATGACCCCTGACCCCACCTCCCCACCATAGAACACCTCCCCTAGCCTCCAACGCCCTCTCCCCCTTACCGCCATATAGATGTACGGAGGGTGGACTCCCTCCTCCCAGCTGGCCTGCCTGCGTCATGTGTGCCTTCCTTTCCCCAGTACATATTGGGTTGCACTGGGGAGAGGCTCTTGATTGGTCCAAGTTGTATAAGGTCCCTCCCACCGGAGAGAGGAAGGCCCATTTTTGACGACACAGGCAGGCCATCTGGGAGGAGGGAGTCTGCTGGTATCGGCAAGGAAGAGGTGTTTTATGGCAGTGGGGAGAGAGGCCATCTCTCCTGCTGCAGTGAGGGGGGGGTGCACAAGGCTGAGCGGCGGCAGGCATTTCTTGGCAGCGGAGAGAGTGGGCATCTCTCCTGTGGGGGGGGTGTGTGTGTGTGTGTTGTGATGCAGCAGGAGAGAGAATGGGCATCTCACACTGCATCACAACACAGGCTTTCTAGCAGTCTCTGATACTGACTGGCACCCCTGGACCAATTGCTTATTTTTGTCGCCAAAAGCGATGTCATCTTTATAAAATGACTCAGCATTTTTTAAAAATCCACTGGAGGGCTCATTTCAATGTTGAAGAGCCCATTTGCATTTCATTGTCGGAGACTGCTAGAAAGCTCCCTATTGACAGAGATAATCTGTTTTGATAATCCACCGCTAAAATGCGTACAGGCTAAACCGTCTGTAAACAGTTGAGACGGCGTAAAAGTTTTGAGAATCTGGGCCTCAGTCCCTGGATTTCAAGAGCTATTTCATTTTTTTCACTTTCATGCCCATAAAATAATCCAATTAGACTTTTTATTGTGTTTTGACCTAACTGGGCCTAGAGGTATGGGGCCAGATTCTACAAATAGCACAGTTATCGGCCTACGCCTGCAAAAGTGGCACCAGTCAATCACACAATGGAACCACCTGTAGAATCATGACTACCGTCAAACTTAGGCACTGGAAATGTAGGCAATGGTTTTGAGAGCCTTTGTTTGTTGTGAATTTCCATTTATGGAGGCACCTAAGGGTGCCTAAGTGCGTTTCCAGTGTTAATCATGACTACTGTGACCCTTAGGTGCCTCAATAAATGCAATCACAGTACTGTTTTTGGAGGCACCGGTGGGCACTTACCTCTTTTTATCATTTGTTTTTAAATGACGCAATCAATTACTATGCCAATTTAAAACAAACCAATTAAATTAGGCCGTGTAGAGTGCCTACTGCCGCCTATCTTACGGGCGCACTTTCGAGAATTTGGACCATGGTGACTAATGTAGTGTGTATAATTGGAAAGCACATTACATCTATTTGTTATTCCTGGCAGGTCTGACCTTATAAAGGCATGTTAAGACACTTAGGGCTCTTTTTACTAAGCTGCGGTAGTGTTTTTTATCGCGTGCTAACCCCTGCGCTATGCGGAGAAACTAATGCCAGCTCAATGGAGGCGTGCGGCAATTTAGCGCATGCAAAAACCGCTAGCGCAGCTTGGTAAAAGGAGCCCTTAGTTAAGGCCATGAAGATGTCTGTCTGTTGGGCACCAATCTAAAGTCTACCTCCATTAGGCAGTTGGTAAGACTATGAACACAGTAAATGCCATATATAACTTCTGTTACTTTCTGGACATTGTCTCCTGGTGTAAGGTCTGGATACTCTATTCTCCGTAGTTCTGTCCTTCACTCATAGGGCCCATGCTCATTTCAGGTTACTATTCATCTTGTTTTCCTTTTTACTGGTGCCATTCCTTAGCTAGAGAGTCCCATGGATATGACTTGATTTTGAACTTTCTTCAGAGAAAGCAAAGGTCTGATTATGGCAGTTCAACAGTTAAAAAAGATCTGTATCCTTCACTTCTCATGCTCTATTCAAAGCTTTTATATGGATTTGTGGGAACCCAAAGGTTCATAGCACTGAAACTATAATGCATGGTAGAGAGTGTGGCATAGTGATTAGAGCTACAGCCTTGGCCCCATGAGGTTGTGGTTTCAAACCCCACACTGCTCTTTGTGACCCTGGGCAAGTTACTTAATCCAAAGATAAATGCAAAAAAGTGGAGCGGGTATATAATCCTTCTTCAAATTAGTACATTCTCTATAAAAATATAATATTAGATTGATGTTATAAATAGTGAAATGGCATATAGTGTAAGCCAATTGTGAAATATCAAAAGGAGGGGGAAGGACCTCAGACTCCTCTTTCTTTATAAAACACATTTTTTATAGAGAATATACTAATTTGAAGAAGGATTATATACCCACTCCACTTTTTTTGTGTTTATCTTTTGATTGCAGTTTGGAGTAGTTTGTCGCTTTTTTTGTGGTCAGTTACTTAATCCTCCACTGCCCCAGGTACATTAATCTAATCCTTAGGTTTGTATACCGCATCATCTCCACTTTCGTAGAGCTCGGCGCGGTTTACAGTAGAAGAAATAGGAACTACAACAGAGGGTTAGAGATAGAAGTGTGAAGAAAATTTAGAGGACTTGGGATGCCAAGATATAAGAGTTTCCTTGATTCCTAAGTTGGAGGGAGACTTACATTTTTGAGAAAAGCCAGGTTTTTAGATGTTTGCGGAAAACTTTAGATAGATTATGAGCCCACCGGGACAGATAGGGAAAAAGCTTGAAGTACCTGTTTGTAAATCACTTTGAGTGGGGTTACTTAACTACAAAAAGGCAGTATACAAGCCCCAATCCCTATTAGTTTACACACACGATCCATTTGAGTAATTGGTCAAATCCTGTCTTCAGAACCCCTGTTAACAAGTAATCAGCACAACAGTATAGATTTGTTCAAACATTTATGTTTTTGTAAACACACATACAAGGTGCTGGACTTGAGTCCAAGATGTGTCTGTGGTTTGAGTAGTAGTTTGAATTTTTTTGTGCTGGTCAGTGTTAAGGTGTTTTTCTTTCTTTGTGCCAAGTAGGTTCGAAGAGTCCCCGGTTCCAGTGGACGTCTTCATAAAACTGAAGATGGTGGCTGGGAGTGGAGTGATGAAGAGCTAGATGAAGAAAGTGAAGAAGGGAAAGCCGCAGTGGCCCAACTTAGGGTAAGACCAGAAACTTTTCAACAGAACATAAAATACTTTGCTGCTGATTGTCTGACTACATGGCATTTAGTTATGTGGAAAAGCGGCCTAGTAATTAGTGCAGCAGACTTTAAATCCTGGGGAACTGGATTCAGTTCCCACTGCAGCTCCTTGTGATCCTGAGCCTTCCATTGCCCCAGGTACAAAAATTGTGAGCTCAATAGTGACCGAGAAAGCCTCTGCTTCCTTAGCAACGACAGCAGATGAATCCAGAGACTAGTGGGATAGCACACATTGACCAGCTGGTGGAGATAGAGAACTGATTAACAGGTGGTCGTCTTGGATAGAACCTCTCCTGCAGCTTCAGTATGCTCTATTTTCCAGCAGGTCATGGTTGCTATCCTTATAGCTCCTGAATTCTGGTTGTCTTTGGTAGTCTGCTCTCCTGTTGAGATTTTCTCTTCAGTGAGAAAGGGGTGTTCGGCTGCACGGTGTTGTCTTTAGAGGTTACACCTGGGCCCCCCTCCCCTCAGAGCCTCACCCTCCCCTCAGAGCCAGTGAGGGGTGTTAGCTCCCTGGGTTTCTTCTTTCCTTTAATACAAAAAAAAAACAAAACCAACAACCCAAAAAACGGAGTTTATAATTGGGGTAGCTGTCTTTTTACTTGGTAAGCAGACTGCAACTACCTCTCTATTCAGCACTTCTTGTGTGGAGCGGGTAAGATTCACTTTACTTGGTTTCTTTATAGGTGGTTTTCTTGTGCTGCGGGTGCAGAGTTATTTTCTTTTATTCGGTACAGTGCCATGGCAGCAGAGGTTGTTAAAAGGTGTTCCCGCTGTGAGAAGAGGCGAACACCAACGGGTTCATGCGGGGTGCGCGGACGCATCAGGGGAGTAGGTAATAATGGCGCCAGTTGAGTTGGTGTTTTCCCGCCCAAACGACGCGAGTTCAGTTTCGCCGGTGATATCAGCGGGTGTGACCTTGGCGGCGGTTCAAGACCCGCAGCTGCTTATTGCAGTGCTTCCTTCCCTGCCGGCGGTTTCTCTTCTCGGAGGGGGGTCAGCTGTAGCGCTGGAGCCTGTGTCGGTGGTAATGGCCGGGCAGAGGGCGGATGTTTCTGCAAGGCAGGACTCTGCTCTACCGGTGGGGCAGCTTGGAATGGCCGCAGCGTCCAGTATGCCTACTGGGCTTGCTCAGTCACAGAGTTTGCCGTTTTCTCCTGAGTTTGTGCTGCTTCCGGGGGGGGGGGGGGGGTTGCTTTACCTGCTTCTCCTCAGCCTACTGTTACTCTATCTCAGCAGGGTTTACAAGCCACTAAACAGCGCAGAGTGTCCCCTGTGGATGGCGGGGACAAACTGTTGGATTCCACTTTATCCCTTCCTCCTCTTGAATCTCTGGCAGATAGAGATTTGGCAGATTTAGAGTTAGAAGAGACTCTGGGTAGAGAGGTGGATGATCCCACAGTGCTCCAGCTTTTCCATAAGGAGGAATTATCCTACTTTATTTCTAAGGCATTGCAAGGTTTGAATATTTCTCAGGCAGATCCGCAAGTCTCTGAGGTGGCTAACCCGCTTCTGGCGGGCACGAGGAAACCGCCCAAGACTTTTCCAGTCCACGAAGCTATGATGGAACTATTGCTGCTACAATACCTGTCCCATAACCTAAAAAATGGGAAGTTCCTCTCTAATAATGGTCACATAATAATAACCCCAATTCTAAAAAATCGCAAAGAACCCTCAGTCCTAATAACCAACTACAGACCACTAGCATCCATTCTGTTTATTGTAAAAATCATGGAGGACTAGTACATACCCAACTGATGGACTATCTTAATCAGTTCTCTCTTCTACACGAAACCCAATCCGGTTTCAGATCTTTATTCAATACGGAGACAGTAATTGCAGCTATTTTAGACAATCTGCGCCTACTGTTTAGCAGGGGCCACAATGCATTGGTTATGCAATTCGATATGAGTTCAGCCTTTGACCTGGTAGACCACAGGAAAATGCTACAATGCCTAGACGCCATTGGTATCAAAGACGAGGTGCTGAACTGGTTTTGTGGCTTCCTTACATCCCGCACCTATAGGTACGCTTCAATTATGAGCTTTCCGATACCTGGAGCGATCCATCCGGGTCACCATTGTCTCCACTGCTATTTAACGTCTACATGTCCTCATTGAGCTTGCAAATAACTCAGCTGGGGATAAAACTATTCAGTTATGCAGATGACTTCACGATTATAATCCCATTTGCTGACTCTATCTCGGAAACTATTCCCAAGGCTTCAGAAGCCATAAACATGAGGGAGCAATGGATGATAAACTTCAAGCTCAAACTTAATTCAGAAAAAACAAAATTCTTCATTGCTTCACCACATCCGTTTGACACCAAAACACCTCTATGCATCAATGAACTTAATCACCCCATCCAGCCCACCATAAAGATACTAGGTGTAACTCTAGACTAATGCCTAACCATGAAAGACCAGGTGGACTCCTTAATCAAAAAGGGTTTCTTCACTCTCTGGAAACTCAGATCCATTAAGGCTTATTTCGATACGTCGGCATTCAGAACACTGGTCCAATCCCTCGTACTAAGTCAACTTGACTACTGTAAAATCGCCTACTTAGCCATTTCCCCCCAAAATATGCGACGTTTACAATTAATGCAAAATGCAGCGGTCAGACTAATCTTCGGATTAAAGAAATTCGATCATGTATCACCCTACTACCGGCAGTTACATTGGCTACCGATGGAAGCACGCATAAAGTTTAAATTCGCCTGCTTCTGCTTTAAAGCGCTAAACGGACTTGCCCCTAAATACATAACTGACCTTTTCTCCTTCTCTGCCAACAGACACAAGAGAAGCTCTCATTCCTACTTCGTTTCCCCCCCAGTTAGAATTTGTAAACTGAAAAAACACCATGAACACCTTCTTTCACATCAAGCAGCATTGTGGGGTAAAGACCTAGATCAACTGCTTTCAGCCACTACTTATGAGGAATTCAGAAAACGTCTAAAAACTCAACTGTTCCTAAAGTATCTAGCCAACAGACCCACTCATCTTCTTTCTCCTCCATAGTGTTTCCTCTGTCCTGTTAATCTTTCTCCTCAACAACGCATTTCCGGTCCTATTAACTCTCCTCTTCTCCCCTCTTAAATGCAATCGATTTGTACCTCGCTTAATCTATTGTAAACCGCATAGAACTTAACGGTATTGCGATATATAAACTGTTATTATTATTATTTCCGCCCAATACACGCCTGAGGCTGGTCTCCATGTGGCGAAAGCTATGTGGCAGTTGTACCCGGTGGCACAGGAGGAGCTGGAGAAATTTAAGCTCCAGAGGGTGGATGCTTTGGTGGCCGCGGTTACCAACTTTGCCGGTTGAGGGAGGTGTAACACTTAAGGACTCCCAGGATAGGAAAATTGAATCTACGCTGAAACTTTCCTTCGATGTAGCGGCTCTTACATTGCAAGCGGCAGTGTGTAGGTCCTATGCGGCACGCGCTTGTTTGCAATGGGCACAACAAATGGCGGATACCATGTTGGAATCCGGGATGGCTGTTCCGTCTGACTTCCCGGATATGGAATCTGGTTTAGCTTATTTGGCGGATGCGTTATATGATATTATTCGTGCTTCTGCGAAACAGATGTCTCTTTCAGCAGTTTCTCGCAGATTGTTATGGCTCTGTCATTGGGCTGCGGATGCAGCGTCTAAACTTCGGCTCGTGAGGCTCCCTTTTAAGGGGCGTCTTTTGTTTGGTGAAGATTTGGATAAGTTGGTCAAGGACTTCAGGGATTCCAAAACAGAGATTGCCGGAGGATAAGCCTAAGAGATCTTTGAAGCCTGTAACTCCCCAGCCTCGCTTTCGGGATGTTAGACGATATAGACCTGGGACACCGTTCTTTCAGCCATCTTACGGGTCTTCCTTTAATTCCAAGCCGAGGTTTCAGCAAAATAATTCCTTTCGTCCTGCAAAACCCCAGCCGCTCAACCAGCCCGTACCCCGGCCTTATGCAATGCACAATGACGGGGACTTGGCTCTCTCCGCCATTCCCATCAGGGGTCGGCTGTCTTCCTTCTTAGCGGAGTGGGCAAAGATAACGTCCGATTAATGGGTATTGGATATTGTTCGAGAAGGTTACAAATTAGAATTTTCTTCTCCCGTTGCAGATTCTTTCTTGGTGTCTCCGTGTTCGGGGGCGGCCAAGAGGGAGTCCATGCAAGTTACTCTTCAGATTCTTCTGGGTATTGGAGCGGTAATTCCAGTTCCTCCGAAGCAGAGGGGCCAGGGAAGATATTCCATTTACTTTCTGGTGCCCAAAAAGGGAGGATTGGTCAGACCGGTGCTCGATCTCAAGCGGATCAATCAGTTTTTCAACGTCAGACATTTCCGCATGGAAACAATAAGATCGGTTATTGCGGCAGTTCAGCCAGGAGAGTTCCTTACAGCGCTGGATCTCAAACAAGCCTACTTACATATTCCCATTTGGCCACCGCATCAGCGGTATCTGCGCTTTGCCATTCTCGGCCAGCACTTTCAGTTTCGGGCGATGTCATTTGGCTTGGCCATGGCTCCAAGGACATTTTCGAAGGTGATTGCTGCTGATTATCTGACTGCATGGCATTTAGTTATGTGGAAAAGCGGCCTAGTAGTTAGTGCAGCAGACTTTAAATCCTGGGGAACTGGATTCAGTTCCCACTGCAGCTCCTTGTGATCCTGAGCCTTCCATTGCCCCAGGTACAAAAATTGTGAGCTCAGTAGTGACCGAGAAAGCCTCTGCTTATTATGTCTACAGTGTTGCACGCGTCTAGGTGCGCTATAGAAATAAGTAGTAGTACTTCTTTGACAAACCACACTAATGACGATAAATAGTGTTATAGAGATCACCCATAGTTTTTCTGAAAGCAGATCAGAATACACATTGGCCAACTACTACACCTGTTTCCATTTTTTTTTTTTTATTCAAATTTTACATTTTAAAAAGCACTTCAACTTGAATATGGATTAGAATTACAATATAAGAAACCATGGATGGCAACCCCCATCCAAAGAAATATTAAAAGGAAAAAATAATATTCATTATTTCATCCCCAATGATCCAAGACCTAAGTAAATAACAAAGAAATACAGAAATCATTTATCAGGTCATAAAAGTAAGAGACTCTGCTTCCGGCAGCTGGTTTGCTAAACTGTAGGAGTCGCCATTGATCCAATGGTTACTATCCCCCCCCCCTTCCTTGGCCACAATAAATTGTAACAACTGTTTGGGTTCAAACAAAAAAAGAAAAGATTTTCCTTCTAATGAGATACAGCACTTAGCAGGAAATTTTTAAAACAAAGGAATCACCCAAAGCGGTAACTCTAGGTCTATAAACCAAAAAGTCTTTTCCTTCTCTTCTGCGTCTCACGAGATATATCAGGAAATATACGAATTGTTGAGCCCAAAAAAGTATTATTCATATGTCGAAAATATGTTTGAAAAATCAAATCCCTGTCAAACTCTAAAGCAAATGAAACAATAAGAGTAGTTCTCTCAGTTATTACTTCAAGGAAACCTACTACATCTGTTTCAATTGTATCCTTAGCCTAAGAAACGGTGTGCTCTAGACCAGTGGTTCCCAACCCTGTCCTGGAGGACCACCAGCCAGTCAGATTTTCAGGATAACCCTAATGAATATGCATATGAGAGATTTGCGTGTAATGGTGACAAGTGTGCATCTTTGCTCCATACATATTCATTAGAGTTATCCTGAAAACCTTGACTGGTTGGTGGTCCTCCAGGACAGGGTTGGGAACCATTGCTCTAGACTGCTCAGTTTTAGTGTTGGAGGGGAGTTGGGGTAGGATAAGGAGATTAAAATTGTCAATGCCTAGCCCAGTGGTTCCCAAACCTGGCCTTGGAGGTACCCCAACCAATTAGGTTTTTGGGATATTCACATTGCATATTCATGAGAGAGTTTCATGCACCTGTGGATATCCTGAAAACCTGACTGGCTGGGTTGCCTCCAGTAAGAGGCTTGGAAACCGCTGGCATTAAATTGCCTTGCTGTAATAAATACTTGAATACTAAGGCCTGTAAAACTGACTTGAAATTATTAGGATGCGAGTAATATTTAAGCCTTCATAAACTGCAGGTTTTTGAATGCCCATAACCTGATCTCTACCAGAATGTAGCAAGTCGAAATTGGCCCCCAGATTTTGTACAACCAGTGACATTCTCAAATGTTTATTCTGTGCTCCAAGAAAATGGAGCAAACTTGCCCAAAGGATGTGTGTCTTTTTAAAAAAAAAATTTATATAGATAGGACTAGCTGATTAGTTTGTATCCAAACTGACCACATAACCCAGTACTGGGAGCATTTTTAGATCCTCCAGTAAGGGCATATAATCCAAATGCCATTTGCACATATTCTAAAAGACTAGAGTAGTGATGGGAGAATAGCAAAGACACCTAAAAGCTCTAAATAGATATTGAAAACTATATTAAGAATAGTATAGATCACTGATAAAAGGTTTTCAAGCAGTTTCAGCCCCATTCGAAACTATTTCCTGCTTCTGATGTTCAACAAAAGAATGTTCCAGCACACTTCCTCCCAAACCTAAGTTTTGCAAACAGGAAGCAAGATCAAAAGTAAAAAGTAGAAGCAACAATAAGCATGATCAGCATGGCCGTCATCTATCAATATGATGCTGAAGAGCAGGGCTGCCCAAGTCCGGTCCTCGAGATCTACTGGCAAGCCAGGTTTTCAGGATATCCACAATGAATATGCATGAGAAAGATTTGCCTGCACTGCCTTCTTGGTATGCAAATATCCCTCATGCATATTCATTGTGGCTATCCTGAAAACCTGGCCTGCCAGTAGATCTCGAGGACCGGACTTGGGCAGCCCTGCTGAAGAGTATCCAGAACAGACTAATAATCTCAGTATTGTGTTCTTAAGAACATAAGAACATAAGCAGTGCCTCCGCCGGGTCAGATCACAGGTCCATCCTGCCCAGCAGTCCGCTCCCGCGGCGGCCCAAACAGGTCATGACCTGTCTGAATCACCAGAAGGGACCCCCTTGCCACCTTGGTTTCCCATTGAAGTCCTATCTTCCCATCGAAGTCCTAACCCTCCGGTCTTGCACATGCACGACCTGGTTGGGTTTCTATACTTATTACCTGGATACCTCTCTCAGTATCCCACAATCCCTTTATCCCTCAGGAATCCGTCCAATCCCTGTTTGAATCCCTGTACCGTACTCTGCCTGATCACTTCCTCTGGTAGCGCATTCCAAGTGTCCACGACCCTCTGGGTGAAAAAAAAACTTCCTTGCATTTGTTTTGAACCTATCTCCCTTCAGTTTCTCCGAATGCCCCCTCGTACCTGTTGTCCCCTTCAGTCTGAAGAATCTGTCCCTATCCACCCTCTCTATGCCCCTCATGATCTTGAAGGTCTCTATCATATCTCCCCTGAGCCTCCTTTTTTCCAGAGAGAAGAGCCCCAGCCTATCCAACCTCTCGGCGTATGGGCAGTGTTCCAGCCCTCTTACCAGCCAGTGCAGATTCAAGCAAAATATGAAACCTGTATAATCTTTGAGTTCAGAGATAAACAATTTTAATTACTACTAATGCATCAAACATCTCTTAGTGCAGGGGTAGGCAATTCCGGTTCTCGAGAGCCGGAGCCAGGTCAGGTTTTCAGGATATCCACAATGAATATGTATGAGATGGGTTTGCATGCACTGCCTCCTTGAGATGCAAATCATCTCGTGCATATTTATTATGGATATCCTGAAAATCTGACCTGGCTCCATCTCTCGAGGACTGGAATTGCCTACCCTTGTCTTGGTGAAACTCATCCCACATAATGGTGACATATCTGTGATAACAAGTAGTCAAGGCCTGAGGGATCACCTTTACAGTTTGGATATATCTCACTGAAGGAGCAGGCTAATTCCTTGGTTAGTAGGGGACTCTGCTAGCAGCTGGATACACCAATCTACTGTGATCTTACAAAACCAAAGTTCTCTTGCGCTAAGGGCTTTTTCTAAGTTGGAAGTAAGTTTCATCTTTCTGGATTAGACCATAATAGGCATTGCTATTCTGTTGGTAAGATGCTTTATGCTAGAGTCTTGAGGTTCTTAAGCCCCTTTTTTTTCTTCATTCTTCTGATACTGCCTCTTTGGATTTGTAATTTGATTTGTTGCTGCTTTTCTCTGGAGCAGCAAAACCCCTCTACACTTGCTGGGCCTTTTGATATTGTTTGGAATTTGCTTTGTTAAGCTCCTCTGTGCCATTACATTAATTTCTACCTCCTATCTCCACTTTAAAAAATCTTTAAAAAGTGGTGAACTATTTGGTAAATATTGAGTGCTTTTGTATCATCTTCCCCCTTAATGATAACTGTTAGACAACACTGTGGTGGTCTCCTCTCATCAAGAAATGTTCATTTTCTGATCAGAGTATCTTAATGGAATGTGTCCATCTCTCTTTTGGGAGGAGTCTTTACTGTCAACTACCCATCACCACTACAACTACTAATGATCACCTTGACGGACACGACCTGATGAAGACCAGCCAGCATGGTTTCAGTAAAGGCAGATCTTGCTTTAGAACTTGCTGTACTTCTTCGAGGGAGTAAACAGGCAGATAGACAAGGGCGACCCGGTTGACATTGTATATCTGGATTTTCAGAAGGCATTCGACAAAGTTCCACATGAACGACGACTTCGGAAAATTGCTTGCCATGGAATCGAGGGTGAAATACTCACGTGGATTAAAAACTGGCTGGAGCATAGGAAACAGAGAGCGAGGGTAAATGGACAATTCTCAGACTGGAAGAGCATCACCAGCGGGGTGCCGCAGGGCTCAGTGCTTGGACCTGTGCTCTTCAACATCTTTATAAACGATCTGGACATTGGTATGACGAGCGAGGTGATTAAATTTGCGGACGATACGAAGTTATACAGAATAGTGAAGACACAGGGGGATTATGAAGATCTGCAACGTGACATAATCAAGCTCGAGAAATGGGCATCGACATAGCAAATGAGGTTCAATGTGGATAAGTGCAAAGTTATGCAGGTTGGGAACAAAAATCTCATGCACAAATACAGGATGTCTGGGGCGGTATTTGGAGAGACCTCCCAGGAAAGGGACTTGGGAGTTCTGATCGACAAGTCCATGAAGCCATCTGCACAATGTGTTACTGCGGCGAAAAGGGCGAACAGAATGCTAGGAATGATCAAAAAGGGGATCATGAACAGATCCGAGAAGGTTATCATGCCACTGTACCGGGCCATGGTGCGCCCTCACCTGGAGTATTGCATCCAGCACTGGTCACCGTACATGAAGAAGGATATGGTACTACTCAAGAGAGTCCAGAGAAGAGCGGCTAAAATGGTTACGGGGCTGGAGGAGTTGCCATAAAGCGAGAGATTAGAGAAACTGGGCCTCTTCTCCCTTGAAAAAAGGAGACTGCGAGGGGACATGATCGAAACATTCAAAATACTGAAGGGAATAGACTTAGTAGAGAAAGACAGACTGTTCACTTTCTCCAAGGTAGGGAGAACGAGAGGACACTCTCTAAAGTTGAAAGGGGATAGATTCCATACAAACGTAAGGAAATTCTTCTTCACCCAGAGAGTGGTAGAAAACTGAACACTCTTCTGGAGTCTGCTATAGGGGAAAATACCCTCCAGGGTTTAAAGACAAAGTTGAACTGACGAAACTGGACTCATTTGGAGCACTGGTCTTGACCTTGGGGCCGCCGTGTGAGTGGACTGCTGGGCAGGATGGATCATTGGTCTGACCCAGCAGTGGCAATTCTTATGTTGTTATGTTATGTTACTATTACTATTAATTTCTGAATACCAATATGTAGATGTATATAGATAACACTGAGTCTCTGTATTTCAGTGGTATCACTGCAGTAGACTTCCAATATGACTTAAGGGTAATGTGGAGAGGTAGTTACCATACTTAACAGTAATGGTATAGCTTTCTTGATTTGGGGGCAGCTGTATTTAAACCAGAACTCTAGTGAACATGATGCAAAGTATTTTGGATGAGGGATTCACTAGTAAAGAATTTGAACAATGTGAATGCTGTGAACTGAAGTCATTACCACCAAAACCAAAATTTTCTAGGTTAGATTGCAGGAGTCTTGTAGCTCAAAAGTTTCTATCAGTTGGGTTAAAGCATTGAGGTCCCAAGATATGGCGGGAAGCATGATACACAGAAGGTAAAGAGAATAGCTTAAAAAAAGGATGTTGTCTCATAGTTGTTGATCACAGTATGGTCATCACTACTAAAGATCTTTCAGACAAGTTTGCAAAGCTTGAGAACTGAATTGTGGCATCACTGTCAAGACATGTAGGAAAAGCATTAAAAGATCCTCTTCCATTCTTAGTAATGAAAGCTACGATATTCAGAAAAGCATGGCAGGCTTTTTCTCTTTTGTAAATTAATGTTACTTCATTGAACTTTTTGTACATCATGGAACTATTTAAAAGCAAATTGAAATGCTATTTATTTAAGGATGTCTTAAATCTAGAATAAATAAAAGGAGCAATTCTTTTTTTCTTCCGTTTACTTTTTTTACCGAACAATGTTTTTTCCTTAAATGTTTTTCTTTCCTTTTTTGAAAATGTATTTCTGCTCCCTTTCCTCTTGGTTCTTGTTGATTGTTTTATTTTAATTTTGTGATGTTGTTGTCGGTGTATCTATTTATATTGTATTTCCTTATTTTTATCTTTTATACATTGCTTAGGAAATGGATAAGCGATTTATCAAATTTTAATAGAAACTTGAAACTTGAAAACCCAAATTTATTTGTACCCTCCATTGAACTTGTTTGCAGGTAATAAGTTCTTAATATGATGTAAAAGGGAGAATTTACAGTATATTTGGAATCTTGTTATTTGCATCCAAGTCCAAATATTGTGTGTCATCTCTTCCATAGCTGTGATTCAATAAACTCCTTTTATTAAAAAAAAAGAAAAAATCAATTAGCAACTGGGGGTGAAATAAATGATAAAAATGAGAGGCTTCAATAGAAACAAATTAAAACAACTAAAGGCTGTACAGAGATGAGTTTGCCTTCTACATGTTGGTGATATGCTTCAGTTGTGTCAGCCTAATGGAGTATTCAAATCTGACTTTGAAATATGTAAAGGGTGTTCAAGCAGTTTGGGAAAGGAAAAGGAATTGAGGCATATCATCACACCAGAAGGCAAAGGAGTCGCCATTCAGCATATTACAAGTAATTGGAAAAATTACAGTAGACTCAATTATACTTTCTGGTGGAATTAATTATGTCACATCTATAAAATGGAAAGAACAATAGCTATACAACAAGGGAATTATAATAATTTTAATAAAATTTGGGAGCCATTAACTTCTTATTGTAATGAGTAGATACCATTTTCTATTGAAATATACACCGTCTAATGATAGGAAGGAGGAGGTTTTATATATTAGTTTTCATATTGGGAAAATAATAGAGGGAATGATGGGAGGGGAGGGTGGTAATTTTATGTATTATAAGATAAAGTAGAAAGATTGTCAAGTGATATGTTTAATTTTACTGTTTTGATGTTTGTACACTTGATGTAAGATTGAAAATGAATAAAGATTTTTTTTTTTTTTAAAAAAAAGAAGGCAAAGAAGTCTCTTCCACTGAAAACTATAAGACTACAAGGTTCTTGCTTGGAGACTAGGCTCTCTGATCATACACTGTTGGCCAGATTTAGTATTAATATAAAGCTTGTGTGTGTTTCTATGCAATATAGAAAAATGTTTGCACAGCAAGGCTTGGATAGTATGTGAGCTCTCTGCTACCATGAAAAATTGAGCTTCATTCATGTGGTTAATTTCTACATGAATAAATCATCAAAGGTTCTCTGGCTGAAAGCCTTGTTATTCCATACTTTGCTGTTTATAAACCAGTTTTTTGGTTTTCTCTGGTTTCCACAAGATAGATTGAATAAAATTTGTTACAAAATATCCTCTAGCCATGAGTGAAGCAAATTCTGCACATGTTAGAAATTTAGGCTAGACTAAACTGTAATATATTTGTAAATATAATCTTAATTTTGGTGCATTATACATATCAAATATCTGATAGTTAAATTTACTATTTTTTTTAGTCTCCCAGAGTGAAAGAATCCTTACAGAATTCTGAGGTAAGTTCTCCCATTTCCTTTTATCCAGACTTCTTTCAACTAATTTTAGGGCCTAATAGTTGTGGTTTTTATAGACTCCTTAATCTTGTAAAGCAGCATTTTATGCACTCAAGTATGCTGTTATAAATTGCCTGGAGTATTTGTACATAAGTAGGCCCAGAGCAATCATAGGGACTGTTTTTATGATATAAATGTAGGTGTTCTTGGGAATTGAATAGGTGGAGCTAAGGGAGGACTGGAACTTAAACATGTATTTTATAAAATGGACCAGTGTCATGCAATCAAGGCCTTCAGGGTATTAAGTAAAGGCCCTGACCGCCAGCTGCTAGCTACTCACTCCTGGCTGCTCCTCCATGCCTGCCTAGGCAGTCCCTCGGCATCGTGAAGTTGGGGATTCACAACAGCCACAGAATCCCCTGAATGCCAAGGTTGACCGATCCCAGGCCAGCACAGTGAGGGCTGCTCCTATTGTTGCGTCCTGCTGTACTTGAGTGCATTGTGCTGTCGGGGATTTATTCCTGGAATGAATCCCGTAGGTGTTTTGTTTTTGCTTTGCCTTAATTTGATTGGTTGGATTGGCAGAATTTATGAGCATGTCCAACTAATTTTATTTAAGTACACAGACCAACCAAGAGAGTTGCCCCTAGTTCCTCCACAAAAGGAAAACCAACCTAAACAAGAGACTTGTGGAGAGTTGATGTCCAAGATGAAGGCTTTATTCAAACAACTTGATAATCCACATGAGAATGTCTAGGACCTAATACACTGAGAACATTTAGACCCAACACGGTCCGTGACGGATTTTAAGAGAAAATGGGATACTCACGTGGGATCTTTAAGGGAGTGAATTCAGGGGGGAGGATACTTGGAATGGGCAGACTTGGTGGGCTATAGCCCTATTCTGCTGCCATTTTCTATGTTTCTATTGTCTTACTCAGGGGTCTTATGGGTATGTACTGAATGGATATGACGTATAATATTAAATATGTGAGAATGAAATGAAATTAGGTCTGAGTGACAACAAAGGTGTTAAAGAGAATGGTGCTGTCATACATAATTAGAATGAGAGACTAGTGATACTTTTGTAAGAGAAAAAAAAGTAGTGTTGGTGGAAAAGTAAAGCACACCTAATCAAAGAATGCAAGCTATCAAGGTGAAGTGAGATCATGATGCATAACCACATGTATATTACGTGCATGACAAACAAGCATAAAGGAAACAGCAAATATAAAAGATACCCTAGAAACATAAAGCATGTGAATTTATTAATACATCTTTGCAAAAAGATGTGAATAAAGTTGTGTGAGGGAACGTGCCAAAAAACAAGAAACATAAACCAAAAAACAACAAAACGGTGCAAAAAATAGGGAAGTATGTCCTATAAAGAGACTTGTGGCTCATATATTAAAAGCAAACTATAAATGAGATAAAAGAGAGTTTGAACTCTAAAGACTTGTAAATATTAAACCTCTATGTAAATTAAAAGCTAAATAGCGACAAAGAACAAGACAATGAATTATGATACCCTATTTATTACAATAAATTATTACATAAGAGGCAGCAAAACAACTAAGAAAAGATCGTGTCCAAAATTAAAAGTGCCTTGTTAGGCACGACTGCACCAATAATAGCAGTGGGAGGACTAATTTAAAAACTAAGGTTAAAACATGAATAAAACCATAAATATCAACTAAAAACGCTATGTAAAAATATGCAAAGCTGATAATAAATAAGAACTATGCAAAAGCTATAATATGCAGAGCCGATAAAGAGCTAGGGAGGTAAAACAAGCAGACAAACCAAGCAAAAAAGAACTCTAGAAAAAACCCACCAAAGCCAAATCAAGAGGACTGTTGAAAAAACTTAAAATGAAAAAGATTTACTGGAGGCTGAGATAAATATATTAAACAGTGTACTTACCAATAACCCGAAAAGTTGTTGAGAGATACTCGAAAGTGGAAAAATGCAAGCATCAGTGAAGTGGTGTATTTAAACCAAAGTAAAAGGCGCCAAAAATACATATTGCAAAATGATTGGATATGCATAGATGGAAGGAGGGGCCACACTGCTGGGAGAAAAATGAATAACTAATAATAAATAATGACTTTACCAAACAAAAAACAAATGAGTAGTGAACTAGGTCGTGGGTAATACCAAAACAGGCCACTAGATGAGTGAATGTGATGTGATAGATAAAACTGAAAAACCAAACTCAGATTACTATAGAAGCGAATATCAGTAAACTTGTCAATCAAAGCTCAAAAACCGGTAGTGAAGAATGCAAAGAACTGTAAGAACAAGAAAAAAAGACGCTGTAATTGAGTAAAAAGAACGGAAAAAGGAAAATGTGGGGTTGCTGAACAGAGGTTGTATGCTTTAGATTTCTCTCACGAATTGAGCCTGCCTATAATCCGAAGTCGTGCGAGTGCTGGGCTACTGTTCAACCTTGAGCCCTTAAACGTTATCGAGTTTTCTTGGAGAAATTCTTCAGCATGAACTCCTCGGTGACACCCTCGACCTCGTGTGTTACCTCGGTCCTGCCTTCCAGCGAGGGTCCTCCTGCTTCTACCGACCTTGAGCCGCATCAGGCCATCCTCGTTTGGATCTTCTTTAGCCTCGAGTACACCTGATTTATCTTCCCCTGAGCTCCCATCAGGTCAGATACCTCAGCAGAACGTTCCTGCGGTGGTCCTCAAGCTTTCCAAGACCTCCAAGTCCAAGCACATCTCCACTGCCACCTTGGAGCCTTTAGCCTCAGCAAGTGGTCTGTTTCAGACGCGGATCCACCTTTGCAGGCATCTCTCCAGACCATGTTGGAGCAGCAATTTGTTAAGTTATTGAGCAAATATGGTTCTGCCTCAACAATGCCTCCTGTAATCCAGCCTGGGCAATCAGCAGTCTCCCGTGAGGCCGAGTCCCTGCTTGTGCCTCAAGCTGAAGCTTCTCACACTATTCAAGGAGCAGAGTCTTTGCGAGTGTCTGGTCTGGCATTTACACACTCGATGCAAGGAGTAGATTCTTTGCGAGTGTCTTGATTGGAACGTTCACACTTTATGCAAGGAGCAGAGTCTTTGCGAGTGGCTTATCTGGCTACTACACACTTGATGCAAGGAGTATATTCTTTGCGAGTGTCTCGATTGGAACCTTCACACTCTATACAAGGAGTAGATTCTTTGTGAGTGTCTCGACAGGAATCCGCACACTCCATACAAGGAGCAGAGTCTTTGGGAGTGCCTCGAGATTTCTCGATCCAAACCACTGAGTTTCGATCTACAGCTTCGAGCCCTATCCATTCACCAGCAGCGTTGCCTGTTTCTATACATAGGGCAAAGTTTCCTCGATCCTCAAGACCTGCTTCCAAGCACCACTCTCGTGGCCGATCGAGGCCTTCATCGAGACATTCATCAAGGCGCAGACCTTCTAAAGAGTAGCCTTCTTTTCTGGGCCTCATTCCAGACCTTCCAGTTCTTCGAGGCCCCCAGCTCCTCGCTCCAGGTCACCGCTTCCGGACCCTGAGGAATCAGCTGCTTTCATTACCTCCTCCAAGTCTCCATATTCTTTGGATTGTCACGTCTCCAGGGAGGCTTCACCTTCTTTCTCCGCTCGAGGCACCTCGAGGTCATCGAGCCCTTCTCGAGGCAAGGCCTTGGCAGATCAGCTGATGATCTGGACATTCAGTTCGATGCTGGTTCTAAATACTCTAAGGAGTATTTCAAGGTCAATGCATATCCCTCAATCTCCTGCAGAGTCACTTCAACTTCCAAGGGGCGAAAACTGTTTGGTGAACATATTGGGTCGTCTTCTGCAACCTCACGAATGGACAATCAATTTTTCGCCTCTTTATCACATTTTTTCGCAGTGGGGAACTCCTCAGATCTCTTTGCATCTCCCCACACCCACAAACTGCCTCAGTTCTGCTCCAGGATATAGTCTCCTCATCGCCTCGAGGCAGATGCTTTTCTACTGGAATGGATGATTCACTTCCTGTATGCATTCCCTCCATTCCCTCTTATTCTAAATACTCTTGTCAAGTTGAACAACGATCATGACACCATGATTCTGATAGCTCCTCGATGGCCGAGCCAACCTTGATACTCCCTTCTACTTTAACTCAGCAGCAGGGAGCCATACCTTCTACCAGTTTTTCTGTCTCTACTTACACAGAATCAGAGACATTTTAGAGGCTTCTAGAAAGCCTACCACTAGACAATGCTACCATCGAACATGGCCTAGATTTTCTACGTGGTGCATCTCTCATGATAAGGAGCCTCAAGATTCCTCATTATCTTCTGTTCTACATTATCTTTTGCACTTATCCACCTCTGGCCTCAAGTCTACATTGATCTGAGTCCATCTCAGTGCAATTGCTACTTTCCACTAGTCTATTGAAGGGAAACCCCTCTCTGCTTATCCGGTGGTTTCCAAATTTATGAAATGACTTTTCAATGTTAAACCTCCTCTCAAACCACCTCCAGTGGTTTGGATTCTCAATGTTGTTCTTGCTCAATTGATAAAGCCTCCATTTGAACCAATGTCTACGGCTCATCTGAAGAATCTCACTTGGAAAGTGGTGTTTCTCATTGCCCTCACATCTGCTCATAGAGTCAGTGAGCTGCAAGCTTTAGTTGCTGATGCACCTTTCCCTGTGTTCCATCATAACAAGGTGGTCCTTCTTACTCATCCTACATTCCTACCTAAAGTTTCAGAATTTCATCTCAATCAATCTATTGTTCTTCCAGTGTTCTTTCCAAAGCCTCATTCTCACCCTGGAGAATCAGCTCTTCATGCTCTGGACTGTACACGTGCTTTGGCCTTCTACTTGGAACGCACCAAATCACACAGAACTACTCCTCAACTTTTTATCTGCCTCAATCCAACCAAGTTGGGACATCCAATCTCTAAGCGTCCCATCTCTAACTGGATGGCTGCTTGTATTTCTTTCAGCTATGCCCAGGCTGGACTACATCTACAGAGTCGAGTCATAGCCCATAAAGTCAGAGCCATGGCGGCTTCAGTAGCTTTTCTCAGATCTACACCTATTGAGGAAATTTGCAAAGCTGCTACCTGGTCCTCGGTTCATACTTTCACCTCTCTCTATTGTCTGGATGTTTTCTCCAGACGGGATGGCCATTGTGGCCGGAGGGTATTAAAAAATTTATTCTCCTAAGTTGCCAACGCTCCCACCATCCCATTCTGGTTAGCTTGGAGGTCACTCATATGTGAGAATAGGCTGCCTGCTTGTCCTGGGATAAAGCACAGTTACTTAACGTAACAGGTGTTATCCAGGGACAGCAGGCAGCTATTCTCACAACCCACCCACCTCCCCTGGTTGGCTTCTCTGCTAGCTATCTGAACTGAAGAGACTCGCCCTACGCTGGGCGGGAAGACACTCGCGCATGCGCGGTGCGGCTGACTCGTAACTTCTAAAGTTTCTACAAGCAAGTCTGCTTGTGAGGCTGTCCGCATCCGGGCTCCATGGATGACTTCACCCATATGTGAGAATAGCTGCCTGCTGTCCCAGGATAACACCTGTTACGGTAAGTAACTGTGCTATCATGCCATCCCCCCTTCTAACCAAAGTGCACTGGCTACCAGTAGAGCACAGAATCAATTATAAAATCTTATTACTAACATTTAAAACTCACTTAAGTAACCAGCCAGAATTCATCAACAGGCTTCTCATTCCATATAGCCCAATCAAAAACTTCGCTGAGTCACACATAACCTCCTTACTATTCCTTCTTTAAAACATATTAATACAATGCAATCTAATATCTTCTCTGTTACCGCACCCTCTCTCTGGAACTCCATACCAAACTACTTATGAGAAGAAACATTCTTAAATCAATTCATATCAAGATTAAAAACATTTCTGTTTAGCAACGCATTCGAACTATAGCTGTCCTTATAAGGACAAAATGCATCTCTTCTACTATGGTCTTTCCCTAACTGTTGTCTGTCCCTTTTTGTTTTCTTTCCTGTCGTCATTGCAGTTCTACCCCACTTTCCTTTTGTCGGCTTTCGTCTTGTTTTTTTTCTGCGCGTTGAGTTAACAATCCCTTGTGATGTCCCTCTACTAATTTTGTAATCTTGTTTTAACTCTATATGTATTTTGTATAATCCTTTTTACTGATGTACACCGCCTAGAAGTCTGATTAGTCGGTATAAGAAATTTTTTAATAAACTTGAAACTTGTCCATCTTGCCTGCTGTCCTGTTTCCAACAGTGACCTATCCAGGTTCCAGTACCTGGCAGAAATCTAAATAGAATATGAATAAAAGAAGCTATGCGAAATTAGAGATCAAGTGTTTATTTCAGTAGGATTTAGCACAGGAGAGCCCTGGATTATTTGTATTTGAATTTAAATCACTATTTGGCTGAAGGCAAATAATGTATTTGGGGCACTATTTAGGGCCAAAGCAAATATAGATGTTCAATATAGCCGTAGTTCCAACCATTTTTGCTGTGCTAGACTAATATGGCAATCCATCTGGAAGCTCAGGTTATATCAGAATAAAGCCTTAGACAGAGGTAATCTTGCTATGTACAGAATAATGGATTTTTGTCTTCTAAATTTCCCTACTAATAGTGTTTTGGAGGGGATATGAATCAAACTAGCAGTGGGTCAGTGAGTTGTTGGCCTTCTAGCCATAGAGCAAGGTTTTTTTTCCTCCCATTTCTTTACATTTTGTGTTTTTATTTTGCAGCTGTTTCCCGCAACAGATCCCACAGGTACCTTTCTCCAAGCCCCAGCACAAATTCCTGCTCAGCTACCTCAACCAGCAGGACAGACCCCTGCACAGCCTTCTCAGGTTGCTGTCCCTAACTCTTCTCAGAACCAGGCAGCAGCTTCTGCACCAGGGCAGGTAAAAAAAATATATATATATTCTGTATATCATTTTTGAAACTTTTCTCACCTTTTATTATGTGAAAGGTGCATTTACAATTCAGCCCAGCACTCGTTTCTGTTAAGCCTTTGTGCAAGCCTGGGTTCAATGACTTTCTCCATCTACAGAATGAATTCATTCTCAAAGTATTTGGGGAACCCCACACACTGTTGACCATTTATCGGAGAAGATTCCCATCATCTTTATAGTATGTGATCTATACTTGTAAGAAAACCATCAAACCATGTTAAAACATTTCCTGTCAGACTTTTTGAATTCAAAATAGTTAGCAATAATTTATGGTCTACCACATCAAATGCACTTGTGAGATCAAACTGTATAATCAAAATCTTCTGACCCTTACTCATCATAGGAACCAGCTTTTCAAAATTATTTGGGGTGCTGAACCCAACAAAAATGATCCTTCCCTTTACACTAAGGCGTTTGTTCAATATTGGGGATGTTCAAGCACTCAGTGCTGACTCCTATGCTTATGTTGGACTTCTGGAAGTTTAATTACATAAAACGGTCTTTGGTGCTAAAATTTGTACAAAATCGTGACTGACACTATACAAAATACCAAATTTTTATAAGATAATTCAAAAATTGTATTGCTATCAAACCTTTCAATAATTTTGTTGTTAAAAAAAATTGAAGCCACTGGCCTATAGTTTGTAACTATTGCCTGTTACTCTCTCTTATTCTTTTAAATAGGAGTAAGAATATCACCCAGAGAATCAGAAAACATACCAGAAGATAAACATATTAAACCATTCTAATAATTCTAGGATTAGGAGATACAACTTTCATAAACTTAAGTTGAAGTGACTAACTGTGTGACCTTGAAAACTTCTTAATTTGCTGATTTAACACTGCAAAATTTCCCATGTATGCTATGATCAGAGGAAACTCCAGAAGAGATGAGGAGAAAAAGTTAGCGACATAAGTTTAGACAAGACTTATGAAGCTCTAGGACTCCATTGGGCCACAGAGCCATTATCTGCAAATAGAGAAGACTTGGAACAGTGACCAACCTCCCAAAATTACCCCAAAGGTAAAGTAGAAACTCATCCAGGAGGTCACAAAACATCCAAAGAACTACAAGCTTCTCTTGATTCAACTAAGGTTCATGCTCATGTCTCGAGAATAAGCAAAAGACAGAGATGAGATTCGTGAAAGAGTAGCAAGGCTACTCAAGAATATCAGTTCTAATCTTGCATTTGCAAAAATGCAACCAGATGATCCCCCAAGCCTTTTTGGGATAATGCTCTATGAATAGACAAGTCAAAACTGGAGCTCTTTGTACATTACAGGTCCTCTTATGTCGGTTGTAAAACTGCACTGACAATTACACCATATCAGTATAAAGATAAGTTCAGTCTTTTTGTGCATTAGTCACTTTCAAGTTATTGGTTTATGTATAGCACAAACACTGCAGTAAGAAAGGGTTTTTCTAGCTGATGATTGAAGCATGGGGAGAGCTTAGATCTAATTTCAGCTACCATTCATAGCCCTGGTGTTAATGCACCCCGTGGCTTCCGAGGCCTTTTCCCTTTCTGGCTTTTGTAGTATTTGGCAGAGTGAAATATTTGGCAAGAAAATACAGCATATATTAGAGTGTGTTAGAGTGGTGGTGGTGTGTTAGAGTTGGATGTAAAACAATACAACATTCCACAGTAAGATCATCATACCAGCTGTCGAATGTGGTGGTGGTAGTGTAATGGTGTGTGAATTCTTTGCTGTCTCTGTACCTGGAAAACTTGGCATTATTGAAGGGTCCTTGAATTCAGCACTGTACCCGAGAATTCTTTCGAAAGTTCATGGACAGAAGGCTGGACAAAAACTGAAACGTAATTGGGTTATGCAGCAAGACAATGATCCAAAACATAAAAGCAAGTCTACAACTGAATGGCTGAGGGGAAAATTCAAATTTTGGATTGGCCTAGTTATAATCCTGGCAGGACCTGAAATGAGCAGTTCATGTATGAAAACCTTACGAGTGTGACCAGGAGCAGGACTGCGGAAGACAAAGGCTGAATGTGTAGTAGCCCTACAGAACAAGTTTGTTGCAAAGGTCTTTCAGTTAGGCAGTTAAAAACTGCTCTAGTTTTTAGTTGCCTTTCAGTTAAACAATAGTGCCTGATTTAAAGGATGACTCATCCAGGAGGTATAGCTGACATCATATTCACTTTAGAAGCACAGCTAACAAAAAGGGAACCCAGACCTCAACTGCTCCTTGTCCTGAAGAGGTGCTAAGTTAAGGATCTGCTAAGGGGGAAAAAAAACATTCAAACTTGGGAAAAGGTAAAACTTAGGCTTCAATAAGTTATTTCATTGTCCTTTTACTTTTTAGTTCAGTACTCTTGCTTTTACAGCAAAGTCAGTTTAGGCAATAGTGTAGCCTTTAGAGCAGGGGTGCCCACACTTTTTGGCTTGCGAGCTACTTTTAAAATGACCAAGTCAGAATGATCTATCAACAATAAAATTTTAAAAACCACAAAGCACACTGTACACAGAGAAAATGTTAATTATCATTTGTATTTGAGGATTTTATCAGAGGTCAAGGCAGATGACTTTAAAATATGCAATGTCACCTCAGTAACAACTATACAAAAATAGACAAATATACCCCCTCCCTTTTTACTAAACTGCGATAATGTTTTTTAGCGCAGGAAGCTGCGCTAAACGCCCTGCACTGCTCTCGATGCTCGTAGGCTCCCTTCGCTAAAAACCGCTATTGCGGTTTAGTAAAAGGGGGCCATAGTGCAAAATATAGACAGCAGATATAAATTCTCAAAACAGACACATTTTGATCACTAAATTGAAAAAATCATTTTTCCTTCCTTTTTGTCTGGTGATTTCATGAGTCTCTGGTTGCACTTCCTTCTTCTATAAAGCCAATATTTATTTCTTTCTGCCTTTCTTTCTTTCTCTCTCTTTCTGCCTTTCTTTCTCTCTCCCCCCTGCCTCCCCAAGCCATCGTGCCGATTTCTCCACTTCCCCGATTCTTTCCCTACCCCCACCCCCAAGCCACCGACGTGATTTCTCTCTGCTCTGCCCCAAGCCAGGCCTGGCGCGTACAAGACTTCACTTCCGACGTCAATTCTAATATCGGGGTGGAAGTTCCAGGCCAGCCAGGCTGTGATTGGCTGGCCCAGAACTTCCTCTCCGACATCGGAATTGATGTCAGAGGTGAAGTTTTGTAAGTCCGGCACTTGTATGTGCCAGGCCTCGCTTGGGGAAGCAGCAGGGAGGAAAAAGACCACAAAGGCAACGTGATCGACTTGCGTTGCCTTTGATCTACTGGTCGATCGCTTTCGACCATTTGGGCACTCCTGCTTTAGAGTCTCTGTTAGGGTTTTGGTGTTTTTATATAAAAATATTTTAGTCTAGAGTAATGCTGCCCAATTCAGGAAAAAAAAATTCAATTCATTTCAGCCTATTGAATCGATTTTTCGATTCGATTTTCCTGCCCAATTGACTGTTTGTTTTTTCAAACATCCTGGTGGGTTTATTTTATAGCCTCTTCATCCTTTTTATAGCCTCTTCGCTCCCTTTGCCTTCTCTTAACCACACTGGCGCTGTAAAATTAACAAACAAAACTTTTCCCCTCTCTGTTTAATCCTACCTCACGTTTGCAGTCTAACACCAGTTCTGGCAGGATACACGTTTCAAATCTGACATATTGTAATCAAAAAACAGAAAATAAAATTATTTTTACTACCTTTTGTTGTCTGGTCATTATTCAAATCTTGTTGGTCCCAGACTCTGGTTGTTTTCTGATAACTTGCTTGCCAGGGTCTCCTTTCTTCTTCTTTCTCCATGCTAACCATCCATCTTCCATCTTTGTCCTCCCCTTCCATTTCCCTTCCCTCCCCGGAGGTCTGGCATCTTTGCTTTTTTTCGTCTCCATCCACAGATCCACCTTTTCTCAACTACCCTTTTCATCCAGCATCTCTCCCTCCTTCCCCACCACCCCAGGGTCCACCATCGCTCCCTTTCTTTTCCCAACTACCCCCCTATCCAGTATCTCTATCCCCCCTCCACACCATCCCTTGTGTCCAACTTCTCTCCCTTTCTGTTCCTTCCCTCCCTAAATCCCATTGTTCACCATCTCTCTCCCTCTCATCTATTTTTAAACCCATTATTTCTTCCCCCCAAGGTCAGGCATATGCATGTCTCTTTGAACCCCCCCTTCCATCCCTCCGTGTACTTCTTCACCAGGGCCTCCCACCCCTGAAGGCTTGTGCCGCCACCACCCCTGAAGGCCTGCGCCGCCACCACTCCGGAAGGCCTGCGTGTTTCCCCCTGACCTCCTGCACATCCATTTATCTCATTTCAGCAGCGTGCAGAGAGGATCGCTTCTGCTAGCGATCTCTGCAAGCTGCTATAGGCTGTCGGAGCTGTCTTCCTTCTGCTGCGGTCCCGCCCCTTTCTGATGTCAGAGGTAGGATTGCAGCAGAAGAAACAGCTCCGAAGGCCTATAGCAGCTTGCAGAGATCACTAGCACAAGCAATCCTCTCTGCAGGCAGCTGAAATGAGGTAAATGGATGCACGGGAGGCTAGGGGGAAGCCGGACACCAGCAGGAGGCTAGGGGGGGAAGCCGGACACCAGCACTTCCTGACTGACCCTCGCCCTCTAAAGCAAGAGCGGAAGCAGCCGGCCAGCAAGAGGCAGCGCTGCCGCTCCTGCTTTAGGGGGGATGGTCAGTCACCGAATAGGGAGGCCGATTTTTTTTTTTTTTGTTTGTTTGTTTGTTTCAAATTGATTCGAATCAATTCACCCGAAGTGAATCGATGAATCGATTAGAATCATGAATCGGGCAGCACTAGTCTAGAGTAGTATTTTAGGTTACATTTCAGATCATAAGATTGGATTAGGGCACAGATAGTTGAAGAAACACTTTCTTTAATGTTTAACTCTTAAGAAATAGGCTAGGAAATCCTTGGAAGGTAACCTACCAATTACAACATTGCAAAATAATAATAAAAATTAAACTTTACCATAGCATAACATATAACTAGCAATCTTAGGGGACTTAGGGCTCCATTTATGAAGGTGTGCTAGCATTTTAATGCATGGACCGGATTAGTGCGCACTAGCTGAAAAACTACTGCCTGCTCAAGAAGAGGCGGTAGCGGCTAGCGCGCGCGGCATTAAGGCCCTAACGCGCCTTCGTAAAAGGAGCCCTAAGTGTACATATTCCAAATCCTGCAGCAACTTAACAATGAAATTACACATATTAAGATGCAGGCAGCAGTCCAGCAGAGCTGTTGGCACTTAGGGAACATGTCTGATCTCTTCAGGCTAGAGTAGCAGACTTGGAGGAGCTAAGGGAGACAGAGAGACACATAGGAAACATATAGGGATGTAGAAAAGTCCCACCTCCAATCTGCAGCCTCTTCCTTGGAGGAGGGAGGTCTTCTTAAAGCAGAGCATCACCCTGGTAAAATAGGAGGCAATCATGTAACAGGACCTGCCCACCAGGGGATGCAATGTCCTCTCGCACCAAGGATGTGTCTTCAGGGGCTTCTGCCCAGGAGGGAAGGATTAGGATGGCCGTTATAGTGGGAGATTTGATTATTAGGCATGCATATAGCTGGGTGGACGTGAGGATTGCTTGGTCACTTGCCTGTCTGATGTGAAGGTGGTGGATCTCACGCATCACCTAGATTAAATTTTAGACAGTGCTGTGGAGGAACCTGCTGTTTGGTACATGTAGGTACCAAAGACATATGGAAATGTGATAGGGAGATTCTGGAAGCCAAATTTAGGCTCTTAGGTAGGAAGCTAAAATTCAGAACCTCCAGGGTAGCATTTTCAGAAGTGCTTCCTGTTCCACATGCAGGACACAAGCAAATATTCCCCTACAAACTGTTCCAACCCAAAAAGTACCACCTTATAAACTTTCCCACCGCAAAAAAAACTGAGCTTGCAACTGCCCCATTGTCAAAATTTGTGTTCTTTCTTCAGCATCTTGCAAATTGCCTCACTCCCCAAATATGCCCCTTACAAGGGTCTTCCTTTTATGACAATATGACCCCACCTCACCAAGGAAAAACACATGAAAAGACCAGCAAGCAAAAGGAAGTAGGATTGAACAATGGACCTCCAATGAAGAGCCAGGAGAATAAATAAACACTTGGTTTATTATGTGAAGTCCACAAAAGTTCAAACTCAAAAGTTCAGACCCGACATGGCACCATGTTTCAGCGTCGTAAATGCTTGCCTCAGGGGTCACATAAACTGATTAAGAACTCTTAGCAGACAACAAATATCAATAAATGCAGGAAATCACTCATACTTGTGGATCTGTGCTCCAGATTTTTCCTGGGATACTGTGCTTTCAGTAGCAAGCAAAAAGGGAGAGAGAAAAGGCAGCATAAGATTTGCCGCTGCTGGGTCAGACCAGTGGTCCATCGTGCCCAGCAGTCAGCTCACACGGTGGCCCTTAGGTCAAAGACCAGTGCCCAATTTGAGTCTAGCCTTACTTGCGTAGGTTCTGTTCCAGTAGGAACTTCTCCAACCACTGGAACACTCCTGGAGGCTGTAATAGGGGAAAGCACCCTTCAGGGATTCAAGACAAGGTTGGATAAGTTCCTATTGGGAAGCTGAGTGTATGTGACCCCGGAGGCAGGCGTGTGTGAAGCTGAAACATGCTGCTATGTCAAGTCTGAACTTTTGTGGATTACACATAATAAACTGAGTGTTAGTTTATTTTCCTGGCTCTTCATTGGAGGTCTGTTTGTCCAATATGACCCCACCTGGCACATCCCTGGATTCATTGCAAGGGGCAGGGTGCTGCCAATTTGCAAATGGCAGTGCTGAAAGTAAAATGCTTTTGCATTGTTTCAGGTTTTCAGGTATGGTGCTCGGAGGATCTAGGTAAGGGATTGCAGAGTTGGGATGGGACCTATTAGACTGTTGGGGGTTTTTTAAAGTGGGGGGACATGACTACCAAGGGGATATTTGAGGAGTCTTGGGGTGAAAGGGAGGATGGTCATGTTGGGGCAGACCAATCAAAAAACACCTGTAGGGTTTTTTTTGAGGGTAGGGGAGGATGGGAACAGTTGTTCAGTTGGAGTGAGGTTTAAGGCAATGAGTTTGGAAGGGTGGAAGGAACACAAATGCCACAGCATTCTTGTGTTTGTATGTTTTGTTTTGGTCACTGTTGGTGCCTTAGCCAATCATTGCTTGGACAATAACAGGACATATGCGAGGTTTACGCATATTTGATTTTTTCATCTATCAAAGGGTGTGTTAACAAACGATTTTTCAACAGAATTATATCCCATCAGGCAGGTGTATGGGATAAGCATATTGGCAATTTTATACTAATTTCTAACACTTTTTAAAAAATGTTGAAAACTTACCTGTTTGGTAAATTTTTTGTCTAATCAATTATAAATTCTCTGGCTGATTGTAATTCGCTATCGATGTCCAGTACTCCTATTTTGTTAACCACACTGAACTGAGAGGTAGTTGCGATACACAAGCATATTGTTATGTTGTTGGCAATGAGCTACAGATTACTGCTGCAAATTTAACACAGCAGCAATGTGCATGCTTATCGATCATAACAGGGGTGTCACATGTCGGTCCTCGAGGGCCGCAATCCAGTTGGATTTCCCTAAAGAATATGCATAGAATCCCAATCAATACTGCTAACGGATGCATTCAAATACAAATCTTCCCCTATTTTTTGTTTAACCACATGACATACATTTAGAAGAAGAGAAGAACTAATACATATATGCACACAACATTAATAATTTATTAATCAACTTTACTTTTTTCATAAATATTATAAATATATTGAATACACCACCCTCTGACTTATAACAAACACCTATTTCAATAGACTACCCAGGCAAGTGCCCTTGTTGCCCCAAAAACCTGGATAATCAGTTCCACATTGTCCAGTGTTTTATTTAGAACATTTTAAATAAAACACTGGACAATGTGGAACTGTTTATCCAGGTTTTCGGGGCAACGAGGGCATTTGCCTTGGTAGTCTGTTGAAATAGGTGTTTGTTATAAGTCAGAGGGTGGTGTATTCAATATATTTATGAAAAAAGTAAGGTTGATAAATTATTAATGTGTGCATATATGTATTAGTTCTTCTCTTCTTCTAAATGTATGTCATGCAATGAATATGCATGGGATCTATTTGCATGCACTGCTTTCGTTGCTTGCTAATAGATCTCATGCATATTCATTGGGGAAATCCTGAAAACCCGACGATTGTGGCCTTCGAGGACCCACATTTGACACCCCTGGATTATAGCATGCTGTAAAAAAAATTTTAATGTTAATTTTGCAGTAGTGCGTAGGCTCTACTGTAAGACTTTCTGCTTGGGCCCCCAAGTTTGGGGAATTCTGTCCTGTATTTATTTGAATGCATACTGTCAAAGTGAAATGACACCACATTTCTTTCAGGCTCCTCCTGCAGCTGCAGTGCCTCCATTGCAAGGTGAAGTTAAAGGTGTTATCAGTCTAGTATTAAGGTTAAGGTAGGTATTCTACCCAAATTCTAACTCTTTTCCTTATGCTGATGTCATAAATGTGAACCTAGACATTATAAACCTCATACAATGTTCTAAGTGTGGGTAGGTCAAGAAGCAAATGAAAATATAACAAAAGTTCAGTTTTCTTAAGGTTAACAGTTCAATATAGTCATGTCCTGTGAATTCTCTTCCACCCCTCCCCCCCCATTGCTTTTAGTTTTTTTAATTCTTTATTGATTTTCTAAACTTCAGAAGTGCAATACACAAATCTATATCATATAATAAGTTAATAAAGCACATTCAACTTACAAATATGCATAATCAACCATTTTCTCCCCCCACCAAATGATTATTCAATAAAACACAGAAATATAGACTATCCCAATAACCTTACCCTATTCAGATTAAAAATATCCTCCTACCCTCCTCCCACCCCAGGTGGACATACTCAAAAGTCAAATTAGGACAGAAATAGCCCCCCCCCTTTTCCTGGATGTGTACGAAAACAAAACCAAAACTGACTTGTAATCAAAGACCTACTATAGTGAGGCAATATATGATGTCAACGGCACCCAAACCAGCTTAAATAAATTACTGTGCCCCAAACTATTGGCATTCATTTTTTCATATCTATAGCTAGAGCACAAATTTGCCCACCAGAAAGGAAAATTTAGGCGGTCATAGTTCTTCCAATTTCGGGTTACCATCTGCATGGCTATCCCAGTCATGAGAAGAAAAAGGCGGCATTTATAACGATCCATAGAGGGTTTAACATGTAATAACATTCCACATATGACCGCCTCATACATCAGTTTGGACATAGGGACACTGAATCATCTATTGTTCTATTGTCCTTTGATGCTTAACTTTTGGAGGTCAATATGGGGTACGATTAACAACATATTGGCATCATCAATTCCTGTGAATACTCTAACGCTAAATAGATAGAAAACCAAAGAAAATGACAGCAGATGGATCCTGTGGTGTATCCTGGCTGTCCCATCGTGTGAAGATACTTTTTGTCTATTGGATGGATTACAGTAGAGAACTAATTTATCAGCCACATAATGAAGGTTTAGTATCTCTGTTAAAGCTAGTTAATTTTCTTTGCAATTTGCCGCCTTTTTAACAGCAGAAAAT